>NC_035448.2:108064168-108664168 GCF_002127325.2 Helianthus annuus
ATTCCAGTAACGATGAAAGTACAAGTAATCATTCAATCCCATTCCCAACCCCGGGAATCCCATGCCTTGGTAAGAGTGTGAACTCACCTTGGTTTGCTCGGCAGATAAAAAAAATGGTCACTTGAGTTATATGTGATCAACCACGTCCTAACATGGTTACCATACAAAGTCAAGTCTACGCTCAAGTATTGCACATAAGCTTACAGGTTACGAACACGTATTGATCATGGCAAACACGTAGAGCACGCTAACAGTCAAAATCACACATGATACCCACATTGTGCGACTCGGATGATTGGGCTGTTGAACTTATACGAGCCCAATCACCTTGTGCGATCCAATAATAGAGCCCAAAGGCAACCGGCCCAACCTATTATGCGATCAGCATAGCTTGTGCGATCCACAATGGGTTGTGCGATCAGATCCAAACCCGACCCATAAGTAATCCCAACATGTACACGGCCCAACAGTTAACAGAAAAAGTAACTTGTGCGATCCAATTAGTCTTGTGCGATTGGGTTAGCTTGTGCGACTGGATATTGGGCTTTAAGGCCCAATAGTCCAAACGTTCGTGTGTGGCCCAAGCCTTGTACGATCGGCACCATCTTGTGCTATCCACAAGGTCTTGTGCGATCATGCATATGCTGTGTTGTACTCAGTGCCTAATGTGATTGTACCCAGCTTCTGCGATGTACCTTGTGCGATCAGATCAGGTCTTGTGTGACCTGATCTTGTGCGACCGAGAGGGCTTGTGCGACCGGTTAACTAATTCCCTTAATTTATGCAGTAGTTACAGATCCAATCAATTTGTTTAACAGTTTCCATGTTTGTAATTTATCAATCAACACAATCATCAGTTTCTATCCAAACCATTAATCGATCAAATCAAGCAATCATCATGTGATTCTTATAAATCCTAATTAATCCTGGCCATGAACAATAATCAAACATTAATCCGGATCATTAGTGAACTTTTATATCAATATGCAGTTTCTAAACATCATGCAACTACTTCGATTATCACATCACAACGGTCGATTCTATGTATTCGGTTCTAAATCTAAATCATGCAATCCGAATCATATGAATATCATCAAGTACACATGTAAGCCGATTATTACGAACATAAAGCTTCAACAGTTTATATCATGTTTAATCACAAGGTATCACTAATTCATCATGTAAAGCACATAGATCATAACATCATCAAACATACGATCGATAAACACAAACACTAACCGATTAGAAGGGGACACGGATTGATCCGAACACAAAGCTTCGGTGGAGGGGGGATATGCTGCCGCCAACTTCGAGAGGAGAGAATGAGAGGGTAGGGTTTGTGTGTGTTGTGTGTATTGCAAAGAGTATGGTCTGAGTGGGCCGAACCCATCATGGGCCGCCTTGTGGTTCTAGTGCAAAGAGTATGGTCTGAGTGGGCTTGTGCGATCGAGTGATTGTTGTGCGATTCGGATCATACAAGTACATACACATTCACATGTAAAAAACACATATCATTTCATTAAACGATCAACTAATCAACCAAGTTTCACATAATCACATAACGTTCCCACTGGTTACAACAAAGTAGAAATAGAGGTCTGAAATACGAGTTGTCACATTATCCCCAAGTTAAAAGAAATTTCGTCCCGAAATTTGGTACGTACTCACTGAGGAAGCTAGTTAAGTTGCATGGTTTTCCTTGGGTGTCACATCCTTCCCCCGTTGGTTTGGAATTTCGTCCCGAAATTCCGCAGTAGCTTCAGCCTCAGTAGTGGTTGTACTGTTTGCGAACAATTGGGGATACTTTTGCTTCATTTGGTCTTCGCGTTCCCAGGTGAACTCTGGGCCACGACGGGAGTTCCACCGAACTCGAACAAGAGGTATTCTGGTGTGTTTGAGGACCTGAACATCCCGGTCCATGATTTCGACTGGTTCCTCGACGAATCGCAACTGTTCGTTGATAGTGAGCTCCTTCAAAGGAACTATGAGGGTCTCATCTGACAGACATTTCTTCAGATTTGACACGTGAAAAACATTGTGAACTCCACCGAGTTCTGTTGGCAGGTTCAGTTTGTAGGCCACTTTGCCTATTCTTTTTATGATTTCGAACGGTCCGACATACCGCGGATTGAGCTTGCCTCGTTTGCCAAAACGAACTACACCTTTCCAAGGTGAGACTTTGAGTAGCACTCGATCCCCAACCTGGAACTCGAGTGGTTTCCTTCGCTTATTAGCGTAGCTTTTCTGACGGTCACGAGCCGCCATTATTTGTTGTCGTATCTGTGCAATCCTTTCAGTAGCATCAACTACAAGTTCTGGACCAGTAATCTGACTATCACCCACCTCTGTCCAACAGAGAGGTGATCGACATTTACGCCCGTACAATGCCTCAAATGGAGCGGCTTGAATGCTGGTGTGGTAACTGTTGTTATACGAGAACTCCACTAACGGGAGATGTTTTTCCCAACTGTTGCCGAAGTCAATTACACATGCCCGAAGCATGTCTTCTAGAGTTCGAATCGTGCACTCAGACTGCCCTTCCGTCTGAGGGTGATAAGCTGTGCTCATGTCTAATCGAGAGCCAAAAGATTTGTGCATCGCTTGCCACAGTTCCGAAGTAAAACGTGCACCACGATCAGAGATAATAGAGGTCGGTACCCCGTGCCTTGAGAGAACTTCCTTGAGATATACGTCTGCTAGAGTGGAGAACTTATCCGTTTCCTTAATAGCCAAGAAGTGTGCAGACTTTGTGAGTCGATCCACGATCACCCAAATAGTATCATTCCCACGATGGGATCTAGGCAAGCCAGTAACAAAATCTATGGAAATTTCCTCCCATTTCCATTGTGGTATCTTTGATTGCTGAAGTAGGCCTGATGGTTTCTTGTATTCCGTCTTGACTCTCGCACAAGTCAGACACTTGCTAACGTAAGTTGCTATGTGGGCCTTCATGCTAGGCCACCAATACGTAGTTCTAAGGTCGTGGTACATCTTATCTGAACCAGGATGTACTGAGTAGCGAGACTTATGTGCTTCATCTATCACCAGCTCGCGTAAGTTTCCATAATGTGGGACCCAGATGCGTCCTGTTACGTAGTAAGCGCCGTCTTCCTTTTGTTCTAATCGTTGCCTTGAACCGCGTAAGGCTTCAGCCCTGACGTTTTCTGGTTTCAATGCTTCTATCTGAGCATCTCGTATCTGTGCCGGAAGACTAGACTAGATGGTAAGTTGTAATGCTCGTACGCGTCTAGGCGTAGTGTCTTTTCGACTTAGAGCGTCAGCCACAACATTGGCTTTGCCTGGATGGTACTTGATGGCACATTCGTAATCGTTCAAAAGTTCGACCCATCGTCGTTGACGCATGTTCAATTCCTTCTGCTTGAAGATATGCTCGAGACTCCTGTGATCGGTGTAGATGGTGCACTTGATACCGTACAGGTAATGTCTCCATATCTTAAGCGCGAAAACAACACCTCCCAGCTCTAAATCGTGCGTAGTATAGTTCCGCTCATGAACCTTAAGTTGACGTGACACATAAGCAATGACCTTGTCACGTTGCATTAACACGCATCCAAGACCTTGAATGGATGCGTCGCAATAGACCACAAAATCGTCCGTGCCCTTTGGCAATGAAAGGATAGGTGCGATGCAGAGCCTATCTTTTAAGTGCTGAAAAGCTGTTTCCTGTGTACTACCCAACGGTAGGTGACACCCTTCTGTGTCAGTAGTGTAAGCGGCTGTGCAATCTTTGAGAAGTATTTGATAAACCTTCTATAGTAACCGGCCAAACCCAAGAATTGGCGAATTTCCGTTGGTGTGCGAGGTGCATGCCAGTTCTTAATCGAGTCTACCTTGGATGGATCAACATGAATCCCATTCTTGTTTACCACGTGGCCTAGAAAGTAGACTTCACGAAGCCAGAAGTCGCATTTTGAAAACTTGGCGTATAACTGTTCTGTTCGAAGGAGTTCTAATATGAGTCGTAAATGTTGCTCGTGTTCCTCCTGACTCTTAGAGTAGATCAGGATGTCGTCGATGAAGACAATCACAAACTTGTCCAAGTAAGGTTTGCACCCTCTGTTCATAAGATCCATGAAGACCGCAGGCGCATTTGTCAACCCGAATGGCATAACTAGAAACTCGTAGTGGCCGTAGCGAGTTCTGAATGCTCTTTTGGAGACGTCCTCATCCCGGACTCTTAGTTGTTGGTAGCATGACCTCAGATCTATCTTCGAATAATAGCTCGACCCTTGCAATTGGACGAACAGGTCGTCGATGCGTGGAAGAGGATAGTGATTCTTCACGGTCACCGTGTTGAGCTCCCGGTAGTCGATGCACATCCTGAAGGTACCGTCTTTCTTTTTCACAAATAGCACTGGAGCTTCCCAAGGCGAAGAGCTAGGATGAATGAAACCCTTATCCAAGAGTTCTTGCAGTTGTTTGGATTGTTCTTCCAATTCTGATGGGGCTAAACGATACGGTGCACGAGCTATTGGTGCTGCACCTGGAGCTAGCTCGATCTGGAATTCGACCTGGCGATGAGGCGGTAGTCCAGGTAAATCTTCAGGAAACACTTGAGGAAAATCGCGTACAACTGGGATATCCTCTAATCTCTTCTCCTTCGTTGATGTGTCAGTAACAAGTGCCAAAATGGCAGTGTGGCCCTTTCGTAAACACTTCTGGGCCTTTAGGAAGGAGATGATGCCAACCACAGCACCACTCTTGTCGCCTTGGACTTCGAGAGGTTCTTTACCAGAACGGGGGATACGAACAATCTTCTCCTTGCATAGGATCTCCGCTTGTTATTGAGATAACCAATCCATACCAATGACGATGTCGAAACTACCCAGAACTATGGGAATGAGATCGATAGAGAAAGTCTGACCAGCAAGGATAAGATTACAACCCTGAACTATGTGTGTGGCCTCTAGACTCTTACCGTTAGCTAATTCTACAACATGTTTGGTGTTCAAAAGTGTTGGTGTGCGCTTGAGCATTTGACTAACTTTCAGAGACATATAACTGGTATCCGCACCCGAATCAAATAATACAGTAACATAAAAGTCATCGAGAAGGAACTTACCCATCACCACTCTAGGATCATTCCTTGCATCACCCTGACCCAGCACAAATGCACGACCCCTAGCATCGTTGTTTCCATCATTGTTTCCTCCGTTGTTGTTCCCATTGCCCTGATTATTGTTGTTGTTATTCTGGTTCTGGTTTAACTAGGGGCAGTCTCGCTTGAAGTGGCCTTCAGCACCACACTGATAGTATCCCCTGTCGCTCGAGTCTACCTTGGATGGATCAACATGAATCCCATCCTTGTTTACCACGTGGCCTAGAAAGTGGACTTCACGAAGCCAGAAGTCGCATTTTGAAAACTTGGCGTATAACTGTTCTGTTCGAAGGAGTTCCAATATGAGTCGTAAATGTTGCTTGTGTTCCTCCTGACTCTTAGAGTAGATCAGGATGTTGTCGATGAAGACAATCACAAACTTGTCCAAGTAAGGTTTGCACACTCTGTTCATAAGATCCATGAAGACCGCAGGCGCGTTTGTCAACCCGAATGGCATAACTAGAAACTCGTAGTGGCTGTAGCGAGTTCTGAATGCTGTTTTGGAGACGTCCTCATCCCGGACTCTCAGTTGATGGTAGCCTGACCTCAGATCTATATTCGAATAATAGTTCGACCCTTGCAATTGGTCGAACAGGTCGTCGATGCGTGGAAGAGGATAGCGATTCTTCACGGTCACCTTGTTGAACTTTTGAGAGGAGAGAATGAGAGGGTAGGGTTTGTGTGTGTTGTGTGTATTGCAACTAATGAGGAGTATATCCCCTCCTCCTTAGGTTATGCGTGAAAAGGAAGTGGGCCGAACCCATCATGGGCCGCCTTGTGGTTCTAGTGCAAAGAGTATGGTCCGAGTGGGCTTGTGCGATCGAGTGATTGTTGTGCGATTCGGATCATACAAGTACATACACATTCACATGTAAAAGCACATATCAATTCATTAAACAATCAACTAATCAACCAAGTTTCACATAATCACATAACGTTCCCACTGGTTACATCAAAGTACAAATAGAGGTCTGAAATACGAGTTGTCACAACAAACTTCTCAGAAGTTTCAAGTACGAGTTATGGACCTGTGATTCGGCTGTAACCCACCTCAGCCCAACAAAGAGGAGATCACCATTTCTTTCCGTACAACGCCTCGTACGAAGACACCTGAATGTTAGAGTGGTAACTATTGTTTTAGGAAAACTCTACCAAAGGCAAATGTCTTTCCCAACCGTTACCAAAATCGATGACATATGCTCGCAGCATGTCTTCAAGCGTCTGGATGGTTCGCTCATTATGACTATCCGTTTGAGGAAGATAAGCGGTGCTCATGTCTAGACGTGAGCCGAATGATTTATGCATAGCTTGCCACAAATCGGACGTGAAACGCGATTCGAGATCAGAGATGATGGAGGTCGGCACCCCGTGCCTAGAAACTACTTCCTTCAAGTAGATGCTACCAAGCCGTGAGAACTTGTCACTTTCCTTGATCGCTAGGAAGTGTGCAGATTTGGTCAGACGGTCGACGATCACCCAAATGGTCTTGTTTTCGTTTTGAGTTTTAGGCAAGCCAGTGATGAAATCCATGGAAATTTGTTCCCATTTCTACATAGGCAGTTCTGGTTGCTGAAGCAAACCAGACGGTTTTTGGTATTCCACTTTGACTTTCGCGCAAGTCAAGCATTTGCTCACATATGTCGCTATGTTAGCTTTCATGTTCGGCCACCAGTACAAGATTTCAGGTCCTAATACATCTTATAAGAACCCAGATGAACGGAGTATCGAGACTTGTGCACTTCGTACAACACAAGCTCTCTTAGATTACCGTGCAAAGGGACCCATATTCGCTCCATAAATAGCAAATACCGTCAGACTTGGTTACGAGTTGTTTCTCCATGCCCCGCATAGATTCAGCTTGAAGGTTCTCGTCCTTCAATGCTTCGGTTTGGGCAGAACAAATTTGTTAAGGAAGGTTAGAATGAATAGTAAGCTGTAAAGCTCGAACACGTATAGGTTTGGTTTTCTTCCAACTAAGGGTGTCAGCTACCACATTAGTTTTGCCTGGATGATACTTGATTGCACAATCGTAATTGTTTAAGAGCTCAACCCAACAATGTTATCACGTGTTCAACTCTTTCTGGTCGAAGATTTATTGGAAGCTCTTGTGATTGGTATAAATGGTGCATTTAGTACCGTACAAGTAATGTCTCCAGATTTTGAGTACAAAGACTGTTTTGGTCAAAAATTACCGAAGCAATTTAGTGATCAAATTAGTTAAGTGAGGTAGTGTGCTAATATTACGTGTGAAAAATGTGTTAACCAAATTAGTTATGAAAACAGTTTCAGGATACGGCTCGGGATATCGAACTGTATCCATAATCAAACAATGAGCAAAAAGGTAAAGGTTGACACGTGATGTACGAGGAAAGCCCTTGATCAATCTAGATCGCCGGCATAAAACCTCGGGAGCTGACAATCGCAGCTGCCTTGTTCTTCTATTGCTTCAAATATCAGGATACAGTGCAGGATGTGGTGCGGATCGACTACGTGTTACAATGCAATTCGAATACAAGTGTTGTGTGTAGTGTTTGCGATGAGCTAGAGAGAAAGTGTTTGAAAATGTGTAAGTTGAGTGCCTTAATCTGATCCGCCCCCATCTATTTATAGTAAAACGAATGTAACTAACTATCCTATATAACCGGGATCCAACGAATATTCCTTAGCCGAACGTTGTAGACCTGGTCTTTCGGGTTCAACGTCTCCCCTTCAACAAATACGCCCGAGTCTTGAGGAGATGAAGTCCATTTGACCGTTAGCAAGTCCAAGTCTTTAACCTGCACGTGATTAATCCGATATACCTCAGGATATCACCCAGGATGTTAGCAATATCCCCATCCAGTATCCTGATCGCAGATAAACAATTAAAAGCAGGATATAGCTCAAGATATTTATGCTTAGAAAATGAGCCATAGCAATTGTCCCCAAATATATCGGTTAGTATACCAATCCAACGGATATATTTTAAAAGTCTTATCCCATAATTCAAGGCATTTAAAACGAAGCGACGGTCAAGATCACATCATAACCTCCAACGCGCTTTTAGCTCAATGGAGATCCACAATGCTCCTATATCTTCTCTCTTCTTGTTTGAAAAGCAGATATTTCCAACAGAGCCTCCAGGTAATTCCCCATTTCTCAGTTACTTTCTGTCAATTTTTCTTATTCGTAATGGCTGCCGAGACCTTCATCCAGCAGAATCTCCTCAGAAATCCCGAAAAGGAGGTCTGTGCTTTTGACAACGCAGACATTGCGGCTTTGAGAGCTTCTGGTGCTTTCCCTGATAACACGGTCTTTAGACCGTTCGATCGGTCAGTTCGATCGGATGTTTCTTCCGCTGATTGGGTTTGCTTCCCAGCATACCCTTTCTCGCTAGGTCTTCGATACCCTTTTCCCGAATTCATGATGCAATTCTTCCGAACCACCGGCATCTCTTTTGCTCAAACCATGCCCATGGTTTGGAGAGTGTTAATCGTACTTAACCAAATCAAAAACCTTCATTGCCCCGACCTCTGCATCGAGGATCTGCCTATTGCTTATCGCCTCCGATCTCACGGCTCTAGCCGGTTCTTGCTTTTCTCGACCTCTAGCAAACGCCTTATTCTTAAAGCCACCAAAAACGAGGACGGATGGCAATGCAAATTTTTCTTTGTCAAACGAGACTCCATTGCTGAGGGTGTCAGCCTTCCGGTGGACTGGTTAACCACCGGTAGGGTCATAAATATTCTCATGGACCATTAGGTTTTTATCTCCTACTAATATCCTTCTTTTTGATCCTAATGCAGTGAATTTCAAGGAAGTAGCTCCCCCTACCGCTGAATCAGAGGAAAGAATCAAAACCGTTTACCAATTACCTGCAATAGACAGGAGTTTCACCACACACGTCCCAAGTTGCAGTCAATACTCGTCATCTGAAATGTCTGGTAAGGATTACTTTTAAAATAATTAGTCAACACAATATAATAATAAGATAAAGAGTAATAATGATGTAAAACTTTTCCCTTTATGCAGCACCGGTCAAGATCCCTGAAGTCTTTGACCTCGACGAGTTGGACAGTTATTCTGATCAGGTTCAGATCAAAAAGGAACCTAGTCCCAAGGCCACAGCCTCATCCAAACCCAGTGGTTCCAAAGCCATTGTCATCAGCAAACCCTTGCCAACTACCAAGCCCCGGAGCTCCAGCTCTCGTAAGAGGAAAGAGCCCGATTCCCCCGTCATTTCAGACACTTTTCCTTATGAGAAGCACGGGTTCATTGAAGCTAGCGGGTTTATGACTTCCTTTCTTAACCAGGTTAGTATTCTCAAATTACATCCTGCAGCTCACATCATTTACAAAGATCCATCAATATTAATACCTGTCCTCATACCTTCGCAGGGTCTTGAGCGTCTGGTTCATCTATATCAAGAATCCTGCAGGCTTAACAAGATGCTTGAATCCAAGCTAAAGGAAGCAGAAGTCACAATCTCCGATCAAGGTATGATCGCAGCCGCCAAATCTCGTCATTACGAGGAGAAGTTCAAAGCTATGATTCAAGAACACCAGACTGCTCTCAACAAAGCTACTCTTCAAGCCCAAGCCGATCTTGAAACTGCCCATGCGCAACATGAATGGGATATGGTCAGCTACCGGGAAAGCCTTAAGAGTTCCGTCATCATTTCTCTCCTTCAAGCCAGGTTGAAGATGGCCCATGAAGCCAAAACGTTAGGTTTCGAATGCCCTTCTTGGGACGTTGGTGCCTGGGAATCCAAGCTAAAGAACCTCGGCGGCACTTCTTCCAAACCAGCTGCCGAAGAATCTTCCATAGCAGTTGAAAAAGCAACCGATGCTGAGAAGGATGCTGAGGCGGATCCCAAGACGGATGCTGCTGAAGTCATTATGGACGAAGAAGGCACTGCCCCCTAAAGCTTAATTCGTTTAAGTTGTTTGAACGATTTTATTTCCTATGAACAATTTTTATCAAAACAATTTGACAGCCGAAGGTGGATGGGTCCTGGGTTTCAGGATGAAACCTTCGGTTATCAACCAGTACTGATTGTTTCAAAAAATAATTTCATCTTTCATTTTTCTTGCTATTATCTTCCGTCTTTCTTAGCATAGATCTTAGCTTTGCAAAATTTCGTACAACTATCTTTCAAAAATATCCTGATCAATATGCTCAGCGATATATTATAAAAACTTTTCAGATAGGACTTCCAAATATTCGTTCAACTTTGTAGAAAGCCTTTTAAAGAGTGAAAAACAATCCACTTTTCCAAAACCTGTTTTGATAATACTTAAATGATCAAAGTTTCAAACTTGTATTAGTTTCAAATATTTTAATCAAATATTCTGAGAAGTATTTTGAAAATATATTTTGAGAATATATCAGGATACTTAACCTTTTACCAAACATAGTATTATCAAAAACTTAAACGATGTTTACAAAGGAAAGATCATACCAGGAATAGGGTATAACCCTATTATCAAACCTCAATCCCTCTGCAACTTTTTCCAATGAAGATGTCCCCTGTCTGAGACACTTAGTACATTAGTTCCGAGCCTTATCCTTTTAGCTTTACACCATTGCTTTAGTAGGAATGTCCCCTGTGTACAATGTCTTCAAATACTTAGAAATCTTCTGGATATCAGTTCCCACTGTATAGACAATTTTTCATGTTACAGGGGTAAAACCCAAGAATGTACTGGAGATAAATTCCTTGTATCCTGGGGAAAATCCCAAATTTTCGTGCGCTACAGGCGGGAGTGTATAAACTCCAAGACTTAGAAAGGTGAAAACCTTTAAACCTTAGAGAGTATGAAAATACCCTTTCGTGAGAGAGGGTGATCAATCCTCATATACCTTTAGGATTTAGGATATAGCCAACAGTAATGAAATTGTCAGCCACTTTTACATGGACTGGTCCCGCCACCTTGAACTATGCCTGAATAACTTGCGCTCCAGGCGGAGTGTTTAAACCCAATTCGGAAGAAAGGTGAATACCTTTAAACCTGTGAAGGGATCAGAATTCCTTATACGTGAGAGAGGGGGCCAATCCTCTAATCTTCCGAAGTATCTTGAGTGAGCATCCTGGAGCTATATCCTGGAGCATATACTGCAAAACATCCTTAAACTAAGGTGGGTGTTAGCTTGGCTAACACCCCTCCGATGCTTAAGTTAGTATTGGGTTTCAAAGAACAAATTAAACCAAACATATTTAAAAAAGATAGAATTCATACCATCCTGACTTAGAAATTAAATTTTAAACTCACTTGAAATAAAGCTTAAGGTGTATAGCATTCCAAGATCTTGGTAGCATATCCCCTTTCATATTCTTGAGTCTATATGCTCCTTTCCCTGCTTCTGATTCAACCTCATATGGTCCTTCCCATTTTGGAGCTAGCTTGCCATCGGCAGGATTAGTAGTATTCTGAAAAGCCTTTCTTAACACCCAATCTCCAACCTTAAATCTTCTGGTCCTAATATTTTTGTTATATGCTCTGGATATTCTTTGTTGATATGCTGCCATCCTTAGCCTTGCTGCATCCCTTTTTTCATCTATAGTATCCAAATCCTGACTCAAGGCTTCAGGATTCTGTTCAGGATCCCGTAGGGTAGATCTTGCAGTAGGTATTGTCATTTCCGTTGGAATCATCGCTTCTGCTCCAAATACCAAGGAAAATGGGGTTTGGCCTGTTGCACTCTTTACCGTTGTCCTATCAGCCCACAAGACAAAGGGTAATTCTTCTGCCTATCTTCCTTTTTTGGCTCCAAGCCTCTTCTTTAAGTTATTGACAATTATCTTGTTTGCGGATTCTGCTTGTTCATTCGCTTGAGGATGTACCGGAGTAGATGTTATCATTTTGATTCCCCAACTTTTGCAAAAGTCAGTAGTTCTCTTTCTTATAAACTGAGAACCATTGTCACAGATTATCTCGGCTGGTACTCCAAATCTGGTCAGGATATTTCTCTTTATGAAGGATACTACTTCCTGGTCTCTAACTTGAACAAATGCTTCTGCTTCAACCCACTTGGAGAAATAATCCGTCATTGCCAACATGAAAACCTTTCCTCCTGGAGCTTTTGGAAGCTTTCCCACTTTATCCATACCCCACTTCATAAACGGCCAAGGGGAAACAATAGGATACAGCGGTTCAGCAGGCTGATGTAATATGTTACTATGTCTTTGACATGCGTCACATCTTCGAGCATATTCTGCGGCATCTTTTCTCATTGTCGGCCAATAATATCCTGTCCTTAATACTTTTGAGAATAATGCCCTGCCCCCAGTATGGTTACCACAATCCCCTTCATGTATATCCTAAAGTACTTCTTTGGCTTCAGGATCCTCCAAACACCTCAAATACGATCCTGCAAGAGATTTCTTGTATAAAACATTATTTATAATAGTGAATCGTGATACCTTCATCCTAAATTCCTTAGGGTTTTCATTTTCAGGGATGTGTCCTTCCTTGAGATATCTCATGATTGGAGCCGTCCAAGATTTAGGATCCTCTTCAGGATACACTGCTCCAGGATCCTAAATACCCGCTACTTCTTTATCCCGAGGATTCGTTGCAGGATACAAGACATGTAATATTGGTATTTGGGTTCCTTCTGGTATCCTGATCTATG
This sequence comes from Helianthus annuus, assembly GCF_002127325.2. Classification (NCBI taxonomy): domain Eukaryota; kingdom Viridiplantae; phylum Streptophyta; class Magnoliopsida; order Asterales; family Asteraceae; genus Helianthus; species Helianthus annuus. The sequence goes on from NC_035448.2 coordinate 108,076,902, forward strand.
ATCCTAGATTTGCTAAGGCATCTGCTTCAGCATTATCCTCTCTTGGTACCTGTTTAAGTGTAAAAACATCGAAATATCCTGCTAATTTTTTGAGAATATCGAGGTATTAGATTAATTTCTCACCCTTAACTGCATAGGATCCATTAAAATGGTTAGTAATTAACAAGGAGTCAACATATACTTGCAAATTCTTGATACTCATACTCTTAGCCAATTCTAATCCTGCAATTAAAGCTTCATATTCTGCCTCATTATTAGTAGCAGGAAATTCACACCTAATAGCCTGGGGTAATATGTCCCCCTGTGGCGAATTTAGTAGTATACCTAAACCTACACCTCTAATATTGGATGCACCATCAGTATACAACGTCCATGATCCTGAAGATTCTCCTAACTGTTGAACTTCTAGGTCTACCTCATCCTGAATGTCACTACTGAAATCAGCCACAAAGTCAGCTAAGGCCTGAGACTTTATGGCATTTCTAGGTTCATATACTAAATCATAAGCACTCAACTTTACTGACCACTTGGCCATCCTGCCTGACATCTCTGGTTTCCTAAGCACATTTTTGACAGGATAATTCGTTTTAACATGGATCCTACGTGTCTCAAAATAATGTCTAAGCTTTGTCGATGCCATGACTAGAGCTAATATCAATTTTTCTAAATGAGAATACCTAGTTTCAGCATCTAACAAACTTTTACTAACATAATAAACAGGATATTGCTGACCTTCATGGTCTTTTATAAGAACGGCACTTACAGCATTCCCTGATACAGCGAGGTATAGGGATAGTGGTTCACCATTTTCAGGCTTCATCAATAGAGGTGCAGTTGAGAGATATCGCTTCAAATCCTGCAAGGCTGCTTCATGCTTTGCTCCCCATTCAAATTTCTTATTCTTCTTGAGGATATCATAGAATTCCTTACATTTTTCCGAGGATCTCGAATTAAATATGTTCAATGCTGCTACTCGTCCTGTTAACCGTTGAACATCCTTCATATTCGAGGGTGATTTTATATCCAAGATAGCTTTAATCTGCTCCGGGCTTGCCTCTATCCCCCTTTTCGTCACCATATATCCAAGAAACTTTCCTGCCCCCACTCCGGAATGGCACTTAGCAGGATTCAACTTCATGTTATACTGATCCAGGATATTAAATGCTCCCTTGATATCCTGGAGGTGATCCTCGGCCTTTTTAGATTTCACCACCATATCGTCAATATATACCTCCATGGTGTCCCCCAGCTTATCTTTGAACATCATGTTTACTAATCTCTGGTATGTTGCACCTGCATTTTTCAAACCGAAAGGCATAGCAGTGTAGCAATATATACCTGTTGGTGTCATGAAAGCAGTATCCTCCTGATCCGAAGGCTCCATTTGAATCTGCTGAAATCCTGATGATGCGTCCATGAACGTTAACATTTCATGCCCAGCAGTAGCATCCACCATTGCATCGATATGAGGAAGGGGGAACGGATCTTTAGGACAAGCCTTATTCAAGTCCGTGTAATCTACACAGACTCTCCATTTCCCATTTTTCTTCTGCACTACGACCACATTTGCCAACCACCTTGGGAACTTGACTTCTCTGATCATCTTGGACTTCAATAGTCTTTCAACTTCCTCTTGGATGATCGTATTCTGCTCAGGAGCAAATTTTCTTCTCTTTTACTGAACAGGCTTGAATGATCTGTCAATTCCAAGCTTGTGAGTGATAATGTCTTTGGATATGCCTGTCATATCCTCATGCTTCCATGCAAACATTGACATCCTGCATTTCAAAAAGTTAGTTAACTGCACTTCAATATCCTGAGGGATATTGGTTCCTACGAGCACCGAGATATCAGGATTATCCTGATCCAGGATAATTTTCTTCACATCCTGCTCCGAAGCTTCCAAGGTATCCTGGGCCCGCGTCTTTAATTGCTATGCTTGATTAGGCTTAGTTGAAGATTTCATCGAAGATGAGTAGCATTCTTTCGCTTCCTGCTGATCACTTTCAACCTTGACAACTCCCCAAGGGGTAGGGATCTTGATGCATTGATGATATGTTGATGGCACAGCCTTCATATCGTGAATCCATGGTCTTCCTAGTATGATGTTATAGCAGGATAAGGAGTCCATCACACAGAAGCGTTGTATCGAGTTGACCCCTTCAACGTATACTGGTAACTTTATCTCTCCTACAGTATTTCTAGCTTCTCCACTGAAACCAACGAGCACAGTGGACTTCGAAGTAATGTCCATCGGAGATACATTCATCCTCTTCAATGTTTCCAGCTGAATTATATTGACAGAACTACCGTTGTCTACCAGTATCCTGCGTACAAAATGGTTAGCCACATATAATGTTATTACCAAAGCATCATGGTGAGGATCCTGAACAGTATCCCTGTCATCATTATCGAAAGTGATCACTTTATCAGTTGTGAGGGTAGTCATCCTGATTGGTTTGTCTCCCCTTTCACTCTTGGCTTCCTTTGCATGCCTCTTAGCCGCCGAATACGAAGTCCCATAAATGTCAGATCCTCCTGAAATAAAGTTAATTATCTTGGCATCTGCTGGGGGTGATGCTGCTCGTTCAGGATCCTTCTCGGGATCCTTCCCTTTATTCTTCTTTTTTCCCAGCAAGTCCTTCAGATACCCCTTGCTTAACAGGTAACTTATCTCTTTCCTTAAAGCAATGCAATCCTCGGTCGTATGTCCGAAGTCTTCATGGAAGGCACACCATTTAGATTTATCCTTCCAATCAGCTTTCTGCTGGTTCTTTCGAGGCCACCTAGCTTTGTCCCCTAAACCCTGCATAGCATACATTAACTCAGGTATATAAACAGAAAAGCAGTATTCAGATAAGTCAGGATATTCTTCAGGATCCTCGTCTTCAACAGCATTCACTTTCTTGTTATCATTCCTGCCATATGGCTTGGAGCGATATGGCTTATATGAAGATTCTGATTTCCTGTTAGTTGATTCATAGGTTGAGGTACAATTCATCCTCTCCTGCATCTTCTTGTCATCTTCCAAACGGATATATCTCAAAGCCCTGTTACGAGCTTCGTCGAGATTCCTACAGGGGTTCATTACAAGATCCTGATAAAACTGAGAATCCTTTTGCAACCCCATCTTAAAAGCTTGCACAACTGTTGCAACATCAAGATGTGGGATATCCAAGGATTCTCGACTGAATTTGTTCACATAATCCCTCAAGGATTCCTGAGGCCCTTGAGTTATCATTTAATAGCCATTTTAAGGCTGATCCTGCCAGGGTAGACCCAAAACCCTTGCACAAGCATGCTTCCTTGAGCTCCGGAGGGATAGGGTTAATCTCCATTCTTTCCCTATACTGGGCAATATGATCTTCAGGATCCGTAGTCCCATCATACAGCTTCATGTTGGGAGTCTGAAATCTTTTTGGGATTTCAGCATCACAGATAGGATATGCAAAGCGGGATATCCTGTGGCTGTCTTGGGATACTTCCGGAATTGGCTGGACCACCCCAGGTACACTGGATATCATGTCCTTCAATTTCTGGAGCTCCCTGGTAAATGTTGACGTCATACCTGCATCCTGCAAAGAGCCATTGTTGTTAGTAGCAAGAATATTATTATTTGACAAATTACCGGTCTGAGGATTTTGGCCATATCCTGAAGCATATCCTGAACTCCTCACAGTCGACATCCTGACCGATGAGGGTATCTCAGGGGTATGATTCTGAGAATGGCTTGGGACGATATTCCCCCTGTTGTCCTCAGTGTAAACTGCGGAACTGAAATTCAAAGCCCTGGGCTGTATAGGAGTGACAGTTTCTTCAGCGGGTCTACTCGAGCTAGCTTTTAAGAGTTGTATTTCTCTTAACAGCATTTGATTAGTTTCCTGTTGCTGCCTCATTTGTTCCTGCACACTTCCAAATAAAGTTAGAATTTCATCATTAGAGGCTAAAACGGGAGCAGATCCCTGAACACTCCGAGTAGGGATAACATCTTGAGATTGTGAAGAAAATGGCATCCTTGGAGGAGGTGGTGGAAGCACCGAACCGGTAGTAGCAGAGGTTGCAGCAGACGTAGTGGAGGAGCTCATGTTTGATCTTGAGGCCATTGTAAACAATGTGGCAAAAAGTTTTGAAAATAGAGAACCGATTAACGATTTTACAAAGATTTTTAGTAAAAGTAGCACCACTTGCCCCACGGTGGGCGCCAAATTGTTTTGGTCAAAAATTACCGAAGCAATTTAGTGATCAAATTAGTTAAGTGAGGTAGTGTGCTAATATTACGTGTGAAAAATGTGTTAACCAAATTAGTTATGAAAACAGTTTCAGGATACGGCTCGGGATATCAAACTGTATCCACAATCAAACAATGAGCAAAAAGGTAAAGGTTGACACGTGATGTACGAGGAAAGCCCTTGATCAATCTAGATCGCCGGCATAAAACCTCGGGAGCTGACAATCGCAGCTGCCTTGTTCTTCTATTGCTTCAAATATCAGGATACAGTGCAGGATGTGGTGCGGATCGACTACGTATTACAATGCAATTCGAATACAAGTGTTGTGTGTAGTGTTTGCGATGAGCTAGAGAGAAAGTGTTCGAAAATGTGTAAGTTGAGTGCCTTAATCTGATCCACCCCCATCTATTTATAGTAAAACGAATGTAACTAACTATCCTATATAACCAGGATCCAACGAATATTCCTTAGCCGAATGTTGTAGACCTGGTCTTTCGGGTTCAACGTCTCCCCTTCAACAAATACGCCCGAGTCTTGAGGAGATGAAGTCCATTTGACCGTTAGCAAGTCCCAGTCTTTAACCTGTACGTGATTAATCCGATATACCTCAGGATATCACCCAGGATGTTAGCAATATCCCCGTCCAGTATCCTGATTGCAGATAAACAATTAAAAGCAGGATATAGCTCAAGATATGTATGCTTAGAAAATGAGCCATAACAAAGACCACGACTCCCAATTCCAAGTCGTGAGTCGTGTAATTCTTCTCGTGAGTTTTCAACTGTCGAGAAGCATAGGCTATCACTTTCTCGTGCTACATCAAAACACAACCGAGACCCTGAATAGAAGCATCACAGTACACCACGAAGTCGTCCGTACCATCGGGTAAAGACAATATCGGTGCACTGCAGAGTTTTTGTTTCAAAAGCTGAAAGGCATTCTCCTGGGTCGCTCCCCATGAATAAGTAACACATTTCTGAGTTAAAGCGGTGAGAGGTTGAGCAATTTTCGAAAATCCCTTAATGGATCTACGATAGTATCCCGCGAGACCAAGAAATTGTCGCACCTCCGTAGGAGTGTTAGGTGCCGCCCAATTCTTGATAGAATCGATTTTAGCTGGGTCAACATGTATTCCTGACTCGTTGACCACGTGACCAAGGAAGTGTACTTCTCGAATCCAGAAATCACACTTAGAGAACTTCGCGTAGAGCTGCTTCTTCCTCAAGAGTTCCAAAATAAGACGCAAGTGTTGTTCATGTTCCTCCTTACTCTTAGAATAAATCAGAATGTCATCGATAAACACAATGACGAAGTCGTCAAGATACGGTTTGCACACTCGGTTCATGAGATCCATGAAGACCGCTGGTGTGTTTGTTAACCCGAATGGCATGGCCAAAAACTCGTAGTGGACGTACCGCGTTCGGAAAGCTGTTTTGGGAACATCTTCCTCTCGAACTCTCATCTGATGATAGCCCGATCTTAGATTGATTTTCGAGTAGAAGCTTGACCATTGCAATTGGTCAAACATGCCGTTAATACGAGGAAAAGGATAATGGTTCTTGACCGTCACCTTGTTGGGTTCGCGGTAATCGATACACATTTGGAAAGACCCGTCTTTCTTCTTCACAAATAAGACTGGGGCTCCCCACGGTGAAGAACTAGGTTGGATAAAACCTCTATCCAACAGTTCTTGGAATTGGTTGGACAGTTCTTGCAACTCTCCTGGTGCAAGACGATAAGGAGCACGAGCAATCGGAGCTGCTCCTAGCGTGAGTTTGATCTAGAATTCACCTATCGATGTGGAGGTAGTCCTGGAAGTTCCTCGGGAAAAACGTCGGAAAAGTCACGAACTACTGGAATGTCTTCGATCTTCTTTTCCTCGGGTTGATTATCGGTAATGAGAGCTAGAATAGACGGATAACCCTTTCGTATGCACTTTCGGGCTTTCATAGATGAAATGATGCCAACCGTAGCATCACTCCGGTGACCTTGAACAGACAAAGAATCTCCACTAGGGAGAGGAATACGAACGATCTTCTCTTTACAGAGAATTTCAGCTCAGTGTTTGGACAACCAGTCCATACCGACGAAAACGTCAAAGCTACCAAGAGTAACAGGAAGAAGGTCAATGTTAAACACTTAACCTAGAAGATCGAGTTTGCACCCATAATGAACATGGGATGCTTCAATAGGCATATCATCAGCAAATTCTACGACATGCTTGGTTTCAAGAAGTGTCGGGGTCGCTCCTAAGAGTCTACTGAATTTCAAGGACACGTAACTCTAATCGGCACCAGAATTGAATAAGATATAAGCGAAGAGATTGTTCACAGAAAACGTATTGGTCGCTATGTTGTTATCGTTCCTGGCGTCACCCGCACCAATAGTGAATGCTCTCTCTCGAGCACCGTTTCCACCGTTGTTACCATTTTTATTGTTGTGATTCCGGGTGTTGTTGTTATTGTCGTTGTTTTCCTTGTTGTTGGCGTTCTGGTTTAACTGTGGGCAATCCTTCTTGAAGTGACCCTCACTACCACACTGAAAGCACCCCTTTCGATTACCCTAATGCTGTTGTGGTTGTTGCCTCTGTTGTTCCACTAAAAGACTGTGGTTGCAATCCATGAATGTCTTGAAAGTACAGACAGGCTGATTGTTCTGGTTCGGGTTCGCGTGTTAACCTGAAGGTAAAAGAACGTACAACGCACGGATGTGAGTTCGAATATGCGAATAAAGAAGAAGAATCATCTTGTTGTAAATGTCATGCCAGCTTGCTGAGCTGCTAAGGCCTCAGCCACGCGTGTGTTAATGAGATCCGTCAACTTCGCCTGAGTCATGACGATGTTGCCACGTCCACCGCCATTGCCAACACCGCGTCCACCACGTCCACTCATGATTCTACATTCACAAGATACCAACATGAGAAAGATATGTAGCTCATATTATCTCCATATGCGGTACAAGTAAACAAGAAAACTGGAAGAATAAAGATCAAATTCGAGTAGGAGTCAATTATCGCTATGGCTCCTATGGATGGTTGAATCCTCAATTATGTCAGTTAATGAGTCAGAATCCTTTACACTCGCTAGGTCTCATTGGGACTCACATGCACCCCAAACTATTATTAGGTGTGCACCCGTAATGATAAGTTGATTTGCATGTTCACCCCAGTTCCTCCTAACTTGTGTCAAAGATTTTCAAGTTCGAGTGTCAAAAGTGGGTGTTGTCAAAACGTTAAGGATCACAAATGACTAAGAAGTAACGTCATACTAACGAGTCATCATAGTATAAGTAGGTAACACATGTAATTGTGTTATAATGTTGTGTATGCGACTATATGCAATGCAATGCATATGTGTATGCTAAAATTATAAGATACATGATATTAAAAAACGAACCTTGCAATCTGGAGCGTAGTGTCATGGTCGCTTTCGGAACTGGTTCGGTTATAGTCTAGTTTAAAACCTAGTTCACTATAACTAGTGGCTCTGATACCAAATTGTCACACCCCCAAAATACCACATGCGAATTTAACCCTATTAATTTTTATAATATTTACGATACCTTTCGGTTCTTACGTCCGGTATGACCGGTCGGACCATTGAACCGATAAGAAGACCGGTTCGACGTCTGGTCCGGTTCTGAAAACATTGATACCATCCACTAAAAGAGGGGCCATCTCTTCTGGATTTTTGGACGGTATTATCTCTAAACGAGGAATTTTGAAAATTGCTATGTAATTCTCTGGCAAATAAGAACCAATCACCTTTAAGTTTCTATGCATCAAGTGATTATAAATGAGGCAAGTATTTGATATCCTCACTGGTGTTACCATGTAAGGGTCGCGCAATATCTCAAACTGATACATTACATATATGTTTCCCCTAAAAAACTTGGAAGCGTTAACTATAAGGTCTCTATCAATAATGCTAACATCTCTTAGTACACCGACTTTGTGATTATTGTAGAAATGTTTATCGATTGAACGGATGAAGAAGTATAGCCCCACAGCCAACAATAAAAAGAACGTCAGGCTTGCGATAAAACGTGATATTCCACATCCATTATGACGAGATGCTCGTGACCGTGCTCCTTCAACGTTCTTTGTGGTCAAGACTCAAGAATTTGAAGACTTTTGAGGGGTAATGAAGTGTGAATCGATAGGTTACAAGGAAGAAGGAAAGCAGACAAAAGTTTCGGGTGATAATCCGAGGTAATGAAGTAATTAATTTTGATAGTTAATCATGTTTGATGTTAATCGATCGTTCATGTGCATGGGTTATAAAGAATGCAAAAGTGGAAGAACTTTTAGCAAAGCACCAAAGAAAGAATAAAGCAATCGATAGTTTGGAAGAAAAGAAAGCATATGAAAAGAATAAATCAAATTGCTCGAGATACCAGCAAAATATTTAATTTCGGTTTCAGTGAAACACCTTTTCCATTAAACTAACTTTTATTTAAGGAAACTTGTTGGATTTTTTAGTGAAAGTGGCTCTGTTTAATCTAGTTTTTTCAGAGTCGGACCGGAGGTTGAGCCGGTCCGGGTCATGGTATCAGGCCGGAAATGCATTGAACTGGAGTTGAACCTGCGACCCAGCAGTTGGACCGGGAATCTGGTCGGTCGGACCGGTTTTTGGAAGGGTTGGACCGGTTTTTTTATATATTTTTTCAGATTTAACCCTATTAATTTTTATAATATTTACGATACCTTCCAGTTCTTACGTCCAGTCCGACCGGTCGGACCATTGAACTGGTAAAAAGACTGATTTGATGTCCTGTCTGTTTCTGAAAACATTGCATGTCAGGTCAAAATCGGTTTACGTTTGGAATCAATTTGTGAAACCAATTAATAAAAAAATGTTTTTTTAATCGTAAACTATTTAACTCAGCTACAAAAACATTATTTTACTACTCCAACATTATGACCCAGTGACCCAAATAAATTTATATTCAAATAATTTGAATAATTTAACTTGTAGAAATAAACTATTCTTTCAACTTATCACAATTTTTCTTTCTATGTTTTGTATAATTTAATTTGCTTTCAAACATATTTAAAATAATAAAAACAAATCAAAGTAATATATTTTTTAGTAATATTGATGCAATTTTAACCTAATTAACTTTAGTAATACGCATATAAGATGCAACTATCATCGATTTTTTTTTACGGTCAACAGAATAATCCCGAGCACTCTCGGGGCATCCACTGGACCAAACAAAGTACTCCGAGAGTAACCCTAGTCCACCACCAATTCCGGGGAAAACCCGGTAACCCGCCCACCCGTAGACACGACAGCGAAATTACCTGTAAAACCCGTTTGGCTCAAGAATCGAACCCAGGTTTCCCTAGGTCTCCTATCATTGTCCACCAGTACCTCACTCACTCTGCACTAATTGGGAGTTGAACGTGCATCGCCCAAGAGAAATGCAAGTGTTACATCACTTGATCTAGAGATCATTGGCATCACCGATTTAGTTTGTTGTTTCTCGAAAAACATAGTTATCATCTAAGCAACAATTTTAGTGAAATCCAACTGAACTAAACTGCAAAATCATATATTTATACTTAAAAATACAACTATATATATATATATATATATATATAGGGTAGGGATATGGTAAAAAGTGTTTAAAATATGAGAAGGGTAAGAAGTGTTTTAAACCATTGGATATTTGATCTAATGGTTGAGATCAATAGGGTATAAAAATGTAAATTGTGTTTTAATTAGAAGGACCTTATGTAAAATTGAACGGTAATAGTGTCTTTTCGGATGTTTCAAATATGGTAACCGTATCCTACACAACCAAAACCCCATTATTCTCCTAAAAACTAGCGACTTCCCTTTAAAAGTTGATTATCCGATTTCCTTGACTATTGTAAAACACTATACAGTTTAATGAACAATAATCTGTTGATTTAAATCAGTTAATGATCATAAAACACTATTGTTAGGGCAGGATTTTTATGACCTATGATCCTTACATGATATCCTAACAAGTGATCCTTGTTTCCTTGGCAGATAGTGATCCTCAGAAGAACTCCAGGATCAGGATCACGGATCATCCTAAGGATCCTCATACTAACGATTGTTCTTTTTGAATTTAATGATGTTTTGCAGGAATTACGAGTTGGACCTGGTCTTAGCAACATTAACAAGGAATCTGTCACACTAATTTCGCACTAGCACAATCAAAGATGGACGTTATGGAGAATATGGAAACCTAGCACAATTTAAGGGCAATTAGTTAGGCTAAATTTACTTCTATTTCTAAAGGGGTAACGAGCTAGTAGTTAGGTGATTTACCTAAAATACAACCACACACGCTTATATAAATGGCACTCTACAACATTCGGAGAACACAACACATTTCTCACACGCTCTAGCATACGATACTATAGTGATCCTTGTACCTAGCTCGTTACCGTCCAAAGTTGTAAACATTGTTTGTTATATTGAAGTTTGGTGATCGGTAGTTTCCATCACCCGAGGTTTTTTATGCCGGAGATTATTCATTGATCAAGGGCTTTTTCCTCGTATAAATCCTTGTGTCACTTGTGCAATTTACATTTAAGTGATCCTTTACTTTGTTCATCATACCAAGCATCATTCCCCGTTTACAAAGAGTTTGGTTGCATTATCCTTGTGTGATATTTGACCAAAACAGTTTGGCGCCCACCGTGGGGCAATTGGTGCTTCATTCATAAGAAAGTTTTTCTGTTGGTGATCATTCCGGAGTATTGCATGGCTTCATCGTTGAAGAATACCTCCACAGCGATATCTGCAGTCAATTCATCTAATGGCATTCCACCTTTGCCTCCACCACCAGCTGGATCTCAGAAAAATGCTGAGAAGAGACCAACTCCTATCTTCTCTAAACCTTCATCTTCTGCTCTAACTTCTTCTGCTCCCAGTACTAGTGATATATTTACTTTGATTTTGCAGATGAGGGATCGTATGCAGCAGCAGGATGAAACTAATGACAGGATCCTCAAAGAAATCGGAGATCTCAAAAAGCAAAAGAAACGGCAGAGGATCATTCCCCACTGATGCCCAAATCTTTGAATTTTGATACTCCGATGATTACTTCTCAGCCATCAGAGGTCCCAGACATTCAACATATGGATGGATCAAGAGGAGTGCATTTCGGCCCAGCAATAGTGACTCAGGCATCAGGATCATATTTCCAACCAGCAGGATCCTATACTCAGCATATGGGATCCTTCATGAACTCAGGATCTTCCTTCGTTCCAGGATCATCCCAGGTTCAAGGATCCTCCTTCGTTCCAGGATCATCCCAGGTTCAAGGATCCTCCTTTGTTCCAGGATCATGCCATGTTCAGGGATCCCTTCAGATACCAGGATCCTTGAAGAATTTGCAAACAGGAAGTCCAGATGTCCATCAAGGAGATTTTATTCCAATGCAGACCATTGCTTCCACTGGTCCCTCCATCATCCCAGAATCCCAGCTATATGGATTCACATCCAATGTTCCTAACTTGAACCCGATGGGAGGTAACACTTTTAATAATTCTCTTACCACTAACCATGGATTCATGCAGGATACAGGTATCAACCATGCTATGGCCAGAGAACTACAAAAACTGAAGGATATGATATCAGGTGTTCCAGGGGTAGTCAAACCTATCCCGGAGATTGCAGATGGAAGCCATAAGGTATCTCGTTTTGCACCACCAATTTGTGATGCTGAGATACCCAAAAGATTCCATATCCCTACTATGAAGCTGTATGATGGTACAACGGATCCTGAGGAACACATAGCACAATACATGGAGAGGATGGAGATCAATCCAATTCCAGAAAGGTTAAAGGAAGCATGCCTGTGCAAGGGATTTGGATCCACTCTTACTGGATCAGCTCTTAAATGGCTGCTAAGTCTTCCCCCTTACTCTATTACTTCGTTTGCTAATTTAGTTAACTTATTCAATAATCAATTTTCTTGTAGCAGAAAATTTGAACGATTGACTAGTGATTTATATAGGATAACTCAGGGTCATAATGAATCATTAAGGGATTATATAACCAAATTTAGTAAAGAATCCTTGGACATTCCCAACTTGGATGTGGCTACAGCTGTTGAGGCCTTCAAAATGGGATTGCTTAAGGATTCATTGTTCTATGATGATCTTGTTATGACACCATGCAGGAACCTAGACGAAGTGAGAACTCGGGCACTCAGGTTCATCCGGCTAGAGGATGACAAGAGGATCCAGGAGAGACAAGTAGGATCCTCAAAACAAGAGAAGCAAGGATCCTCTTTCAAAAGCAACAAATTCAAATCCTATAACAGAGCTGACAACCAGAATGTGCATGCTGTTGACCAAGAAGAGGATGATGAGGATTATCCTCCGATTTCTGAATACTGTTTTTCCGTTGATAACCATGAACTAATCCTTGCAATGCAGAATCTAGGAGAAAAAGCCAGATGGCCCAGAAAAAATGACAAACCAGCCGCAGCTAAAGATAAATCAAAGTGGTGTGCATACCATGAGGATTTTGGGCATTTGACAGAGGAATGCATCGCATTAAGAAAGGAAATTGGATATCTGTTGAGCAAGGGGCATTTAAAAGAGCTGTTGGGAAGAAAAAAGCAAAGGACTCAGGATCCTGAAAGGGTCCCTGAAAAAGCTCCAGCTCCTCCGGCAGATGCACAAGTGATAAACTTTATTTCCGGAGGATCAGACATTTGTGGTACATCCTTTTCAGCAGCCAAGAGGCATGCAAAGGAAGCTAAAATGGATAATGGAGTAAGACCTATTCGAACATCAAGTGTCTCGGAAGGAAAGATCATAACCTTTGATGAGGATGATAGAATTAACATCCAGGATCCTCATCATGATAGTTTAGTTATTACTCTCTTTATTTCTAACCATTTTGTCCGCAGGATCCTTATTGACGGAGGAAGTTCGGTAAACATTATCCAACTTGATGTTCTGAAGAAAATGGGTATTCCTGAATCAGACATCACACCAAGATCCTCCGTGCTTGTGGGATTTAGTGGCGAAACTAAGAAAACCCTGGGGGACATCAAACTCCCAATTTACGTGGAAGGATTACATAATTATCAGAAATTTTGTGTTATTGACTGTTTGTCTTGTTGTAATGTTATCCTTGGCAGGCCCTGGATACACGATATGAAGGCAGTCCCATCCACCTACCATCAATGTGTGAAGCTCCCTAGCCCTTGGGGAATAATCAAGATCGATAGTGATCAGCAGGAGGCTAAGGATTGTTACACCTCATCAATGAAACCAGCCTCGAAATCGAGGGAGCAATAGCAATTAAAGTATCCTCCAAGGGATGTCTTGGAGGCAAGAGAGCAGGATGTGGACGAAATCCTCCTGGATCCTGATGATCCTGAATCCAAAATCTATATCGGATCAGGGATCCTTGGACAAATGAAAGAAGACATTGTATCCTTCCTCAAAAGGAGAAAATCTACCTTTGCATGGAAACATGAGGATATGACAGGTATATCTAAGGATATTATCACTCATAAGCTTGGCATCGACAGGTCAGTTAAACCATCCATCAAAAAAGGAGGAAGTTTGCACCAGAAAGAAACGCCATTATCCAGGAAGAGGTAGAAAGATTACTACGAGCAGGTATGATTAGAGAAGTGAAGTATCCGAAATGGCTGGCCAATGTGGTTGTTGTTCAAAAGAAAAATGGAAAGTGGAGGGTATGTGTCGATTTCACTGATTTGAATAAGGCATGTCCCAAGGTTCCTTTCCCATTACCCCATATTGACTCCATGGTGGATGCAACGGCGGGTCATGAACTGTTAACCTTTATGGATGCATCATCTGGATTCCAACAAATTCAGATGGAACCATCTGACCAAGAGGATACGGCTTTTATGACCCCAACCGGTTTATATTGTTATATTGCTATGCCATTTGGATTAAGAAATGCAGGTGCAACATATCAAAGGCTGGTGAATATGATGTTCAAAGATCAAATTGGACAAACTATGGAAGTGTACATAGACGATATGGTGGTAAAATCCAAAAAAGCTGAGGATCACCTAAGGGATTTGGAGGAAGCATTTGATATCCTTGATAGTTATAACATGAAGCTTAATCCTTCAAAATGTCACTTCGGTGTTAAAGCAGGCAAATTCTTAGGATATATGGTAACCCAGAGGGGCATTGAAGCAAGCCCGGAACAAATCAAAGCATTGGTGAATATCAAATCCCCTGCCAACGCTAAGGATGTGCAAAGGCTAACAGGCAGGATAGCAGCTCTAAACAGATTTATATCCAAATCCTCAGAAAGGTGTAAAGAGTTCTATGATATCCTAAGAAAGAACAAGAAATTCGAATGGACTGAAAAGCATGAGAATGCTTTACAAGCCCTAAAAGAATACATGTCCTCAGCTCCAGCATTGATGAAACCAGAAAAAGGAGATGTGTTATCCTTATACCTTGCGGTATCCTCAAAAGCAGTAAGTGCAGTCCTTGTTAAGGATCATGAAGGTACACAATATCATGTCTATTATGTAAGTAAGAGTTTACTTGATGCTGAATCCAGGTATTCACACCTTGAAAAACTTATTCTTTCACTAATTAGGGCATCTACTAAACTAAGACATTATTTTGAAACCCATGTTATTGTTGTTAGAACTAATTTTCCAATTAAGAATGTCCTCAGGAAACCAGAGATGTCCGGAAGGATGGCTAAGTGGGCAGTAAAGCTTAGTGCCCATGATATAAGATATGAGCCTAGAACAGCCATCAAATCTCAAGCATTAGCAGACTTTGTGGCTGATTTCAGTAGTGATTTACAAAAGGAAGCCGAATTGGAAGTCCAGCAGCTGGATGAAACCAAGGATCCTTGGATACTACATACTGATGGATCCTCAAATATTAAAAGGCACAGGGCTTGGTATACTACTAAAATCATCACAGGGGGACATAATACCCCCAATCTATAGCTTGTGAGTTCCAAGCCACTAATAATGAGGCTGAATATGAAGCCTTAATTGCTGGTTTGCAAATTGCTAAGCATATGGGGATCAGGTATCTTGAGGTATACGTGGATTCATTGTTAATCACTAATCACTTTAATGGATCCTATGCTGTTAAAGGTGAAAAACTAACCAAATATTTAGAGATAGTCAAAGAATTGGCACACTCCTTTGCTTTCTTCAGTTTGACACAGGTACCAAGGGAAGAAAATACAGAAGCTGATGCACTGGCCAATCTAGGATCATCTTTGAAGATCCCAGAGGATATAAGTATCCCCATCATCCATATCCTGGCTCCTGCTATTGAAAATCAGGTGGCCATGGAAATAGAAGAGGATTCTACAATGATCCCTAGTGAGGATACTCAATCTTGTTCAGGATCATGGATCTCACCAATCATGAGATACTTACAACACGGAGAGATTCCTATGGGAGAAAACCCTAGGGCTTTCAGAATTAAGGTATCTCAATTCACAATTTTAAATAATATGTTGTATAAGCGATCTCTTGCAGGACCATATTTAAGATGTATCGAGGATCCTGAAGTTCAAGAATTTTTAAAAGATTTCCATGAAGGAGATTGTGGAAACCACACTGGGGGCAGGGCATTGTTCTCAAGGATCTTAAGGACAGGATACTACTGGCCAACTATGAAAAGGGATGCTGTGGAGTATGCTAAGAAGTGTGATCCTTGTCAAAGACACAACAATATCCTTCATCAGCCGGCTGAATTTCTACATCCTATACCATCCTCTTGGCCATTTATGAGATGGGGGATGGATATAGTTGGCAAGCTCCCTAAGGCACCTGGTGGGAAAGTGTTCATGCTTGCTATGACTGACTACTTCTCCAAGTGGATAGAGGCTGAAGCTTTTGCCCAAGTCATAGAAAAGGAAGTTATATCCTTTATTAAGAGAAATATTATAACTAGATTTGGCATTCCTTCTGAAATTGTATGTGATAATGGTTCCCAATTTATTGGGAGCAGAACTACTAACTTTTGTGACAGCTGGGGGATTAAGATGATAACATCAACACCAGTCCACCCACAGGCCAATGGTCAAGCAGAATCATCCAACAAGATCATCATCAACAATCTAAAGAAGAAACTTGGATCCAAGAAGGGGAAATGGGCAGAGGAATTGCCTTATGTGCTTTGGGCTGATAGGACAACTCCCAAGAATGCTACTGGTCAAACACCCTTCTCTTTGGTGTTTGGGGCAGAATCAATGATCTCAACAGAAATGGTGGTTCCAACTGCTAGAACAAGTACCCGTGATCCTGAGGAAAATGATCAGAACTTGGTTCAAGACTTGGATACTATTGAGGAAATCAGAGACTTGGCTAGGATAAGGATGGCTAGCTACCAACAAAGAATGGCTGGTGCTTATAACAAAAATGTCAGGATAAGGAAATTCCAAGTTGGGGATATGGTATTGAGAAAAGCATTCCAGAATACCACCAATCCTGCTGATGGGAAATTGGCACCAAAATGGGAAGACCCTTATTTGATCGAAGCCGAAGCAGGAAAGGGGGCATATAGACTGCTGACCATGGAGGGTAATTTGTTACCAAGAGCCTGGAATGTTGTCCACTTAAAGAAATATTTCATGTGAGCAGGATCCTTCTGGCACATACGATCCTCACATTAGAAGTATCCTTCGAGGATCCCTGAAGTATCAATGATCCTTACTCTGGTAATGTCCTAAGCTTGAAGTCTTATTTACATATTTTCTTATTTAAGGATAAGGATCATGTATCCTTCATCCATCTCTCATGAGATTTTGAGTTCTGAAAGTCCAGGTATCCTTAGCATATTGTCGACAATCTTCAGAAGCAACTCAGATCCTCGGGTTCAACCCCAGTTGTTTGGGCTTGTCCCCAGTTATCCTTGGGCTTGTCCCCAGTTTTCGCCTGTAGCGCACGATGATCCTGGTATAGTTCACGTCTTTGGGACCAGTACTCGCTTTAGGGGCTGATAACCCCATCGTACTGGCTATACCTAGGATCCTACGTATAATGGTAGACGTACCATACATCCGTTCCTAAGGTTTCTAACGTTTTCACGTTAGCTAAGGTTTTGGCATTTTCATGTCACTAAGTTTGGATAGTCGCCAGTGAGGGCCATACTCCAGTTTACATACGATCCTTGGGCTTGTCCCCAGTTATCCTTCAGGCTTGTCCCCAGTTATCCTTCGGGCTTGTCCCCAGTGATCCTTTGGGCTTGTCCCCAGTTACTAACTTATCTATGATATTGGCTTAGTCCCAAGTTATATTCTATTTTCAGGTTTTCAAAGATAAACAATTAAGGATCCTCAATCCTTATTACCCATTAAAGTTCTTCCTATGGTTATCCTGGTTAAAGGTTAGGATCCTAACTTGGATTCTCAGGTATGATCCTTAACTGTTTTGAATACATTCATTATTTCGACTAACCCTTAGACCTTGACAACTGAACCTATGATCCTTAAAATGAACTACTTTTTGGAAGTTTTCAACTATAGGATACTTGATCCTGGATCATATCCTAAATTTCTTAAAACATAATTTGCTTAACTTTTCTTACTCATACAAATATATATCAAAACAATTGGAAATTAAAAGGATAAACAAGGATAACATCACAGGATAAGTCAAAAGTTAAAAGTTTTATTCATTAAATATTTAACCCCTTTTTTAAGTTGTCAAAATTGCCAACCCACGTTTCTACCAGCAAAACGTGGCCCGTCCACATGGGTTGGCAAAGGGTGTCCATTGTTCATGCGGTCATAGCAAGTGCAGGAAATTATAGGCGGCAGGATCACGATGGCTTCATCCCCCAAACAGAGGATCCCTCCACCATATGTAATCCTACCTATTGTTCACAGGATCCTAGATCCTCAACCCTAAACTATTGTTCAAATACAGACCATAATTGTTTTAAAACATCACAAACCACCAAACAAAAAAATTGGGCTCCGGCTATGTCTAGAAATTTCCATCATTGCCCAATCCTGCAGCTCAATCCTTCGCTGCACCATCAGCACCGGCTCCACTTGCCTCTCCACCCTGATCCTTGCCAATGTCTCCACCCTCAAGTTTCGGAATCTCCTTAGCCTCCTCATCATCCTCCAGTTCAGCCAGCCTAGCCTTCCAGCCTTCGACATCCCAGGTGCTCTTGTCAAAAGCAGGATCCTGAGCCTCCGCAGCCATCTGCAGCTGGATCTTGTACATAGTTATCGCGACAGAGACCTTGGCATCCTGGGTGATCTCGTGCTTCTCATAGTCAAAGTTGATCAGCATCTTGGCAGCATCATTCTTGGTGGCCTGGAGCTCCTTCTGAAGATCGGCTATCTTGAGATCCTTCAACACCCCAACCTGTTGAAGGTCAGCAATCTGGCGATCCTGATCCTCAACATGGCCAACATATGTCTCTACTTCAGCAAATTTCTACAAGGAAGACAAGGAATAATGTCAGAAACCAAGTGATCCTTAGACCAGCAGGATACACAAACAGGACAGTGATCCTTACCTCGCTGATGTAATCCAGACACTGTTGGCGAAGCAGGGGCAGACCTTGCAAATCCTCAGAGGCCTTTCTCTTCTTGCTTCCTTTTCCCCTGATTGGTGCTTTAGGGGCTGAAGCAGTTGGGCTAGCAGCAGGAGTCTTCTTCCTTGCAGATTTGACATTAGTAAGATCATCAATGCCGAACTTCGAAGCAGACTTAGAGGATTTTCCAGCACCTACACAACCAAAATAAGATAAGTATTCTAGCTAAATTTGAAATCCTACACAGAATTGCTTTTTAAATAAGGATACTTACTTGACATTGTGACAGAGGCAGAGGATACTTCCTGAGAATCCTGGATAGTAACCTGGAAAGTTCTTATTTCAGGATCGAGCTTCTTAAAAGCCAGGAATCTCTCTTTTGCAGCAGGAGTCAACTTCAGGTGTGAAACGGAGATAGCTGCACAACAAAAAAACAACAGAACATCAGTGATTCTCATGCTATAGGACAAGTTCTACGATGATCCTTCCAGGATCCTATATCCTACCATGGGTGGCCCACTTCTTGGGCAAATCCTCCCCATTAGGGATGGTATCTCTCTTTACAAAAAAGAACCGCCGCTTCCAGTTCATGTCATTTTTGGTAACTTTGAGAACAGGATGCTCTTCACCGGTCTTTCGTTTGAACAAATATCGGTGGGATCCAAAAGTTGTGAGATCATACATCTCAGCCAACTCTGCCATGCTAAGGTCTATCCCTTCTTGTTCGATGATCCTTTCAAGGGTGTATAACACCCTCCAGATCGTCGGCATAGTCTGGATATAGCAGATGCCGGTAAGGGAGAAAAAGGATTGGGTAAACTGAGGGAAAGGATACGAGTATCCTATCATGAAAGGAGTGACCGGGAAAGCTACCCAAGTCTCAGAGATGAAATCACTCAAAGCGGTAGGACTAAAAGACTTGAAAAGGGTTTCCGCCGGAAAGCAACGACGGATTTTGTCGATTTGAGGGTCGGTAAAACAACACCTCTCGGTAGGGGAATCCTTGATGATCCCTTGACCCTTCAAAGGGCTGTTCTTCTTAGGATCCTTACAGGGAGAGTTCCGGAGCAACATCTTTTACAGAACGATGGAAAGAGAAAGAGAAACAGAGCAATCAAGAAGGAAATAACGGGGAATACCTGTTCAATCCTCTGGTCGCGATTATAAAGGGAAGAGTTCTTGAATTTAAATGCAAACGATTCTATCCCTATCTCTATTTATAATCATGATTATGCAGGGCTGTCACCTCCATGACGTCAGATCGCAACGGATAGTTCATTCTTAACGGCTATATATCCGTTGAGTTAGTTATAGATAAGACCGGCAAAATATAACTCGTTTATATTACATAAATACTCCTTATATTTTGGGGGCAATTGTTAGGGCATGATTTTTATGACCTATGATCCTTACATGATATCCTAACAAGTGATCCTTGTTTCCTTGGCAGATAGTGATCCTCAGAAGAACTCCAGGATCAGGATCACGGATCATCCTAAGGATCCTCATACTAACGATTGTTCTTTTTGAATTTAATGATGTTTTGCAGGAATTACGAGTTAGACCTGGTCTTAGCAACATTAACAAGGAATCTGTCACACTAATTTCGCACTAGCACAATCAAAGATGGACGTTATGGAGAATATGGAAACCTAGCACAATTTAAGGGCAATTAGTTAGGCTAAATTTACTTCTATTTCTAAAGGGGTAACGAGCTAGTAGTTAGGTGATTTACCTAAAATACAACCACACACGCTTATATAAATGGCACTCTACAGCATTCGGAGAACACAACACATTTCTCACACGCTCTAGCATACGATACTATAGTGATCCTTGTACCTAGCTCGTTACCGTCCAAAGTTGTAAACATTGTTTGTTATATTGAAGTTTGGTGATCGGTAGTTTCCATCACCCGAGGTTTTTTATGCCGGAGATCATTCATTGATCAAGGGCTTTTTCCTCGTATAAATCCTTGTGTCACTTGTGCAATTTACATTTAAATGATCCTTTACTTTGTTCATCATACCAAGCATCATTCCCCGTTTACAAAGAGTTTGGTTGCATTATCCTTGTGTGATATTTGACCAAAACAACTATGAACCAGAAAATTAAGATGTCTGTACAGAATATAACACTATTGATTGGGGATAAAACACTATGAAAGGAAATTAAGATGTCTGTACATAATATAACACTATTGATTGGGGATAAAACACTATACATATAAATATAAAAAAAATAACACTGTTAATGATAAAACAATAAGACAAAAACTTACCCTAAACAATTCAATGAATAAAACACTATTGATTGGGGATAAAACACTATGAAAGGAAATGAAGATGTCTGTAAAGAATATAACACTATTGATTGGGGATAAAACACTATGAAAGGAAATTAAGATGTCTATACAGTATATAACACTATTGATTGGGGATAAAACACTATACATATAACACTGTTAATGTATAAAACACTATGAAAGGAAATTAAGATGTCTGTACATAATATAACACTATTGATCATCCATATGACACTATACATCTAAATATAAAAAAAATATATCTCTGTTCATGATAAAACACTAAAACAATTATAATTGATGAAGAATTGATGAAGAATGGTGCGTACATGAAATTAATTGATAAAACACTAAAATTCGAAAGAATCCCTAGAATATTTCATCGCCAGTTTTTTTGGCAGTTGTCTTGGAATCAATTAATTGTAAGAATACAAAATTACAAATACACCCTTTTGAATTAATTAAGATAAAGGACACTTGTCATTACCAAATTATTTCTCACACTTCTCACAAAAGTTGAACTTTGTATAGGATCCTCTACCTATATATATATAACTATTATTTAATTGCACAAGACATCATTAATAACTAAAAATATAATAACTTTTTTATGAATGTGATTAGTAAATTCAAAATAATAATAATAATAATAATAATAATAATAATAATAATATATCCATTGGCGCACTTTTTTTGTCTTAAGAAAAATGGGAAGACCGTAAGAGGATTATAAACTGCCAAAATCCAGAAACCCTCAACCCATTTCAAATAATCAGTTTTTCATCACTTTATCCCTTTTCAAGTCCTTAAATAATCATAAGGATAAATTACAGTTTTCGTTCTTTATGTTTGTATCAGATTGCAATGGATGACCTTTAACTTTAATAATTACAGTCACAGTCCTTTATTTGTAAAACACATTACACCTTACGTCGTTTAGTACTAACCTTGTCAAAATTTTCAGTTAAGTATGACATGTGCCTTGCACATGAGGGTAAGTTGGTAATTTTACACTAAAACTAAATTAATAAAATAAAAATTATATATAAATGAATACACTCCTTATCTACCCATCTCCTTCATCCTCTTCCACCATAACCACCACCATGGCTTCCTCTCTCTCCTCCACCTTCTCCACCCCCTCTCTCCGCCGCTTCTCTCTCCTCCCCGCCCACCCCCATCACCCACCTCTCTATGCCGTTGTTCGACAACTTCTTGCTGAATGGTGAATCCCAATAAACCCCAATGGATCTTCTTCTCATCAATGAAATAGACAACCCAAAAGCAGTCGGTGACCCAGATCGATATTAACAATAATAATAAGATGATAATGATGAAGAACAAGAACCTCAAAGATTAAATCACAAAGATTTTGGTGATGATGATGCAAAGCAGAGAACTTTTTGGAATATTTCTTTCTACCTCTAGATGATTAACAGGTGCCATTCTTTTACAATCGCCCAAATCACAGTTTAAGATGCATAACCTGCAAAATCCAAAACATCATATAAAAAACAATAAACATAATCACAATCACAGTTTCATCTCCGTAAAGATCCTACAGCAAGGATGAAAACAAACACTAGGAAAGAGAATATGTGCGGTAAGTTTACAAGCTTATCAGTAATAATGTTAAGACACCACCACCGTCATCCCCATCAACATCACCATCTTCAGAATCCCTAGATCAAATAAACTTACAAACCCAGATCCAAACAAACATACACTCGCAAACACAGATCCCAAACAAATACACACTCGTAAACCTCCTGAAACCACAAAACCACCACCAGATCTCTCCCCATGTTGATTTAGGTTTTTTATTCAGCCATTCAGTGATGCTATTTTAGGGGTAGGCGATTCAGATTCAAACGAAGGTGCAGATAGGAAAAAAACAAATGGAGTCGGTGATGCGGTGTGAGGGGTGAGTGATCCAAATTTGAAACAAAAGTGGATGGTTGGTAGGGGCGATTCAGATCAAGGGAGTGGCAATCGGAGGTCTGTGTGATGGTGAGGAAGAGAGGGACATAGGGCTTAGAGAGAGAGAGAGAGATAGAGAGAGAGAGCCGCCGCCATCATCTCCTGCCACCACCTCTAGCCGCCATCACCTCCTGTCACCACCACCAGCCACCGTCATCACCCCACCCCTATTTTTTTGCTACAGACAATTAAGAGAGAGAGGGAATGAGAGAGAAGAAGATGTATCAAGTTTTATATATTATTTTTTAATAAATTGGTAAAAAGACAACTATATCCTCATGTGCAATGCACATGACTAGATTTAACCATGGAAAGTAACCAGGTTAGTGTTAAAGGACGAAAGATGTATTGAGTTTTCCAAATAAAGGATTGTGACTGTAATTATTGAAGTTAAAGGCTATCTATTGCAATCTGATACAAACATAAAGGATGAAAAGTGTAATTTACCCTAATCATAATTTGCCAAACGCTCTGACGTCTGGTTCTATCATCATTGCAATATCAAACAACACAATCTCATCCAAACAAAACTTATACATGGTTTTCAAAATGCAACCCAAAGTTCCAAACACCCCCAATGATGATGTTTGAATGTGTTTTTTCTGTGTGTTGTAATTTTAAGGATTAGAATTATTATCGAGCAATCTTCTTATTTGAGAATATGACTTTGTTATCAGGAACATAACATTATAAGATTCTAAATTCCCACACAGATTGTCTTTTTCTTGCTAATTGAATGTTAATTTATTATGCGAATCTATGATGATGATGATGATGATGAGTGTGTTTTGCGACACGTAACATGACACCGAGTACGAGGCGGAAGCAATGTGCCCGAAGCGAGGTGGATACGCCACTGGTACTTCCTATATATTATTGTTTCTGACATGTTGCCAAACTTCGTACAACATGCCATGCGAAGGTCGTGGGTTTTGCGGTGTTGAGTCTATTGGAATCTATGTGAAACTTGAATCTTTAATCTATGTGAATCTTCTTGAATCTTGAGTCTTAATCTATCGTGTGTGAATCTATATTGTGAGGCTTTGTGAATCTAGACTTATACGATCATCTTGTTAGATCTTTAGATGTCTTCTCGTAAGCTATCCGACACTCTCAAGAGATCCAGGGAAAAGTCTCAGAAAAAGATGATGTCCTTCATGGCCGACCAGATTGCTCGAGTCGTGCCAAAGATAGTCTCTAAGATCCAAGGATCAAACACTCCTCCATCCTCTGTGGACTCGAAGGCCGAGAAACTAAAGCCTACTAAGTTCAGCTACAAACATTTCATCTCTTGCAACCCCAAGCCTTTCACGGGCAGTGATGGGGTAACCGCTATGCTCGAGTGGTTTGACAGCATTGAAGTTACCTTCATTAACAGCGAGTGCCCGGATCATCTAAAGACTAGGAGTGCGACTGGAATGTTTCAAGGCAGAGCGTTGGAGTGGTGGTCAAATGAGAGAAACATCCGTTCGAATGAAGAGGCCTATGCTCTTCCATGGACCGAGGTGCGTGAACTAATGATGCTTGAGTTCTGCCCTCCCCATGAACAATTGAAGCTTGAAGAAGAGTTTTGGCACTTGAAGCAGATTGGTGACGATAATCTGGCTTATACTACTCGATTCAAGCAGCTCAGTTTGATCATTCCTCACTTGGTTTCTACTCCTAAGCGAATGATAACCAAGTACATCAATGGTCTACCTCATGCTATGCGTGATTCTATTGAAGCAACTCAACTCGACACTATTGAGGAAGTCTACCGTCTTGCAGCTAGTCCCAACAACAACCGTGTTCGTGATAAGCAGTTTGCTAACTCTGCTCCTTCCAAGTCTGCACATCAGGTTACTCAGCAACCAAGTGGCAGCACGAACAAGAGGCGAAAGTCTCAGGGTTCAGGATGCAATGCTATTGTTCCTGCTGCGAACACTGCTGCTACTGTCAAAACCCTGTTGCACCTGAAGTCAAGAAACCGTACTTTGGGCCTTACCCCAAGTGTACAACTTGCAACTTTAACCATCCTGCTAACTCTGCATGTCGTTTGTGTACCGAGTGCAACCGCTATGGTCACACGACTCCTTATTGTTGTCAAACTAACCCGGCCCAGCCAGCTCAGCAAGCCCCAGCTCAGGCAGCCCTACCAGCTCTTCCAGCCCCTCAGCAGAATCCGAGGTTCGTCAATGCTGTTTGTGCGTGCTACAAATGTGGAGATACTACTCATCTTCGTAACCAGTGTCCTCAGCTGAACCAGGATCAATAGCCAGCCACTCATGGACGAGCGTTCAATCTCAATGCTAACCAGGCTCGTAACGACAATGATGTCGTCAATGGTACGTTTCTTGTGAATAACCTTTACGCTTCGATTCTATTTGATATTGGTGCCGATAGAAGTTTTGTGTCCGTGGAATTTGAATCTTTGTTAAACTATGCATGCTCTAAGTTACCTAAGTCGTTTTCGGTGGAGGTTGCCGATGGTAAGTCGATTCTAGGTGATTCTATTCTTTGTGGTTGTTCCTTGATTCTTAACGACCATATGTTTACTATTGATCTAATACCCATGCAATTGAGTAGCTTTGATGTCATTATCGACACAGATTGGTTACGTAAGAACCATGCCGAGATTGCCTGTCACGAGAAGTTTGTTCGCTTACCTCTTCTGTCCGGTGGTATTTTGCATGTCTATGGAGACCGACCTTCGAAAGGACTAAGGCTGATGTCATGCACTCAAGCGAACAGATGCTTACGTAAATAGAACTTTGCCTTCTTGGCCCATGTGGTGGAACAAAAGGGTAAAGGGAAGAACATAAGCGAAGTTCCAGTAGTGTGTTATTTCCCTGATGTCTTTCCTGAAGATCTTCCTCCTCCTAGATCTGTTGATTTTCGTATTGATCTCGTACCTGGTGCGACTCCTGTCGCCAAGGCTCCTTATCGTCTTACACCTTCCGAGATGCAAGAATTATCCAGCCAACTGCAAGAACTACTCGATAAGGGATTCATTCATCCAAGTATCTCTCCGTGGGGTGCTCCCGTACTATTCGTTAAGAAGAAAGATGGTTCGTTTCGTATGTGTATCGACTACCGTGAACTTAATAAGCTTACCGTTAAGAATCGTTATCCTCTTCCTCGTATAGATGATCTATTTGACCAACTACAAGGCGCGTCCTGTTTCTCAAAAATCGATCTTCCTTCTGGTTATCATCAGCTTCGGGTACTCAAGGATGATGTACCCAAAACCGCTTTTCGTACCCGTTATGGACACTACAAGTTCGTGGTCATGCCTTTTGGATTGACCAACGCACCCGCTGTGTTCATGGATCTTATGAATCGGGTTTGTAAACCATATTTGGATCGTTTTGTGATAGTCTTTATTAATGATATTCTCATTTACTCGAAATCTAAGGTCGATCATGCTTGTCATTTACGTCTTATGCTTGAACTCTTACGTGGTGAACGTTTGTATGCTAAATTATCTAAGTGTGAGTTTTGGATTGATGAAGTGCAATTTCTTAGTCATGTCGTTAGTAAACAAGGTATTCATGTTGATCCGTCTAAAATCAAAGCAGTGAAGAATTGGAGTACGCCTAAGTCTGCATCCGAGATTCGTTCATTTCTAGGATTGGCGGGTTATTACCGCCGATTCATCTCAAACTTTTCTAAGATTGTTGTTCCTCTCACTTCGTTGACTCAAAAAGAGAGACCTTTTGCTTGGGGTCCCGAGGAAGAGGAATCTTTTCAGACTCTCAAGACCCTTTTGTGTAACGCTCCTGTTCTTACTCTACCCGATGGGAATGACGATTTCGTGGTATATTGTGATGCCTCGAACTGTGGATTGGGCTGTGTGCTCATGCAGCGCGACAAGGTTATTCCTTATGCCTCTCGTCAACTCAAGGTACATGAGAAAAACTATACTACTCACGACCTGGAGCTTGGTGCAGTTGTGTTTGCGTTAAAGATCTGGCGACACTACCTGTATGGTACTAAGTGTGTGGTTTTCACTGACCATAAGAGCCTTCAACATATCTTTGACCAAAAGGAACTGAACATGCGACAGAGACGTTGGGTGGAATTTCTTAACGACTACGACTGCGAAATTCGCTATCACCCTGGCAAGGCGAATGTAGTGGCCGACGCTCTTAGTCGTAAAACTCATGTTAAGGCTATTCGTATCTCTAGTGATCCGCATGCTTGTATTCGTGAAGCTCAGTATTCGTCAGCTAATGAAGGAAGTCTACCTGTTGAAGTTCATGGTGCTAACGTGGATCAACTCGAAACTAAATCTGATGGTCTTCAATACTATCTCCATTGCATCTGGGTGCCAGATTGCGATAACCTCCGTGAGCTCATTATGACTGAGGCTCACAAGTCCCGTTACTCTATTCACCCAGGCGCTGATAAGATGTACCATGACTTGCGTATGACTTATTGGTGGCCCGGTATGAAGAAGGACATTGTTGTATATGTTTCTAAATGCCTTACGTGCTCGAAGGTTAAGGCTGAACATCAGCGTCCTTCTGGACTCTTAGAACAACCTGAAATCCCAGTTTGGAAATGAGATAGCATTGCTATGGACTTTATTACTAAACTACCCCGTACACCTAATGGTCACGATAGTATCTGGGTGATTGTTGATCGATTGACTAAATCCGCCCACTTTCTTCCTAGTGGCGAAGATTATAAAGAGGGGAAACTTGCTCGAATCTATACCAATGAGGTTATATGTCGTCATGGCATACCTCTTGACATAATCTCAGACCGCGATGGTCGTTTTACTTCACGTCTTTGGCAAACTTTTCAATCCGCTATGGGTTCTCATTTGAATCTTAGCACGGCCTTTCATCCTCAAACGGATGGACAGACCGAGCGTACTATTCAGACCCTAGAGGATATGCTCCAATCTTGTGTCATCGACTTTGGTGGTAACTGGTATGTGCATTTACCATTGATTGAGTTCTCGTACAACAAAAGCTATCATTCCAGTATTCAGATGGCTCCTTTCGAAGCTTTGTATGGCCGCAAGTGCCGATCTCCTCTCAGCTGGCATGAGATTGGTGACAAGCAGTTTACTAGCCCTGAAATCATTCAAGAGACAACGGATAAGATTCTTCATATCCGTGATAACTTGATCAAGGCTAGGAGCAGACAAAAGAGCTATGTTGATAATAGGCGTAAGCCTCTGGAATTTGATGTTGGCGACCGAGTTCTTCTCAAGGTATCTCCCTGGAAGGGAGTAGTTCGTTTTGGTAAGGAGGGAAAGCTCGCTCCTCGCTATGTGGGTCCTTTCATGATACTCGAAAAGATTAGCAAGGTGGCGTACAGACTCGACCTGCGACAAGAACTAAACAACGCACATCCAGTCTTCCACGTATCTAATCTACGTAAATGCCTAGCCGACGAGGAACTGCAGGTTCCCCTCGAAGACTTGTAAATAAACGAAGTTGTACACATTGTGGAGAAACCGGTCAAAATCATTGATCACGGTGTTAAGTGATTAAGGCGCAGCAAAATTCCCATAGTCAAGGTTCGATGGGAAGGAAAGCGTGGTGGCGAAATCACTTGGGAACTGAAAAGTGAGAAGAAGACCAAGTATCCGTAGCTCTTTGAGCAGGCTTCTTTCTAGATTTCGGGGACGAAATCTCCTAAAGGAGGGGAGACTGTAACGCCTGCGTCCCTAGACTTTTACCTATTTAACACTTTTAGCCCCTATACTATGTGATGTGTGATACTTTTGATACTTTGTGAATCTTATGAAACTATGATACTATGATACTTGATACTTGGAAACTATGATTCTTGATACTTGATATTGGAAACTATGATTCTTGATACTTGATACTTGGAAACTATGATTCTTGATACTTGATACTTTGGTGCTTGACTCTTGAGGCTCGTGAAATTTAAGACTTGGTTGAACGAGGGACTGGAGTCTTGTCACTGGAGGAAACTATCGAAACTATGGAAACTTTTGTGTTAATGATATAATCTAGCTATGTGATACTATTACCCAATAATACGCAACGCAATGCTAAATCTAACTCGCAAAACAAATCAAAGACGGGAACGCGGAAAGGATGGGATTGACCGAATGGCAATCCAATCGGATGACCATCCGATCAGATGACCAGCCGATCAGATGGCCATTCGATCGAAGTACCATCCAATCTGTGCACACCGCCTCACTCTCTCACTCTGACACTATAAATAGGCCTGTCACATCATTTCTCACTGATGTGACAGCCTCACTCGACCAAGACGCACGCACTCCTGCTTTCCTTCGATTCTCGGTGATTTCGGTACGTTTTACACTAGATTCTTGTACAACTTTGATCTACACGTTATTCTCCACACGATTCTCCTTTGAAATCTCACTTTTCACCGTGAAATCTCTAAGATTTGAGCTCTTGAAGGTGATGTCATCATGCTGGTTTGTACCAAAATGTTGTGTGATGTCATTATAGTCAAGATTTAGCTCAGATCTAAGGAATTTCATGTGTTTTACACTAAATCTTGAGTAAATCTAGACTTTTTGGCTAAAACTTATGTTTATCTTCATCTTTTCTTAAACTTTTACTTAAAACGGTGGGATCTGGATCTAAACGGACTATAGACTTGATGATAAGTCTGGAGTTGGTTTGGAAAAGGATTGTTGCCATAGAAGATGACCGGAGTGCGGATTCTGACATAAGCACGATCATGAACAGATGGCTGAACGGACTGGGGTGATTCCCACCCGATCAGATCGGCTGTACACTGATGTGTTTACCGTTGTCTCAATACGTACCATGTCGTCACTGTTTAAACAGAAACTTAGAAACATTACAAGGTTATGAACGGGACAAGGACAACCCGATTGAATGGCAATCCGATCGGATAGCCATCCAAACGAACAGCCATCCGATCAGGTGACACCTGCCTCGTAACCTTAAAAACTTGGAATCTTTTGGAAACTTGAGGAAACAAGGACACAACGATCGAATGGAAATCCGATCGGATTGCAATCCGATCGAACCGCCATCCGATCAAAGTGACGTGTACCTCGAAACCTTTCGACACTTAGAAACTTTTTCAGACACTTGAAGCTTTGGAAACCTCGATCGAATGGCAATCCGATCGGATAGCCATCCGATCGAACAGCCATCCGATCAAAGTGACCAGAGCACTTGGTAATCAATTTGGAATCTCAACACTTGGATCGAATGACCATTCGATCAAATGGCCATCCGTACGGATGACCATCCGATCGGAGGCAATCCGTCCCCACACAATAGTTATCCCAATAGAATGGCAATCCGGTCGGATAGCCATCCGATTGAACATCCATCTGATCAAGATGACTGATCCGACACTTGATTTGAATCTCGTTATTCTGTGTAACATCCCAAAACACGAATTTTAAAATTCGTTAGAACAGTACCATGTTTAATTAAATAAATATAATAACTAAGTTATTATACTTGGTAAATGTCTAAGAAAACAATCAAGGAAAGGAATTTGCTACAATTGTGATCAAGTAACAACTAGAGGGGCCAAGGTTGTCAAAAAGGTGAAAGTTTATGTTTAATTAAAATTAAAATTAAAACCCCAAAAAATACACACTCAGTGGGTGTGTGGGAGTCGATGTTCAACCCGAAGAGAAAGAAGAAGGGGTCAAACCTAGAACACCAAAATCCATCAAATTGAAAGAGGATTGAAGGACTAAACGAATGCATGAATCAGGAATGTCTATCACTTAAGTGTTTCTACCATCATGTAAGTCGAATTTGGTGTTTTAATGATGTTTGATTAAGTGGGTTTTGTGTAATCTGTGATTATAGTGTAGGATTTAAGTATGAATGTTAGTTATGATGAATATGTATATGCCAAAGTATGTTTAATTTTGACTATGATGAAGATTTGGGGAAAACCCATTTGCTATAGGTAGGGTGGAGACATTGGTATACTACCCATGTCAAATCTTATGCAAATTTGGATGTGTTATGATTTATGTGATTTGGTTCTTGCTAGTTAGATTTAGTATGGTGTGAAGTTATGCGATTTTTATTTAGATGTTAATGACAAGTGAGCACAAGAATTAGGAAGATGAACATGAAAATATCTGTACATTATGCTTTAAATGCGAAACCCGCCAAGTGTTCGATGAAATGCTTAAGAGAACAAGAATGTGGGTTGCTAGTAAGAATGATGTCAGATTCAAGGATAGTGATTTTGAATGATGTTTTTAGTTGTGGAATTATGAGATGACTAGTATGTAAGGAATTGTTTAGGATGCGTGCATATATGATCTTGTGATTGTAAATGTGTTACTATGTGAGTATGAAATGTAAACGATGTCCGTAGTATAAACGACTATAAAGTTGTGGATGTGTGAAATTAGAAATCATTAAGTACATGCCTTATCAATATGTGCTGACGACATGAAGAATTATGTGAAAAAATGGCTATCATTTAAGGAATGTGTTTAGTGACGGCATCAGATTCCTAATTGATGGAGAAAGGTCTGGTGGTAAGAAAAGCTGCTTCCAGGAGGTTGTCAAGTGTTTTCGCTCGACGATTCCATTCTTGGGTGGTTGCTTTGGCCGTTGTTCCTGTAACTCGAATCCTAGACCGATTTATCCCATTTTAGTTTTACACCGTTGTGAACCTTACGCCTTTTTTACTCTCTGATTGAGTTTCTTGGCATTGAAAACTCTTCGTAAACTAAATCACACGTGTATATGTTGACATTTAAGAGATATACAGTCAAGAAAATCAAGAGCAATGGTGATATATATGCGGATTAGACACCAAAAAATAAACACTCAAAAATGGCTATCATTTAAGGAATGTGTTTAGTGACGGCATCAGATTCCTAATTGATGGAGAAAGGTCTGGTGGCAAGAAAAGCTGCGTCTAGGTGGTTGTCAAGTGTTTTCGCTTGACGATTCCATTCTTGGGTGGTTGGTTTGGCACTTGTTCCTGTAACTCGAATCCTAGCCCGGTATATCCCATTTTAGTTTTATACCATTGCGAACTTTACGTCTTCTTTACTCTATGATCAAGGTTCTAGGCATTGAAAAATCTTCGTTAACTAAATCACACGTGTATATGTTGACATTTAAGAGATATATAGTCAAGAATATTGTTACGGCAGGATTTTAATGACCTATGATCCTTACATGATATCCTAACAAGTGATCCTTGTTTCTTTGGCAGATAGTGATCCTCAGAAGAGCTTCAGGATCAGGATCATGGATCATCCTAAGGATCCTCATACTAACGATTGTTCTCTTTGAATTTAATGTTGTTTTGCAGGAATTACGAGTTGGACCTGGTCTTAGCAACGTTATCAAGGAATCTGTCACGCTAATTTCGCACATGCATAACCAAAAATAGACGTTGTGGAGAATATGGAAACTTAGCACAAATTACGGGCATTTAGTTAGGCTAAATTTACTTCTATTTCTAAAGGGGTAACGAGCTAGTAGTTAGGTGACTTGCCTAAAATACGACCACACTTATATAAAGGGCACTCTTCAGCATTTGGAAGACACAACACATTTCTCACACGCTCTAGCATACGATACTATAGTGATCCTTATACCTAGCTCGTTACCATCCAAAGTTGTAAACATTGTTTGTTATATTGAAGTTTGGTGATCGGTAGTTTCCATCACCCGAGGTTTTTTATGCCGAAGATCATTCATTGATCAAGGGCTTTTTCCTCGTATAAATCCTTGTGTCACTTGTGCAATTTTCATTTAAGTGATCCTTATCTTTGTTCATCAACCAAGCATCATTCCCCGTTTACAAAGAGTTTGGTTGCATTATCCTTGTGTGATTTTTAACCAAAACAGTTTGGCGCCCACCGTGGGGCAATTGGTGCTTCATTCATAAGAAAGTTTTTCTGTTAGCGATCATTCCGGAGCGTTACATGGCTTCATCGTTGAAGAATACCTCCACAGCGATGTCTGCAGTCAACTCATCTCAGGGCACTCCACCTTTGCCGCCACCACCAGCTGGATCTCAGAAAAATGCTGAGAAGAGATCAACTCCTATTTTCTCTAAACCTTCATCTTCTTCTGCTCTAACTTCTTCTGCTCCCAGTACTAGTGATATATTTACTTTGATTTTGCAGATGAGGGATCGTATGCAGCAACAGGATGAAACTAATGACAGGATCCTCAAGGAAATCGGAGATCTCAAAAGACAAAAGAAAACGGCAGAGGATCATTCCCCACTGATGCCCAAATCTTTGAATTTTGATACCCCGATGATTACTTCTCAGCCATCAGAGATCCCAGACATTCAACATGTGGGTGGATCAAGAGGATTACATTTCGGCTCATCAACAGTGACTCAGGCATCAGGATCATATTTGCAGCCGGCAGGATCCTATACTCAGCATATGGGATCCTTCATGAATTCAGGAGCCTACTCAGGAGCGCAGCAATTTCAAGGATCCTCCTTTGTTCCAGGATTATCCCAGGGTCAAGGATCCTCTCTCGTTCCAGGATCATCCCAGTTTCAAGGATCCCTCTAGATGCCAGGATCCTCGAAGAGTTTGCAGACAGGAAGTTCAGATGTCCATCAAGGAGATTTTATTCCGATGCAGACCATTGCTTCCACTGGTCCCTCCATTATCCCAGAATCCCAGCAATACGGATTCACATCCAATGTTCCTAACTTGAACCCGATGGGAGGTAACACTTTTAATAATTCTCTTACCACTAACCATGGATTCATGCAGGATACAGGTATCAACCATGCTATGGCCAGAGAACTGCAGAAACTGAAGGATATGATATCAAGTGTTCCAGGGGTAGTCAAACCTATCCCGGAGATTGCAGATGGAAGCCATAAGGTATCTCATTTTGCACCACCAATTTGTGATGCTGAGATACCCAAAAGATTCCATATTCCCACTATGAAGCTGTATGATGGTACAACGGATCCTGAGGAACACATAGCACAATACAGGGAGAGGATGGAGATCAATCCAATACCAGAAAGGTTAAAGGAAGCATGCCTATGCAAGGGATTTGGATCCACACTTACTGGATCAGCTCTTAAATGTGATCCTTATTTCTTTGACAGCTAGTGATCCTCAGAGGAGCTCCAGGATTAGGATCACGGATCATTCCAAGGATCCTCATACTAACGACTGTTCTCTTTGGACTTAATATTATCTTGCAGGAATTACGAGATGGATCCGTTCTTAGCAACGTAAACAAGGAATCTGTCACGCTAATCTCGCACATGCATAATCAAAGATGGACGTTATGACAAATATGGAAACTCAGCACAATTCAAGGGCGATTATTTAGGCTAAATTTACTTCTATTTCTAGAGGGGTAACGAGCTAGTAGTTAGGTGATTTGCCTAAAATAGAACCACACACACTTGTATAAATGGCACTCTTGAACATGCGGAAGACATAACACACTTCTCACACGCTTTAGCATACGATACTATAGTGATCCTTGTACCTAGCTCGTTACCATCCGAAGTTGTAACCATTATTTGTTATATTGAAGTTTGGTGATCGGTAGTTTCCATCACCCGAGGTTTTTATCCCGGAGATCATTCATTGATCAAGGGCTTTTTCCTCGTATAAATCCTTGTGTCACTTGTGCATTTTACATTTGAGTGATCCTTCACTTTGTTCATTATACCAAGCATCATTCCCCGTTTACATAAAGTTTGGTTGCATTATCTTTAAGTGATTTTTGACCAAAACAGTTTGGCGCCCACCGTGGGGCAATTGGTGCTTCATTCATAAGAAAATTTTTTTGTTGGTGATCATTCCGGAAGTGTAGCATGGCTTCATCGTTGAAGAATACTTCCACAGCGATGTCTGCAATCAATTCATCTAATGGCATTCCACCTCTGCCTCCACCACCAGCTGGATCTCAGAAAAATGCTGAGAAGAGACCAACTCCTATCTCCTCTAAACCATCATCTTCTGCTCTAACTTCTTCTGTTCCCAGTACTAGTGATATATTTACTTTGATTTTGCAGATGAGGGATCGTATGCAGCAGCAGGATGAAACTAATGACAGGATCCTCAAGGAAATCGGAGATCTCAAAAGGCAAAAGAAAACGGCAGAGGATCATTCCCCACTTGTTAGGGCTGGATTTTTATAACACGTGATCCTTACATGTGATCCTAACCAGTGATCCTTGTTTCTTTGGCAGATAGTGATCCTCAGCAGAGTTCCAGGATCAGGATCACGGACCATCATAGGGACCCTCATGCTAACAGTTGTTTTCGTTGAATTTAATATTATCTTGCAGGAATGACTAGCAGGATCCGCTCTTAGCATCGCAAACAAGGGACGTGTCTTTACAACTTTAGCATATGCATAATCAGAGATGAACGTTGTAGAGGATATGGAAACTCGGCATGATTTAAGGGCAATAATTTAGGCTAGATTTACTTTTATTTCTAAAGGGGTAATGAGCTGATTGTTAGTCTATTTACCTAAAATAGGTCACTCACACTTGTATATATAACACTCTTCCCCATTCGGAAGACACACAACACATTTCTCACACACTTAGACACTCGATACTATAGTGATCCTTATACTCAGCTCATTATCATCCGAAGTTGTAACCATTTTTTGTTATATTGAAGTTTGGTGATCGGTAGTTGCCATCACCCGAGGTTTTTTATGCCGGAGATCATACATTGATCAAGGGTTTTTTCCTCGTATAAATCCTTGTGTCACTTGCATATTTCTTACTAAAGTGATCCTTTACTTTTTCAACAAACCAAGCATCATTCCCCATTTACTTAGAGTTTGGTTGCATTATCCTTGTGTGATTTTTGACCAAAACAGTTTGGCGCCCACCGTGGGGCAATTGGTGCTTCATTCATAAGAAAACTTTCTGTTCGAAATCATTTCAAAGAGTTACATGGCTTCATCATTGAAGAATACATCCACAGCGATGTCGGCAGTCAATTCATCTACTGGCATTCCACCTTTGCCTCCACCACCAGCTGGATCTCAGAAAAATGCTGAGAAGAGACCAACTTCTATCTCCTCTAAACCATCATCTTCTGCTCTAACTTCTTCTGTTCCCAGTACTAGTGATATATTTACTTTGATTTTGCAGATGAGGGATCGTATGCAGCAGCAGGATGAAACTAATGACAGGATCCTCAGAGAAATCGGAGATCTCAAAAGGCAAAAGAAAACGGCAGAGGATCATTCCCCACTAATGCCCAAATCTTTGAATTTTGATACTCCAATGATTACTTCTCAGCCATCAGAGGTCCCAGACATTCAATATATGGGTGGATCAAGAGGAGTGCATTTCGGCCCAGCAACAATGACTCAGGCATCAGGATCATATTTCCAACCGGCGGGATCTTACGCCCAGCATTTGGGATCCTTCATGAGCTTAGGATCCTCCTTCGTTCCAGGATCATCCCAGGTTCAAGGATCCTCCTTCGTTCCAGGATCATCCCAGGTTCAAGGATCCTCCTTTGTTCCAGGATCATCCCAGGTTCAAGGATCCTCCTTTGTTCCGGGATCGTCTCAGATACCAGGATCCTCCCAGATGCCAGGATCCCTAAAGAGTTTGCAAACAGGAAATCTAGATGTCCATCAAGGGGATTTCATTCCAATGCAGACCATTGCCTCCACTGGTCCCTCCATCATCCCAGAATCCCAGCCATATGGACTCACACCCAGTATTCCTAACTTGAACCCAATGGGAGGTAACACCTTAAATAATTATCTTACCACTAACCATGGATTCGTGCAGGATACAGGTATCAATCATGCTATGGCCAGGGAGTTGCAGAAGCTGAAGGATATGATCTCAAGTGTTCTAGGGGTAGTCAAGCCTATCCCGGAGATTACAGATGGAAGCCATAAGGTATCCCGTTTTGCACTACCAATTTGTGATGCAGAGGTACCCAAAAGGTTCCATATCCCTACTATGAAGCTGTATGATGGTACAACGGATCCTGAGGAGCACATAGCACAATACAGGGAGAGGATGGAGATCCATCCAATCCCAGAAAAGTTAAAGGAAGCATGCCTATGTAAAGGATTTGGATCCACTCTTACTGGATCAGCTCTTAAATGGCTGCTAAGTCTTCCCCCTTACTCTATCACTTCATTTGCTATTTTAGTTAATTTATTCAATAATCAATTCTCTTGCAGTAGAAAATTTGAAAGATTAACTAGTGATTTATATGGGGTAACTCAAAGTCATAATGAATCATTAAGGGATTATATAACTAAATTCAGTAAAGAATCCTTGGACATTCCCAACTTGGATATGGCCACGGCTGTTGAGGCCTTCAAAATGGGACTGCTTAAGGATTCATTGTTCTATGATGATCTTGTTATGACACCATGCAGGAACCTAGATGAAGTAAGAACTCGGGCACTCAGGTTCATCCGGTTAGAGGATGACAAGAGGATCCAGGAGAGACAAATAGGATCCTCAAAACAGGAGAAGCAAGGATCCTCCTTCAAGAGCAATAAATTCAAATCCTACCATAGAAATGACAACAAGAACGTGCATGCTGTTGACCAAGAAGAGGATGATGAGGATTATCCTCCGATTTCTGAATATTGTTTTTCTGTTGACAATCATGAACTAATCCTTGCAATGCAGAATCTAGGAGAAAAAGCCAGGTGGCCCAGAAAGAATGATAAACCATTCGGGACTAAAGACAAGTCAAAGTGGTGTGCATACCACGAGGATCTCGGGCATCTAACTGAAGAGTGCATCGCATTAAGAAAGGAAATTGGATATCTGCTAAGCAAGGGGCATCTAAAAGAGTTGTTGGGAAGAAAAAAGCAAAGGACTCAGGATCCTGAAAGGATCCCTGAAAAGGCTCCAGCCCCTCCGGCGAATGCACAAGTGATTAACTTTATTTCTGGAGGATCAGACATCTGTGGTACATCCTTCTCAGCGGCTAAAAGGCATGCAAAGGAAGCTAAAATGGATAATGGAGAAAGACCTGTTCGAACATCAAGTGTCTCGGAAGGAAAAACGATAACGTTTGATGAGGATGATCGCATTAACATCCAGGATCCTCATCATGATAGTTTAGTTATTACTCTCTTTATTTCTAATCATTTTGTCCGCAGGATCCTTATCGACGGAGGAAGCTCGGTAAACATTATCCAGCTTGATGTTCTAAAGAAAATGGGTATCCCGGAATCAGACATCACACCAAGATCCTCCGTGCTTGTGGGATTCAGTGGAGAAACTAAGAAAACCCTGGGGGACATTAAACTCCCAATCTACGTGGAAGGATTACATAATTATCAAAAATTTTGTGTCATTGACTGTTTATCTTGTTGTAATGTTATCCTTGGCAGGCCCTGGATACATGATATGAAAGCAGTCCCATCCACCTACCATCAATGTGTGAAACTCCCTAGCCCATGGGGGATAATCAAGATCGACAGTGACCAGCAAGAGGCTAAGGATTGCTATACCTCATCCATGAAACCAACCTCGAAGCCAAGGGAGCAATAGCAATTACAGTATCCTCCGAGGAGTGTCTTGGAGGCAAGGGAACATGATGTGGACGAAATCCTTTTGGATCCTAGTGATCCTGAATCAAAAATCTATATCGGATCAGGGATCCTTGGCAAGATGAAAGAAGACATAATATCCTTCCTCAAAAGAAGAAAATCTACCTTTGCATGGAAACATGAAGATATGACAGGTATATCTAAGGATATTATCACTCATAAACTTGGCATTGACAGGTCGATCAAACCAATCCACCAAAAAAGGAGGAAGTTTGCACCAGAAAGGAATGCCATTATCCAGGAAGAAGTAGAAAGACTACTTCGAGCAGGTATGATCAGAGAGGTAAAATATCCAAAATAGCTAGCCAATGTGGTTGTTGTCCAAAAGAAAAAGGAAAGTGGAGGGTATGTGTCGATTTCACTGATCTAAATAAGGCATGTCCCCAGGATCCTTTCCCATTACCCCACATTGACTCCATGGTGGATGCAACGGCGGGGCATGAACTGTTAACCTTTATGGATGCATCATCTGGATTCCAACAAATTCAGATGGAGCCATCTGTCCAAGAGGATACGGCCTTTATGACCCCAACCGGTTTATATTGCTATATTGCCATGCCTTTTGGACTAAGAAATGCAGGTGCAACATATCAAAGGCTGGTGAATATGATGTTCAAAGACCAAATTGGACAGACTATGGAAATGTACATAGATGATATGGTAGTAAAGTCAAAGAAAGCTGAGGATCACCTAAGGGACTTGGAGGAAGCATTTGATATCCTTGATAATTATAACATGAAGCTTAATCCTTCGAAATGTCACTTTGGTGTTAAAGCAGGTAAATTTTTAGGATATATGGTAACTCAGAGGGGCATTGAAGCAAGCCCGGAACAAATTAAAGCACTGATAAATATCAAGTCCCCTGCCAATGCTAAGGATGTGCAAAGGCTGACAGGCAGGATAGCAGCCCTAAACAGGTTCATATCAAAATCCTCAGAAAGATGTAAAGAATTTTATGATATCCTAAGGAAAAACAAGAAATTTGAATGGACTGAAAAGCATGAGAATGCTTTACAAGCCCTTAAAGAATATATGTCCTCAGCACCAGCATTAATGAAACCCGGAAAAGGAGATGTGTTATCCTTATACCTGGCGGTATCCTCAACCGCTGTAAGTGCAGTCCTTGTTAAGGATCACGAAGGTACACAACATCCTATCTACTATGTAAGTAAGAACTTACTTGATGCCGAATCCAGGTACTCACACCTTGAAAAACTTATTCTTGCATTAATTATGGCATCAACTAAGTTAAGACATTATTTTGAAACCCATACTATTGTTGTTAGAACTAATTTTCCAATCAAGAATGTCCTCAGGAAACCAGAGATGTCCGGAAGGATGGCTAAGTGGGCAGTAAAGCTTAGTGCCCATGATATAAGATATGAGCCTAGAACAGCCATCAAATCCCAAGCACTAGCAGACTTTGTGGCTGATTTCAGTAGTGATCTACAAAAGGAAGCAGAATTGGAGGTCCAGCAGCTACATGAAACCAAGGATCCTTGGATACTACACACTGATGGATCCTCAAATATCAAAGGCACAGGACTCGGCATACTACTAAAATCGCCACAGGGGGACATAATACCCCACTCCATAGCCTGTGAGTTCCAAGCAACCAACAATGAGGCTGAATATGAAGCCTTAATTGCTGGTTTACAAATTGCTAAGGATATGGGGGTCAGATACCTCAAAGTATACGTAGACTCATTACTAATCACTAATCACTTTAATGGATCCTATGCTGTTAAAGGAGAGAAACTAACCAAATATTTAGAGATAGTCAAAGAATTGGCACTCTCTTTTGTTTCTTTCAGTTTAACACAGGTACCAAGGGAGGAAAATACAGAAGCTGATGCATTGGCCAATCTAGGATCATCCTTGAAGATCCCAGAGGATATAAGTATCCCCATCATCCATATCCTGGCTCCTGCTATTGAAAATCAGGTGGCCATGGAAATAGAAGAGGATACTGCAATGATCCCTAGTGAAGAAACTCAATCCTATTCAGGATCATGGATCTCACCAATCATGAGATACCTACAACACGGGGAGATTCCTATGGGAGAAAATCCTAGAGCTTTCAGGATTAAGGTATCTCAATTCACAATCTTAAATAATGTATTATATAAGCGATCTCTTGCAGGACCATATTTGAGATGTATCAAGGATCCTGAAATTCAAGAAGTATTAAAAGACTTCCATGAAGGAGATTGTGGAAACCACACTGGGGGCAGGGCATTGTTCTCAAGGATCCTTAGGACAGGATACTATTGGCCAACTATGAAGAGGGATGCTGTGGAGTATGCTAAGAAGTGTGATCCTTGTCAAAGACACGGCAATATCCTTCATCAGCCGGCTGAATTCCTACATCCTATACCATCCTCTTGGCCATTCATGAGATGGGGGATGGATATAGTTGGCAAGCTCCCTAAAGCACCTGGTGGAAAAGTATTTATGCTTGCCATGACCGACTACTTCTCCAAGTGGATAGAAGCTGAAGCTTTTGCTCAAGTCAGAGAAAAGGAAGTTATATCCTTTATTAAGAGAAACATTATAACCAGATTTGGCATTCCCTCTGAAATTGTATATGATAATGGTTCCCAATTCATTGGGAGCAGAACCACTAACTTTTGTGACAGTTGGGGAATTAAGATGATAACATCAACACCAGTTCATCCACAAGCCAATGGTCAAGCAGAATCATCCAACAAGATCATCATCAACAACCTGAAGAAGAAATTAGGATCCAAGAAGGGGAAATGGGCAGAGGAATTGCCTTATGTGCTATGGGCTGATAGGACAACTCCCAAAAATGCCACTGGTCAAACACCCTTCTCTTTAGTATTTGGGGCAGAAGCAGTGATCCCAACAGAAATGGTGGTTCCAACTGCTAGAACAAGTACTCGTGATCCTGAAGAGAATGCTGCAAACCTAGCTCAAGACTTGGATACTATTGAGGAAATCAGGGATCTGGCTAGGATAAGGATGGCAAGCTACCAACAAAGAACGGCTGGCGCCTACAACAAAAATGTCAGGATAAGGAAGTTCCAAGTCGGGGATATGGTGTTGAGGAAAGCATTCCAAAATACCATCAATCCTGCTGATGGAAAATTGGCACCAAAATGGGAAGGCCCTTACTTGATTGAAGC
The DNA here is from genome assembly GCF_002127325.2 of Helianthus annuus. NCBI lineage: Eukaryota > Viridiplantae > Streptophyta > Magnoliopsida > Asterales > Asteraceae > Helianthus > Helianthus annuus. The sequence continues at coordinate 108,118,622 of NC_035448.2, forward strand.
CGAAGCAGGAAAGGGGGCATACAGATTGCTAACCATGGAAGGAAATTTGTTACCAAGAGCCTGGAATGCTATTCACTTAAAGAAATATTTCATGTGAACAGGATCCTTCAAGCATATGATCCTTACATTGGAAGCATCCTCGAAGGATCCCGGCGACATCAGTGATCCTTACTCTGGTAAAATCCTTATCTCAAAACTTTTCAATTTTCTTATTTTTACCTAAGGATAAGGATCTCGTATCCTTCATCCTTCTCTCACGAGAATTTGAGTTCTGATAGTCCAGGTATCCTCAGCATATTATCGATAGTCTTCAAAAGCATCTCAGATCCTTGGGTTCAACCCCAGTTATCCTTGGGCTTGTCCCCAGTTTTCGCCTGTAGCGCACGATGATCCTGGTATAGTTCACGTCTTTGGGACCAGTACCCACTTTAGGGGCTGACAACCTCATCGTACTGGCTATATCTAGGATCCTACGTATAATGGTAGACGTACCATACATCCGTTCCTAAGGCTTCTAACGTTTTCACGTTAGCTAAGGTTTTGACATTTTCATGTCACCAAGTTTGGATAGTCGCCAGTAAGGGCCATACTCCAGTTTACATACGATCCTTGGGCTTGTCCCCAGTTATCCTTTGGGCTTGTCCCCAGTGATCCTTTTGGGCTTGTCCCCAGTTAACCTTTGGGCTTGTCCCCAGTGATCCTTTGGGCTTGTCCCCAGTTATCCTCTGGGCATGTCCCCAGCTATTAATTTATCTTTCACATTGGCTTAGTCCCAAGTCATGTTCCATTTTTCAGGTTTTCGAAGTTAAACAAATAAGGATCCTTAATCCTTATTATCCGTTAAAATTTCACTTATGGTTATCTTGATTAAAGGTTAGGATCCTAACTTGGATTCTCAGGTATGATCCTTGACTATTTTGATTATACTTGTTATTTTGAATAACCCTTACACTTTGACAACTAAACCTATGATCCTCGATCATAAACTATTTTTGAAAATTTTTCGATTACAGGATACTTGATCCAGGATCATATCCTAAAATGATTGAACATGATTTTCTTAACAATTGGAAAATAAAAGGATAAACAAAGGATAACAACACGAGATAAGCCAGAAAGATTAGAGTTATTTTATTAACAAAGGATTTTAAACCCTTTCAAAAGTTGTCAAAATTGCCAACCCACGTTTCTACCAGCAAAACGTGGCCCGTCCACATGGGTTGGCAAAGGGTGTCCATTGTTTACGCGGTCATAGCAGGTGCAGGAAAGTAAAAGCGGCAGGATCACAAAGGCTTCATCCCCCAAACAGAGGATCCCTCCACCATTTGCGATCCTACCTATTGTCCAAAGGATCCAGGATCCTTAACCCTAAAAACTATTGTTTGAGTTACAGACCATAAATTGTTTCAAAACATCACAACCACAAAAAAAAACCACTACCAAATTTTAAAAAATTGGGCTCCGGCTATGTCTAGAAATTTCCATCATTGCCCAATCCTGCAGCTCAAACCTTCGCTGCACCATCACCACCAGCTCCACTTGCTTCCCCATGATCCTTGCCAACATCACCACCTTCAAGCATTGGGATCCCCTCAGCCTCCTCATCATCCTCCAACTCTGCTAACCTTGCCTTCCAGCCCTCCACATCCCACGTGCTCTTGTCAAAGGCAGGATCCTGAGCCTCCGCAGCCATCTGCAATTGGATCCTATACATAGCTATTGCGGCGGAGACCTTGGCATCCTGGGTGATCTCCTGCTTCTCACAATCCATATTGATCAGCATTTGAGCAGCTTCATCCTTGGAAGCCCGGAGTTCCTTCTCAAGATCAGCTATCTTGAGATCCTTCAGCACGCCCATTTGTTGGAGGTCGGCGATTTGGCGGTCCTGATCCTCAACATGGCCAAGATAGGTTTCTATTTCAGCAAGTTTCTGCAGAAAGGGAAAAGATAAGTTCAGAACCAGGTGATCCTCAAACAAGCAGGATCTACAATCAGGATATACAAGCAAGAGCAATGATCCTTACTTCATTAACATAATCAAGAAACTGTTGGCGGAGCAGGGGAAATCCTTGAAGATCCTCAGAAGCCTTTCTCTTCTTTCCCTTACCCCTAATAGGTGCTTTAGGGGCTGAAGCAGATGGACTAGCAGCAGGGGTCTTCTTCCTTGTAGACTTGACATTTGCAAGATCATCAATACCAAACTTGGAGGCAGACTTGACAGATTTCCCAGCGCCTACACAATCAAAATAAGATAAGTACTCTAACTAATTTAAAAATCTTAAATAAAACTACTTTTTAAATGAGGATACTTACTTGACATTGTGGCAGATGCGGAGGATACTTCCTGTGAATCTTGAATGGCAACTTGAAAACTTCTGGTCTCAGGATTAAGCTTTTTGAAGGCTAGAACTCTCTCTCTTGCAGCAGGAGTCAACTTGAGATGAGCAACAGATATGGCTGCACAAAAAACAGAATATTAGTGATCCTCAAGGAACAAGTCTGATGGTGAATCTTCCAGGTTCCTCTATCCTACCATGAGTAGCCCACTCCTTGGGCAGATCCTTCCCATTAGGGATGGTATCCCTCCTAACGAAGAAAAATCGTCGCTTCCAATTCATGTCATTTTTGGTGACCTTAAGAACAGGGTGATCCTCTCCGGCTTTCCGTTTGAGCAAATATCGACAGGATCCAAACGTTGTGAGATCATACAGCTCAGCCAGCTCCGCCATCCCTAGGTCAATCCCCTCCTGCTCAATGATCCTTTCAAGGGTATACAAAACCCTCCAGATCATCGGCATGGCTTGGATGTAAGATATGCTGGTCAGGGAAAAGAAAGATTGGGAGAAAGATGGAAAGGGATACGTATAGCCTATGGTGAACGGAGTAACGGGAAAAGCTACCCAAGTATCGGAGACAAAGTCACTTAAAGCAGTGGGAGTGAAAGATTTAAAGATAGCATTCGCCGGAAAACAATGACGAATTCTATCAACATGAACATCGGTGAAACAACACCTCTCATGGGGAGAATCCTTGATGATCCCTTGACCCTTCAAGGGACTATTCTTTTTAGGATCCTTATGAGGGGAGTTCCGTAGCAGCATACTTGCAGAATGTTGAAGAGAAACAAAGAAGCAGAAAAACAGAGTAAGAGAAGGAAGAAGGAAGAAGAAAGATACCTGATTGATCTTCGGACGAGATTATAAAGGGAGTTTCTTTGAATTTAAATACAAATTGATCCTAACTCTATCTCCTATTTATAATGATGATCTGCAGGGCTGTCACTTCTATGACGTAAGGGTTGCAACGGCTAGTCCGACTCCAACGGCTAGTTATCCGATTAGCTCGTTGCGGATAAGATCAAGCAAAATATAACTCACTTATTTACAATATCACTCCTTATATTTTGGGGGCAATTGTTAGGGCTGGATTTTTATAACACGTGATCGTTACATGTGATCCTAACCAGTGATCCTTGTTTCTTTGGCAGATAGTGATCCTCAGCAGAGTTCCAGGATCAGGATCACGGACCATCATAGGGACCCTCATGCTAACAGTTGTTTTCATTGAATTTAATATTATCTTGCAGGAATGACTAGCAGGATCCGCTCTTAGCATCGCAAACAAGGGACGCGTCTTTACAACTTTGGCATATGCATAATCAGAGATGAACGTTGTAGAGGATATGGAAACTCGGCATGATTTAAGGGCAATAATTTAGGCTAGATTTACTTTTATTTCTAAAGGGGTAATGAGCTGATTGTTAGTCTATTTACCTAAAATAGGTCACTCACACTTGTATATATAACACTCTTCCCCATTCGGAAGACACACAACACATTTCTCACACACTTAGACACTCGATACTATAGTGATCCTTATACTCAGCTCATTATCATCCGAAGTTGTAACCATTTTTTGTTATATTGAAGTTTGGTGATCGGTAGTTGCCATCACCTGAGGTTTTTTATGCCGGAGATCATACATTGATCAATGGCTTTTTCCTCGTATAAATCCTTGTGTCACTTGCATATTTCTTACTAAAGTGATCCTTTACTTTTTCAACAAACCAAGCATCATTCCCCGTTTACTTAGAGTTTGGTTGCATTATCCTTGTGTGATTTTTGACCAAAACACCACTAATGCCCAAATCTTTGAATTTTGATACTCCGATGATTACTTCTCAGCCATCAGAGGTCCCAAACATTCAACATATTGATGGATTAAGAGGAGTGCATTTTGGCCCAGCAGTAGTGACTCAGGCATCAGGATCATATTTCCAACCGGCAGGATCCTATACTCAGCATATGGGATCCTTCATGAACTTAGGATCCTCCTTCGTTCCAGGATCATCCCAGGTTCAAGGATCCTCCTTCGTTCCAGGATCATCCCATATTCAGGGATCCCTTCAGATACCAGGATCCTTGAAGAATTTGCAAACAGCAAGCCCAGAACAAATCAAAGCATTGGTGAATATCAAATCCCCTGCCAACGCTAAGGATGTGCAAAGGCTAACAGGCAGGATAGCGGCTCTAAACAGATTCATATCCAAATCCTCAGAAAAGTGTAAAGAATTCTATGATATCCTAAGAAAGAACAAGAAATTCGAATGGACTGAAAAGCATGAGAATGCTTTACAAGCCCTAAAAGAATACATGTCCTCAGCCCCAGCATTGATGAAACCAGAAAAAGGAGATGTGTTATCCTTATACCTTGCGGTATCCTCGAAAGCAGTAAGTGCAGTCCTTGTTAAGGATCATGAAGGTACACAATATCCTGTCTATTATGTAAGTAAGAGTTTACTTGATGCTGAATCCAGGTATTCACACCTTGAAAAACTTATTCTTGCACTGATTATGGCATCTACTAAACTAAGACATTATTTTGAAACCCATGTTATTGTTGTTAGAAACTAATTTCCCAATTAAGAATGTCCTTAGGAAACCAGAGATGTCCGGAAGAATGGCTAAGTGGGCAGTAAAGCTTAGTGCCCATGATATAAGATATGAGCCCAGAACAGCCATCAAATCCCAAGCATTAGCAGACTTTGTGGCTGATTTCAGTAGTGATTTACAAAAGGAAGCCGAATTGGAAGTCCAGCAGCTGGATGAAACTAAGGATCGTTGGATACTACATACTGACGGATCCTCAAATGTTAAAGGCACGGGGCTTGGTATACTACTAAAATCGCCACAGGGGGACATAATACCCCATTCCATAGCTTGTGAATTCCAAGCCACTAATAATGAGGCTGAATATGAAGCCTTAATCACTGGTTTGCAAATTGCTAAACATATGGGGATCAGGTATCTTGAGGTATACGTGGACTCATTGTTAATCACTAATCACTTTAATGGATCCTATGCTGTTAAAGGTGAAAAACTAACCAAATATTTAGAGATAGTCAAAGAATTGGCACTCTCCTTTGTTTCTTTCAGTTTAACACAGGTACCAAGGGAGGAAAATACAGAAGCTGATGCATTGGCCAACCTAGGATCATCTTTGAAGATCCCAGAGGATATAAATATCCCCATCATCCATATTCTGGCTCCTGCTATTGAAAATCAGGTGGCCATGGAAATAGAAGAGGATACTGCAATGATCCCTAGTGAGGATACTCAATCTTATTCAGGATCACGGATCTCACCAATCATGAGACACTTACAACACGGGGAAATTCCTATGGGAGAAAATCCTAGGGCTTTCAGGATTAAGGTATCTCAATTCACAATCTTAAATAATGTGCTATATAAGCGATCTCTTGCAGGACCATATTTAAGATGTATCGAGGATCCTGAAGTTCAAGAAGTGTTAAAAGACTTCCATGAAGGAGATTGTGGAAACCACACTGGGGGCAGGGCATTGTTCTCAAGGATCTTAAGGACAAGATACTACTGGCCAACTATGAAAAGGGATGCTGTGGAGTATGCTAAGAAGTGTGATCCTTGTCAAAGACACAGCAATATCCTTCATCAGCCGGCTGAATTTCTACATCCTATACCATCCTCTTGGCCATTTATGAGATGGGGAATGGATATAGTTGGCAAGCTCCCTAAGGCACCTGGTGGAAAAGTATTCATGCTTGCTATGACTGACTACTTCTCCAAGTGGATAGAAGCTGAAGCTTTTGCCCAAGTCAGAGAGAAGGAAGTTATATCCTTTATTAAGAGAAACATTATAACTAGATTTGGCATTCCTTCTGAAATTGTATGTGATAATGGTTCCCAATTTATTGGGAGCAGGACTACTAACTTTTGTGACAGTTGGGGGATTAAGATGATAACATCAACACCAGTCCACCCACAAGCTAATGGTCAAGCAGAATCATCCAACAAGATCATCATCAACAATCTGAAGAAGAAACTTGGATCCAAGAAGGGGAAATGGGCAGAGGAGTTGCCTTATGTGCTTTGGGCTGATAGGACAACTCCCAAGAATGCTACTGGTCAAACACCCTTCTCTTTGGTATTTGGGGCAGAATCAGTGATCCCAACAGAAATGGTGGTTCCAACTGCTAGAACAAGTACCCGTGATCCTGAGGAGAATGATGCAAACCTGGCTCAAGACTTGGATACTATTGAAGAAATCAGGGATCTGGCTAGGATAAGGATGGCTAGCTACCAACAAAGAATGGCTGGTGCTTACAACAAAAATGTCAGGATAAGGAAATTCCAAGTTGGGGACTGTTTTGGTCAAAAATAACACAAGGATAATGCAACCAAACTTTATGTAAACGGGGAATGATGCTTGGTATGATGAACAAAGTGAAGCATCACTTAAATATAAAATGCACAAGTGACACAAGGATTTATACGAGGAAAAAGCCCTTGATCAATGAATGATCTCCGGCATAAAAGACCTCGGGTGATGGAAACTACCGATCACCAAACTTCAATATAACAAATAAAGGTTACAACTTCGGATGGTAACGAGCTAAGTACAAGGATCACTATAGTATCATGTGTCAAAGCGTGAGGGAAGTGTGTTGTGTCTTCCGAATGTGGAAGAGAGCTATTTATACAAGTGTGAGTGGCCCTATTTTAGGTAAATAGACTAACTATTAGCTCGTTACCCCTTTAGGAATAAAAGTAAATCTAGCCTAAATTATCGCCCTTAAATTATGCCGAGTTTCCATATCGTCCACAACGTTCATCTCTGATTAAGCATATGCCAAAGTTGTAAAGACGAGTCCCTTGTTTACGTTGCTAAGAGCGGATCCTGCCAGACATTCCTGCAAGATAACATTAAATCCAATGAAAACAACTGTTGGTATGAGGATCCCTGTGATGGTCCGTGATCCTGATCCTGGAACTCTTCTGAGGATCACTATCTGCCAAAGAAATAAGGATCACTGGTTAGGATCATATGCAAGGATCATAAGTCATAAAAATCCAGCCCTAACAATTGCCCCCAAAATATAAGGAGTAATATTGTAAATAAACGAGTTGTATTTTGTTTGATCTTATCCTCAACAAGTTAATCGAATAACTAGCCGTTAGAGACGGACTAGCCGTTGCGAACCTTACGTCACAGAAGTGACAGCCCTGCAAATCATCATTATAAATAGGTGTTAGAGATAGGATCAATTTGCATTTAAATTCAAGAGAGACTCCCTTTATATTCTCGTCCGAAGATCAATCAGGTATCTCTTTTCTTCTTTCTTCCTTCTCTTACTCTGTTTTTCTATCTCTTTCCATTATTCTTGCAAAGATGTTGCTCCGGAACTCTCCGCATAAGGATCCTGAGAAGAATAGTCCCTTGAAGGGTCAAGGGATCATCAAGGATTCTCCCGCCGAGAGGTGCTGTTTTACCGATCCTCAGGTCGACAAAATTCGTCATTGTTTTCCGGCGAACACCATCTTCAAGTCTTTTACTTCTACCGCTTTGAGTGATTTTATCTCTGATTCTTGGGTGGCCTTTCCTGTTACTCCGTTCTTGATAGGATATTCGTATCCTTTCCCACAGTTCACTCAATCCTTCTTCTCTCTCACCGGCATCTGCTATATCCAGGCTATGCCCATGATCTGGAGGGTGTTGTATACCCTTGAAAGGATCATTGAGCAGGAAGGGATTGACTTAGGAATGGCGGAGCTGGCTGAGATGTATGATCTCACAACGTTTGGATCCCATCGGTATCTGTTTAAGCGGAAAGCTGGAGAGGATCACCCTGTTCTTAAGGTCACCAAGAACGACACAAACTGGAAGCGTCGGTTCTTTTTTGTTAGGAGGGATACCATCCCTGATGGGAAGGATCTGCCCAAGGAGTGGGCTACTCATGGTAGGATAGAGGATCCTGGAAGGATCACCATAAGGTTTGTTCCTTAGGATAAGGGTCACTAATATTTTCTTTGTTTTTTGTGCAGCCATATCCATTGCTCATCTCAAGTTGACTCCTGCTGCAAAAGAGAGAGTTTTAGCCTTCAAGAAGCTTGATCACGAGATTAGAAGTTTTCAAGTTGCCACCCAAGATTCACAGGAAGTATCCTCCGCATCTGCCACAATGTCAAGTAAGTATCCTTGTTAAAAAGTAGTTCTATGTAGGATTTCTAAATTAGTTAGAATACTTATCTTATTTTGGTTGTGTAGGCGCTGGAAAATCTGCTAAGTCTGCTTCAAAATTTGGCGTTGAAGATCTGTCCAACGTCAAACCTTCAAGGAGGAAGAATCCTGCCAGCCCGAGTACCTCTGTCCCCAAGGCACCTGTGAGAGGGAAGGGAGGAAAGAAGAGGAAAACCTCTGATGCTGAGGGTCTCCAAGGATTTCCCCTGCTCCGCCAACAGTTTCTTGATTACGTCAATGAGGTAAGGATCACTGCCCCTGCTTGTATATCCTGCTTGAATATCCTGCTTGAATATCCTGCTTGTATATCCTGCTTGTTTGAGGATCACCTAGTCCTGGGCTTACCCTTTTCCCTTTTTGCAGAAATTTGCTGAAATAGAAACTTATATTGGCCACGTTGAGGATCAAGACCGCCAAATCGCTGACTTCCAACAGACGGGTGTGCTGAAGGATCTCAAGATTGCTGATCTTGAGAAGGAGCTTCGGGCTACCAAGGATGAAGCTGCCAAAATGGTGATCAACTTCGATTATGAGAAGCATGATATCACCCAGGATGCCAAGGTCTCTGTTGCGATAACCATGTACAAGATCCAGTTGCAGATGGCTGCGGAGGCTCAGGATCCTGCCTTCGACAAAAGCACATGGGACGTGGAGGGCTGGAAGGCAAGGCTGGCAGAGTTGGAGGATTATGATGAAGCTGAGGAGATCCCAATGCTTGAAGGTGGTGATGCTGGCAAGGATCAGGGAGAAGCAAGTGGAGCTGGTGGTGATGGTGCAGCGAAGATTTGAGCTGCAGAATTGGGCGATGAAGGAAACTTCTAGACATAGCCGGAGCCCAATTTTTTTGATGTTTTTAACGATGATGGTCTGTAACTCTGAACAATAGTTTTAGGATTAAGGATCCAGGATCCTTCAGACAATAGGTAGGATTGCAAATGGTGGAGGGATCCTCTGTTTGGGGGATGAAGACATTGTGATCCTGCCGCCTTTATATCCCTGCATTACTTTTGAACCTATTATCATGGACACCCTTTACCTACCCCAGCGGACGGGCCACGTATTGTTGGTAGATGCTTGGGGTAGGTAATTTTGACAACCTTTGAAGGGTTAATCCTTTCGTTAATAAATAAAATCTTAAACTTTTGTCGCTTATCTTGTGTTATTATCCTTTTTATTTTCAATTGTTTTGACACATGTTTGTTTGAGTAAGAAAAGTTGAGCAAATTATGTTTAAGAAATTTAGGATATGATCCTGGATCAAATATCCTATAATCGAAAATTTTCAAGGTAGTTTATTTTAAGGATCATAGGTTCAGTTGTCAAGGTCTAAAGGTTATTCAGATGGATAATGAAATTAAAAATAGTGAAGGATCATACCTGAGGATCCAAGTTAGGATCCTAACCTTCAATCAGGATAACCATAAGTAAAACTTTAATGGATAATAAGGATTAAGGATCCTTAATTGTTTAACTTCGAAAACTTGAAAAAATGGAATATAACTTGGGACTAAGCATATATAAAAGATAAGTTAGTAACTGGGGACAAGCCCAAAGGATAACTGGGGACAAGCCCATAGGATCACTGGGGACAAGCCCGAAGGATAACTGGGGACAAGCCCAAAGGATAACTGGGGACAAGCCCAAGGATCGTATGTAAACTGGAGTATGGCCCTTACTGGCGACTATCCAAACTTAGTGACATGAAAATGCCAAAACCTTAGCTAACGTGAAAACGTTAGAAACCTTAGGAACGGATGTATGGTACGTCTACCATTATACGTAGGATCCTAGGTATAGCCAGTACGATGAGGTTATCAGCCCCTGGAGTGGGTACTGGTCCCAAAGACATGAACTATACCAGGATCATCGTGCGCTACAGGCGAAAACTGGGGACAAGCCCAAGGATAACTGGGGTTGAACCCAAGGATCTGAGATGCTTTTGAAGACTATCAATAATATGCTGAGGATACCTGGACTATCAAAACTCAAATTCTCGTGAGAGGAGGATGAAGGATACATGATCCTTATCCTTTGGTAAAAATAAGAAAATGGAATAGTTTAGGATTAGGATATTACCAGAGTAAGGATCATTGACATTATCGGGATCCTTCGAGGATGCTTTCAATGTAAGGATCATATGTGCCAGGAGGATCCTGTTCACATGAAATATTTCTTTAAGTGAACAGCATTCCAGGCTCTAGGTAACAAATTTCCTTCCATGGTTAGCAATCTATATGCCCCTTTTCCTGCTTCAGCTTCAATCAAGTAAGGGCCTTCCCACTTTGGTGCTAACTTCCCGTCAGCAGGATTGATGGTATTTTGGAATGCTTTTCTCAATACCATATCCCCCACTTGGAATTTCCTTATTCTGACATTTTTGTTGTAAGCACCAGCCATTCTTTGTTGGTAGCTAGCCATCCTTATCCTAGCTAGATCCCTGATTTCTTCAATAGTATCTAAATCCTAAGCCAAGTTTGCAGCATTCTCTTCAGGATCACGGGTACTTGTTCTAGCAGTTGGAACCACCATTTCTGTTAGGATCACTGCTTCTGCCCCAAACACCAAAGAGAAGGGTGTTTGACCAGTAGCATTCTTGGGAGTTGTCCTGTCAGCCCAAAGCACATAAGGCAATTCCTCTGCCCATTTCCCCTTCTTGGATCCAAGTTTCTTCTTCAGATTGTTGATGATGATCTTGTTGGATGATTCTGCTTGGCCATTGGCTTGTGGGTGGACTGGTGTTGATGTTATCATCTTAATCCCCCAACTGTCACAAAAGTTAGTAGTCCTGCTCCCAATAAATTGGGAACCATTATCACATACAATTTCAGAAGGAATGCCAAATCTAGTTATAATGTTTCTTTTAATAAAGGATATCACTTCCTTTTCTCTGACTTGGGCAAAGGCTTCGGCCTCTATCCACTTGGAGAAGTAGTCAGTCATGGCAAGTGTTAGGGCTGGATTTTTATAACACATGATCCTTACATGTGATCCTAACCAGTGATCCTTGTTTCTTTGGCAGATAGTGATCCTCAGCAGAGTTCCAGGATCAGGATCACGGACCATCATAGGGATCCTCATGCTAACAGTTGTTTTCATTGAATTTAATGTTATCTTGCAGGAATGTCTAGCAGGATCCGCTCTTAGCATCGCAAACAAGGGACGCGTCTTTACAACTTTGGCATATGCTTAATCAGAGATGAACGTTGTAGAGGATATGGAAACTCGGCATGATTTAAGGGCGATAATTTAGGCTAGATTTACTTTTATTTCTAAAGGGGCAATGAGCTGATTGTTAGTCTATTTACCTAAAATAGGTCACTCACACTTGTATATATAACACTCTTCCCCATTTGGAAGACGGACAACACATTTCTCACACGCTTAGACACTCGATACTATAGTGATCCTTGTACTCAGCTCATTATCATCCGAAGTTGTAACCATTTTTTGTTATATGGAAGTTTGGTGATCGGTAGTTGCCATCACCCGAGGTTTTTTATGCCGGAGATCATTCATTGATCAAGGGCTTTTTCCTCGTGTAAATCCTTGTGTCACTTGCATATTTCTCACTAAAGTGATCCTTTACTTTTTCAACAAACCAAGCATCATTCCCCGTTTACTTAGAGTTTGGTTGCATTATCCTTGTGTGATTTTTGACCAAAACAGTTTGGCGCCCACCGTGGCAATTGGTGCTTCATTCATAAGAAAACTTTCTGTTCGAAATCATTTCAAAGAATTACATGGCTTCATCATTGAAGAATACATCCACGGCGATGTCTGCAGTCACCTCGTCTCAGAACACTCTGCCTTTGCCTCCACCACCGGCAGGATCTCAAAAAAATGCTGAGAAGAGACCAACTCCTACTTTCTCTAAACCTCCATCTTCTTCTGCTATGAATTCTTCTGCTCCCAGTACTAGTGATGTATTTACTTTGATTTTGCAGATGAAGGATCGTATGCAGCGGCAGGATGAAACTAATGACAGGATCCTCAGGGAAATCGGAGATCTCAAAAGACAAAAGAAAGCGGCAGAGGATCATTCCCCACTGATGCCCAAATCTTTAAGTTTTGATACTCCGATGATCACTTCTCAGCCATCAGGAGTCCCAGACGTTCAAATTGTGGGAGGATCAAAAGGATTGCACCTCGGATCGGCAATAATGACTCAGGCATCGGGCTCACATTTTCAGCCGGCAGGATCCTATCCTCAGCATATGGGATCCTTCATGAATTCAGGAGCCTATCCAGGAGCACAGCAGTTTCAAGGATCCTACTTTGTTCCAGGATCATCCCAGGTTCAAGGATCCTCCTTTGTTCCAGGATCATCCCAGGTTCAAGGATCCTCCTTTGTTCCAGGATCATCCCAGGTTCAAGGATCCTTCTTTGTTCCAGGATCATCCCAGGTTCAAGGATCCTCCTTTGTTCCAGGATCATCCCAGGTTCAAGGATCCTCCTTTGTTCCGGGATCGTCTCAAATACCAGGATCCTCCCAGATGCCAGGATCCCTAAAGAGTTTGCAAACAGGAGATCTAGATGTCCATCAAGGGGATTTCATTCCAATGCAGACCATTGCCTCCACTGGTCCCTCCATCATCCCAGAATCCCAGCCATATGGATTCACACCCAGTATTCCTAACCTGAACCCAATGGGAGGTAACACCTTAAATAATTATCTTACCACTAACCATGGATTCGTGCAGGATACAGGTATCAATCATGCTATGACCAGGGAGTTGCAGAAGCTAAAGGATATGATCTCAAGTGTCCCAGGGGTAGTCAAGCCTATCCCGGAGATTGCAGATGGAAGCCATAAGGTATCTCGTTTTGCACCACCAATTTGTGATGCAGAGGTACCCAAAAGGTTCCATATCCCTACTATGAAGCTGTATGATGGTACAACGGATCCTGAGGAGCACATAGCACAATACAGGGAGAGGATGGAGATCAATCCAATCCCAGAAAAGTTAAAGGAAGCATGCCCATGTAAAGGATTTGGATCCACTCTTACTGGATCAGCTCTTAAATAGCTGCTAAGTCTTCCCCCTTACTCTATCACTTCATTTGCTAATTTAGTTAATTTATTCAATAATCAATTCTCTTGTAGTAGAAAATTTGAAAGATTAACTAGTGATTTATACAGGGTAACTCAAAGTCATAATGAATCATTAAGGGATTATATAACTAAATTCAGTAAAGAATCCTTGGACATTCCCAACTTGGATATGGCCACGGCTGTTGAGGCCTTCAAAATGGGACTGCTTAAGGATTCATTGTTCTATGATGATCTTCTTATGACACCGTGCAGGAACCTAGATGAAGTAAGAACTCGGGCACTCAGGTTCATCCGGCTAGAGGTTGACAAGAGGATCCAGGAGAGACAAGTAGGATCCTCAAAACAGGAGAAGCAAGGATCCTCCTTCAAGAGCAATAAATTCAAATCCTACCATAGAAAAGACAACCAGAACGTGCATGCTGTTGACCAAGAAGAGGATGATGAGGATTATCCTCCGATTTCTGAATATCGTTTTTCTGTTGACAATCATGAACTAATCCTTGCAATGCAGAATCTAGGAGAAAAAGCCAGGTGGCCCAGAAAGAATGATAAACCATCCGGGACTAAAGACAAGTCAAAGTGGTGTGCATACCACGAGGATTTCGGGCATCTAACTGAAGAGTGCATCGCATTAAGAAAGGAAATTGGATATCTGCTAAGCAAGGGGCATCTAAAAGAGTTGTTGGGAAGAAAAAAGCAAAGGACTCAGGATCCTGAAAGGATCCCTGAAAAGGCTCCAGCCCTTCCGGCGAATGCACAAGTGATCAACTTTATTTCCGAGGATCAGACATCTGTGGTACATCCTTCTCAGCTGCTAAAAGGCATGCAAAGGAAGCAAAAATGGATAATGGAGAAAAACCTATCCGAACATCAAGTATCTCGGAAGGAAATACGATAACATTTGATGAGGATGACCACATTAACATCCAGGATCCTCATCATGATAGTTTAGTTATTACTCTATTTATTTCTAACCATTTTGTCCGCAGGATCCTTATCGACGGAGGAAGCTCAGTAAACATTATCCAGCTTGATGTTCTAAAGAAGATGGGTATCCCAGAATCCGACATCACACCAAGATCCTCTGTACTTGTGGGATTCAGTGGAGAAACTAAGAAAACTCTGGGGGACATCAAACTCCCAATCTACGTGGAAGGATTACATAATTATCAAAAATTTTGTGTTATTGACTGTTTATCTTGTTGTAGTGTTATCCTTGGCAGGCCCTGGATACATGATATGAAAGCAGTCCCATCCACCTACCATCAATGTGTGAAACTCCCTAGCCCATGGGGGATAATCAAGATCGACAGTGATCAACAGGAGGCCAAGGATTGTTATACCTCATCCATGAAACCAACCTCGAAGCCAAGGGAGCAATAGCAATTACAGTATCCTCCAAGGAATGTCTTGGAGGCAAGGGAACAGGATGTGGACGAAATCCTTCTAGATCCTAATGATCCTGAATCAAAAATCTATATCGGATCAGGGATCCTTGGCAAGATGAAAGAAGACATAATATCCTTCCTCAAAAGAAGAAAATCTACCTTTGCATGGAAACATGAAGATATGACAGGTATATCTAAGGATATTATCACTCATAAACTTGGCATTGACAGGTCGATCAAACCAATCCACCAAAAAAGGAGGAAGTTTGCACCAGAAAGGAATGCCATTAACCAGGAAGAAGTAGAAAGACTACTTCGAGCATGTATGATCAGAGAGGTAAAATATCCAAAATGGTTAGCCAATGTGGTTGTTGTCCAAAAGAAAAACGGAAAGTGGAGGGTATGTGTCGATTTCACTGATCTGAATAAGGCATGTCCCAAGGATCCTTTCCCATTACCCCACATTGACTCCATGGTGGATGCAACGGCGGGGCATGAACTGTTAACCTTTATGGATGCATCATCTGGATTCCAACAAATTCAGATGGAGCCATCTGACCAAGAGGATACGACCTTTATGACCCCAACCGGTTTATATTGCTATATTGCTATGCCTTTTGGACTAAGAAATGCAGGTGCAACATATCAAAGGCTGGTGAATATGATGTTCAAAGATTAAATTGGACAGACTATGGAAGTGTACATAGACGATATGGTAGTAAAATCAAAGAAAGCTGAGGATCACCTAAGGGACTTGGAGGAAGCATTTAATATCCTTGATAATTATAACATGAAGCTTAATCCTTCGAAATGTCACTTTGGTGTTAAAGCAGGTAAATTTCTAGGATATATGGTAACTCAGAGGGGCATTGAAGCAAGCCCGGAACAAATTAAAGCATTGGTGAATATCAAATCCCCTGCCAATACTAAGGATGTGCAAAGGCTAACAGGCAGGATAGCAGCTCTAAACAGGTTCATATCAAAATCCTCAGAAAGATGTAAAGAATTTTATGATATCCTAAGGAAAAACAAGAGATTCGAATGGACTGAAAAGCACGAGAATGCTTTGAAAGCCCTCAAAGAATATATGTCCTCAGCTCCAGCATTAATGAAACCCGGAAAAGGAGATGTGTTATCCTTATATCTGGCGGTATCCTCAACCGCTGTAAGTGCAGTCCTTGTTAAGGATCACGAAGGTACACAACATCCTATCTACTATGTAAGTAAAAGTTTACTTGATGCCGAATCCAGGTACTCACACCTTGAAAAACTTATTCTTGCATTAATTATGGCATCTACTAAGCTAAGACATTATTTTGAAACCCATACTATTGTTGTTAGAACTAATTTTCCAATCAAGAATGTCCTCAGGAAACCAGAGATGTCCGGAAGGATGGCTAAGTGGGCAGTAAAGCTTAGCGCCCATGATATAAGATATGAGCCTAGAACAGCCATTAAATCCCAAGCACTAGCAGACTTTGTGGCTGATTTCAGTAGTGATCTACAAAAGGAAGCAGAATTGGAGGTCCAGCAGCTAGATGAAACCAAGGATCCTTGGATACTACACACTGATGGATCCTCAAATGCTAAAGGCACAGGGCTCGGCATACTACTAAAATCGCCACAGGGGGACATAATACCCCACTCCATAGCTTGTGAGTTCCAAGCAACTAACAATGAGGCTGAATATGAAGCCTTAGTTGCTGGCTTGCAAATTGCTAAGGATATTGGGATCAGATATCTTAAAGTATACGTAGACTCATTACTGATCACTAATCACTTTAATGGATCCTATGCTGTTAAAGGTGAACAACTAACCAAATATTTAGAGATAGTCAAAGAATTGGCACTCTCCTTTGTTTCTTTCAGTTTAACACAGGTACCAAGGGAGGAAAATACAGAAGCTGATGCATTGGCCAATCTAGGATCATCCTTGAAGATCCCAGAGGATATAAGTATCCCCATCATCCATATCCTGGCTCCTGCTATTGAAAATCAGGTGGCCATGGAAATAGAAGAGGATACTGTAGTGATTCCTAGTGAGGAAACTCAATCTCACTCAGGATCATGGATCTCACCAATCATGAGATACTTACAACACGGGGAGATTCCTATAGGAGAAAATCCTAGAGCTTTCAGGATTAAGGTATCTCAATTCACAATCTTAAATAATGTATTATATAAGCGATCTCTTGCAGGACCATATTTAAGATGTATCGAGGATCCCGAAATTCAAGAAGTGTTGAGAGACTTCCATGAAGGAGATTGTGGAAACCACACTGGGGGCAGGGCATTGTTCTCAAGGATCCTTAGAACAGGATACTACTGGCCAACTATGAAAAGGGATGCTGTAGAATATGCTAAGAAGTGTGATCCTTGTCAAAGACACAGCAATATCCTTCATCAGCCAGCTGAATTTCTACATCCTATACCATCCTCTTGGCCATTCATGAGATGGGGAATGGATATAGTTGGCAAGCTCCCTAAAGCACCTGGTGGAAAAGTATTTATGCTTGCCATGACCGACTACTTCTCCAAGTGGATAGAAGCTGAAGCTTTTGCTCAAGTCAGAGAAAAGGAAGTTATATCCTTTATTAAGAGAAACATTATAACCAGATTTGGCATTCCCTCTGAAATTGTATGTGATAATGGTTCCCAATTCATTGGGAGCAGAAC
Source organism: Helianthus annuus (assembly GCF_002127325.2). Taxonomy (NCBI): domain Eukaryota; kingdom Viridiplantae; phylum Streptophyta; class Magnoliopsida; order Asterales; family Asteraceae; genus Helianthus; species Helianthus annuus. The sequence continues at coordinate 108,136,295 of NC_035448.2, forward strand.
CACTAACTTTTGTGACAGTTGGGGAATTAAGATGATAACATCAACACCAGTCCATCCACAAGCCAATGGTCAAGCAGAATCATCCAACAAGATCATCATCAACAACCTAAAGAAGAAATTAGGATCCAAGAAGGGGAAATGGGCAGAGGAATTGCCTTATGTGCTGTGGGCTGATAGGACAACTCCCAAGAATGCCACTGGTCAAACACCCTTCTCTTTAGTATTTGGGGCAGAAGCAGTGATCCCAACAGAAATGGTGGTTCCAACTGCTAGAACAAATACTCGTGATCATGAAGAGAATGCTACAAACCTAGCTCAAGACTTGGATACTATTGAGGAAATCAGGGATCTGGCTAGGGTAAGGATGGCAAACTACCAACAAAGAATGGTTGGTGCCTACAACAAAAATGTCAGGATAAGGAAGTTCCAAGTCGGGGATATGGTGTTGAGAAAAGCATTCCAAAATACCATCAATCCTGCTGATGGAAAATTGGCACCTAAATGGGAAGGCCCTTACTTGATTGAAGCCGAAGCAGGAAAGGGGGCATACAGATTGCTAACCATGGAAGGAAATTTGTTACCAAGAGCCTGGAATGCTATTCACTTAAAGAAATATTTCATGTGAACAGGATCCTTCAAGCATATGATCCTTACAATGAAAGCATCCTCGAAGGATCCCGGCGATATCAGTGATCCTTACTCTGGTAAAGTCCTTATCTCAAAACTTTTCCATTTTCTTATTTTTACCTAAGGATAAGGATCACGTATCCTTCATCCTCCTCTCACGAGAATTTGAGTTCTGATAGTACAGGTATCCTCAGCATGTTATTGATAGTCTTCAAAAGCACCTCTGATCCTTGGGTTCAACCCCAGTTATCCTTGGGCTTGTCCCCAGTTTTCGCCTGTAGCGCACGATGATCCTGGTATAGTTCACGTCTTTGGGACCAGTGCCCACTTTAGGGGCTGACAACCTCATCGTACTGGCTATATCTAGGATCCTACGTATAATGGTAGACGTACCATACATCCGTTCCTAAGGTTTCTAACATTTTCACGTTAGCTAAGGTTTTGACATTTTCATGTCACCAAGTTTGGATAGTCGCCAGTAAGGGCCATACTCCAGTTTACATAGGATCCTTGGGCTTGTCCCCAGTTATCCTTTGGGCTTGTCCCTAGTGATCCTTTGGGCTTGTCCCCAGTTATCCTTTGGGCATGTCCCCAGCTATTAATTTATCTTTTACATTGGCTTAGTCCCAAGTTATGTTCCATTTTTCAGGTTTTCGAAGTTAAACAAATAAGGATCCTCAATCCTTATTATCCATTAAAATTTCATTTACGGTTATCTTGATTAAAGGTTAGGATCCTAACTTGGATTCTCAGGTATGATCCTCAACTATTTTTATTATACTCTTTATTTTGAATAACCCTTACACTTTGACAACTAAACCTATGATCCTCGATCATAAACTATTTTTGAAAATTTTTCGATTACAGGATATTTGATCCAGGATCATATCCTAAAATGATTGAACATGATTTGCTTAACAATTGGAAAATAAGAGGATAAACAAAGGATAACAACACGAGATAAGCCAAAAAGATTAGAGTTATTTTATTAACAAAGGATTTTAAACCCTTCAAAGTTGTCAAAATTGCCAACCCACGTTTCTACCAGCAAAACGTGGCCCGTCCACATGGGTTGGCAAAGGGTGTCCATTGTTTCTGCAGTCATAGCATGCAGGTAAATAAAAAGCGGTAGGATCACAAAGGCTTCATCCCCCAAACAGAGGATCCCTCCACCATTTGCAATCCTACCTATTGTCTGAAGGATCCTGGATCCTCGATCCTAAAACTATTGTTTAGTTACAGACCATCATTGTTTAAAACATCACAACCACAAAAAACCACTACCAAATTTAAAAAAAATTGGGCTCCGGCCAAGTCTCGAAATTTCCATCATCGCCCAATCCTGCAGCTCAAACCTACGCTGCACCATCACCACCAGCTCCACTTGCTTCCCCCTGATCCTTGCCAGCATCACCACCTTCAAGCATTGGGATCTCCTCGGCTTCATCATCATCCTCCAACTCTGCTAACCTTGCCTTCCAGCCCTCCACATCCCATGTGCTCTTGTCAAAGGCAGGATCCTGAGCCTCCGCAGCCATCTGCAATTGGATCTTATACATAGCTATTGCGGCAGAGACCTTGGCATCCTGGGTGATCTCCTGCTTCTCACAATCCATGTTGATCAGCATTTGAGCAGCTTCATCCTTTGTAGCCTGGAGTTCCTTCTCAAGATCAGCTATCTTGAGATCCTTCAGCACGCCCATTTGTTGGAGGTCGGCGATTTGGCGGTCCTGATCCTCAACATGGCCAAGGTAGGTTTCTATTTCAGCAAGTTTCTGCAGAAAGGGAAAAAGGTAAGTTCAGGACCAGGTGATCCTCAAACAAGCAGGATATACGAGCAGAATACACAAGCAAGAGCAATGATCCTTACTTCATTAACATAATCAAGAAACTGTTGGCGGAGCAGGGGAAATCCTTGAAGATCCTCAGAAGCCTTTCTCTTCTTTCCCTTACCCCTGACAGGTGCTTTAGGGGCTGAAGCAGACGGACTAGCAGCAGGGGTCTTCTTCCTTGTGGACTTGACATTAGCAAGATCATCAATACCAAACTTGGAGGCAGACTTGACATATTTCCCAGCGCCTACACAATCAAAATAAGATAAGTACTCTAACTAATTTAAAAATCTTACATAGAACTACTTTTTAAATGAGGATACTTACTTGACATTGTGGCAGATGCGGAGGATACTTCCTGTGAATCTTGAATGGCAACTTGAAAACTTCTGGTCTCAGGATCAAGCTTTTTGAAGGCTAGAACTCTCTCTCTTGCAGCAGGAGTCAACTTGAGATGAGCAACAGATATGGCTGCACAAAAAACAGAATATTAGTGATCCTCGCCTTAAGGAACAAGTCTGATGGTGATCCTTCCAGGATCCTCTATCCTACCATGAGTAGCCCACTCCTTGGGCAGATCCTTCCCATTAGGGATGGTATCCCTCCTAACAAAGAAGAATCATTGCTTCCAATTCATGTCATTTTTGGTGACCTTAAGAACAGGGTGATCCTCTCCGGCTTTCCGTTTGAGCAAATATCGACAGGATCCAAACGTTGTGAGATCATACAGCTCCGCCATCCCTAAGTCAATCCCCTCCTGCTCAATGATCCTTTCAAGGGTATACAAAACCCTCCAGATCATCGGCATGGCTTGGATGTAAGATATGCCGGTCAGGGAAAAGAAAGATTGGGTGAAAGCTGGAAAGGGATACGTATAGCCTATGGTGAACGGAGTAACAGGAAAAGCTACCCAAGTATCGGAGACAAAGTCACTTAAAGCAGTGGGAGTGAAAGATTTAAAGATAGCATTCGCCGGAAAACGATGACGAATTCTATCAATATGAACATCGGTGAAACAACACCTCTCATGGGGAGAATCCTTGATGATCCCTTGACCCTTCAAGGGACTGTTCTTTTTAGGATCCTTATGAGGGGAGTTGCGTAGCAGCATGCTTGCAGAATGTTGAAGAAAAACAAAGAAGCAGAAAAACAGAGTAAGAGAAGGAAGAAGGAAGAAGAGAGATAGCTGGTTGATCTTCGGACGAGATTATAAAGGGAGTTTCTTTGATTTTAAATGCGAATTGATCCTATCTCTATCTCCTATTTATAATGATGATCTGCAGGGCTGTCACTTCTGTGACGTAAGAATCACAACGGCTAGTCCGACTCCAACGGCTTGTTATCTGATTAGCTCGTTGCAGATAAGATCAAGCAAAATATAACTCATTTATTTACAATATCACTCCTTATATTTTGGGGGCAATTGTTAGGGCTGGATTTTTATAACACATGATCCTTACATGTGATCCTAACCAGTGATCCTTGTTTCTTTGGCAGATAGTGATCCTCAGCAGAGTTCCAGGATCAGGATCACGGACCATCATAGGGATCCTCATGCTAACAGTTGTTTTCATTGAATTTAATGTTATCTTGCAGGAATGTCTAGCAGGATCCGCTCTTAGCAACGCAAACAAGGGACGCGTCTTTACAACTTTGGCATATGCTTAATCAGAGATGAACGTTGTAGAGGATATGGAAACTCGGCATGATTTAAGGGCGATAATTTAGGCTAGATTTACTTTTATTTCTAAAGGGGTAATGAGCTGATTGTTAGTCTATTTACCTAAAATAGGTCACTCACACTTGTATATATAACACTCTTCCCCATTCGGAAGACGGACAACACATTTCTCACACGCTTAGACACTCGATACTATAGTGATCCTTGTACTCAGCTCATTATCATCCGAAGTTGTAACCATTTTTTGTTATATGGAAATTTGGTGATCGGTAGTTGCCATCACCCGAGGTTTTTTATGCCGGAGATCATTCATTGATCAAGGGCTTTTTCCTCGTGTAAATCCTTGTGTCACTTGCATATTTCTCACTAAAGTGATCCTTTACTTTTTCAACAAACCAAGCATCATTCCCCGTTTACTTAGAGTTTGGTTGCATTATCCTTGTGTGATTTTTGACCAAAACAGCAAGCATGAATACTTTTCCACCAGGTGCCTTAGGGAGCTTGCCAACTATATCCAACCCCCATCTCATGAATGGCCAAGAGGATGGTATAGGATGTAGAAATTCAGCCGGCTGATGAAGGATATTGCCGTGTCTTTGACAAGGATCACACTTCTTAGCATACTCCACAGCATCCCTCTTCATAGTTGGCCAGTAGTATCCTGTCCTAAGGATCCTTGAGAACAATGCCCTGCCCCTAGTGTGGTTTCCACAATCTCCTTCATGGAAGTCTTTTAATACTTCTTGAATTTCAGGATCCTCGATACATCTTAAATATGGTCCTGCAAGAGATCGCTTATATAGCACATTATTCAAGATTGTGAATTGAGATACCTTAATCCTGAAAGCCCTAGGATTTTCTCCCATAGGAATCTCCCCGTGTTGTAAGTATCTCATGATTGGTGAGATCCATGATCCTGAATAAGATTGAGTCTCCTCACTGGGGATCATTGCAGTATCCTCTTCTATTTCCATGGCCACCTGATTTTCAATAGCAGGAGCCAGGATATGGATGATGGGGATACTTATATCCTCAGGGATCTTCAAAGATGATCCTAGATTGGCCAATGCATCAGCTTCTGTATTTTCCTCCCTTGGTACCTGTGTCAAACTGAAAGAAACAAAGGAGAGTGCCAATTCCTTGACTATCTCTAAATATTTGGTTAGTTTTTCACCTTTCACAGCATAGGATCCATTAAAGTGATTAGTGATTAACAATGAATCCACGTATACCTCAAGATACCTGATCCCCATATGCTTAGCAATTTGTAAGCCAGCGATTAAGGCTTCATATTCAGCCTCATTATTAGTGGCTTGGAACTCACAAGCTATGGAATGGGGTATTATGTCCCCCTGTGGCGATTTTAGTAGTATGCCAAGCCCTGTGCCTTTGACATTTGAGGATCCATCAGTATGTAGTATCCAAGGATCCTTGGTCTCATCCAGCTGCTGGACCTTCAATTCGGCTTCCTTTTGTAGATCACTACTGAAATCAGCCATAAAGTCTGCTAATGCTTGAGATTTGATGGCTGTTCTAGGCTAATATCTTATATCATGGGCACTAAGCTTTACTGCCCACTTAGCCATCCTTCCGAACATCTCTGGTTTCCTTCATGATCCTTAACAAGGACTGCACTTACAGCTGTTGAGGATACCGCCAGGTATAAGGATAACACATCTCCTTTTTCGGGTTTCATCAATGCTGGAGCTGAGGACATGTATTCTTTGAGGGCTTGTAAAGCATTCTCATGTTTTTCAGTCCACTCAAATTTCTTGTTCTTTCTTCGGATATCATAGAATTCTTTACATCTTTCTGAGAATTTGGATATGAACCTATTTAGAGCTGCTATCCTGCCTGTTAGCCTTTGCACATCCTTAGCGTTGGCAGGGGATTTGATATTCACCAATGCTTTAATTTGTTCCGGGCTTGCTTCAATGCCCCTCTGAGTTACCATATATCCTAGAAATTTACCTGCTTTAACACCAAAGTGACATTTTGAAGGATTAAGCTTCATGTTATAATTATCAAGGATATCAAATGCTTCCTCCAAGTCCCTTAGGTGATCCTCAGCTTTCTTTGACTTTACTACCATATCATCTATGTACACTTCCATAGTCTGTCCAATTTGATCTTTGAACATCATATTCACCAGCCTTTGATATGTTGCACCTGCATTTCTTAATCCAAAAGGCAAGGCAATATAACAATATAAACCGGTTGGGGTCATAAAAGCCGTATCCTCTTGGTCAGATGGCTCCATCTGAATTTGTTGGAATCCAGATGATGCATCCATAAAGGTTAACAGTTCATGCCCCGCCGTTGCATCCACCATGGAGTCAATGTGGGGTAATGGGAAAGGATCCTTGGGACATGCTTTATTCAAATCAGTGAAATCGACACATACCCTCCACTTTCCGTTTTTCTTTTGAACAACAACCACATTGGCTAGCCACTTTGGATACTTTACCTCTCTAATCATACCTGCTCGAAGTAGCCTTTCTACCTCTTCCTAGATAATGGCATTTCTTTCCGGTGCAAACTTCCTCCTTTTTTGATGGATTGGTTTGATTGACCTGTCAATGCCAAGTTTATGAGTTATAATATCCTTAGATATACCTGTCATATCCTCATGTTTCCATGCAAAGGTAGACTTTCTTCTTTTGAGGAAGGATACTAGGTCTTCTTTCATCTTGCCAAGGATCCCTGATGCTATATAGATTTTTGATTCAGGATCATTAGGATCCAAAAGGATTTCGTCCACATCCTGTTCTCTTGCCTCCAAGACATCCCTTGGAGGATACTATAATTGATATTGTTCCCTTGGCTTCGAGGCTGGTTTCATTGACGAGGTGTAACAATCCTTAGCCTCCTGCTGATCACTGTCAATCTTGATTATTCCCCATGGGCTAGGGAGCTTCACACATTGATGGTAGGTGGATGGGACTGCCTTCATATCATGTATCCAGGGTCTGCCAAGGATAACATTACAACAAGACAAACAGTCAATAACACAAAATTTTTGATAATTATGTAATCCTTCCACATAAATTGGGAGTTTGATGTCCCCCAGGGTTTTCTTAGTTTCACCACTGAATCCCACAAGTACGGAGGATCTTGGTGTGATATCTGATTCAGGGATACCCATCTTCTTCAGAACATCAAGCTGGATAATATTTACTGAGCTTCCTCCGTCAATAAGGATCCTGCGGACAAAATGGTTAGAGATAAAGAGAGTGATGACTAGACTATCATGATGAGGATCCTGGATGTTAATTCTATCATCCTCATCAAAGGTTATAACTTTTCCTTCCGAGACACTTGATGTTCGAATAGGTCTTTCTCCGTTATCCATTTTAGCTTCCTTTGTCTTGGGGCTGGATTTTTATAACACGTGATCCTTACATGTGATCCTAACCAGTGATCCTTGTTTCTTTGGCAGATAGTGATCCTCAGCAGAGTTCCAGGATCAGGATCACGGACCATCATAGGGATCCTCAGGCTAACAGTTGTTTTCATTGAATTTAATGTTATCTTGCAGGAATGTCTAGCAGGATCCGCTCTTAGCATCGCAAACAAGGGACGCGTCTTTACAACTTTGGCATATGCTTAATCAGAGATGAACGTTGTAGAGGATATGGAAACTCGGCATGATTTAAGGGCGATAATTTAGGCTAGATTTACTTTTATTTCTAAAGGGGTAATGAGCTGATTGTTAGTCTATTTACCTAAAATAGGTCACTCACACTTGTATATATAACACTCTTCCCCATTCGGAAGACACAACACATTTCTCACACGCTTAGACACTAGTGATCCTTGTAATCAGCTCATTATCATCCGAAGTTGTAACCATTTTTTGTTATATTGAAGTTTGGTGATCGGTAGTTGCCATCACCCGAGGTTTTTTATGCCGGAGATCATACATTGATCAAGGGCTTTTTCCTCGTATAAATCCTTGTGTCACTTGCATATTTCTTACCAAAGTGATCCTTTACTTTTTCTACAAACCAAGCATCATTCCCCGTTTACTTAGAGTTTGGTTGCATTATCCTTGTGTGATTTTTAACCAAAACAGTTTGGCGCCCACCGTGGGGCAATTGGTGCTTCATTCATAAAAAGTTTTTCTGTTGGTGACCATTCCGGAGTGTTGCATGGCTTCGTCGTTGAAGAATACCTCCACAGCGATGTCGGCAGTCAATTCATCTACTGGCATTCCACCTTTGCCTCCACCACCAGCTGGATCTCAGAAAAATGCTGAGAAGAGACCAACTCCTATCTCCTCTAAACCATCATCTTCTGCTCTAACTTCTTCTGTTCCCAGTACTAGTGATATATTTACTTTGATTTTGCAGATGAGGGATCGTATGCAGCAACAGGATGAAACTAATGACAGGATCCTCAAGGAAATCGGAGATCTCAAAAGGCAAAAGAAAACGGCAGAGGATCATTCCCCACTAATGCCCAAATCTTTGAATTTTGATACTCCGATGATTACTTCTCAGCCATCAGAGGCCCCAGACATTCAACATATGGGTGGATCAAGAGGAGTGCATTTCGGCCCAGCAACAATGACTCAGGCATCAGGATCATATTTCCAACCGGCGGGATCCTACGCCCAGCATTTGGGATCCCTCATGAGCTTAGGATCCTCCTTTGTTCCAGGATCATCCCAGGTTCAAGGATCCTCCTTCGTTCCGGGATCATCCCAGGTTCAAGGATCCTCCTTCGTTTCAGGATCATCCCAGATTCAAGGATCCCTACAGATACCAGGATCCTTGAAGAATTTGCAAACAGGAAGCCTAGATGTCCATCAAGGAGATTTTATTCCAATGCAGACCATTGCTTCCACTGGTCCATCCATTATCCCAGAATCCCAGCAATATGGATTCACACCCAATGTTCCTAACTTGAACCCGATGGGAGGTAACACCTTATATAATTATCTTACCACTAACCTTGGATTCGTGCAGGATACAGGTATCAATCATGCTATGGCCAGGGAGTTACAGAAGCTGAAGGATATGATCTCAAGTGTTCCAGGGGTAGTCAAGCCTATCCCGGAGATTGCAGATGGAAGCCATAAGGTATCTCGTTTTGCACCACCAATTTGTGATGCAGAGGTACCCAAAAGGTTCCATATCCCTACTATGAAGTTGTATGATGGTACAACGGATCCTGAGGAGCACATAGCACAATACAGGGAGAGGATGGAGATCAATCCAATCCCAGAAAAGTTAAAGGAAGCATGCCTATGTAAAGGATTTGGATCCACCCTTACTGGATCAGCTCTTAAATGGCTGCTAAGTCTTCCCCCTTACTCTATCACTTCATTTGCTAATTTAGTTAATTTGTTCAATAATCAATTCTCTTGTAGTAGAAAATTTGAAAGATTAACTGGTGATTTATATAGGGTAACTCAAAGTCATAATGAATCATTAAGGGATTATATAACTAAATTCAGTAAAGAATCCTTGGACATTCCCAACTTGGATATGGCCACGGCTGTTGAGGCCTTCAAAATGGGACTGCTTAAGGATTCATTGTTCTATGATGATCTTGTTATGACACCATGCAGGAACTTAGATGAAGTAAGAACTCGGGCACTCAGGTTCATCCGGTTAGAGGATGACAAGAGGATCCAGGAGAGACAAGTAGGATCCTCAAAACAGGAGAAGCAAGGATCCTCCTTCAAGAGCAATAAATTTAAATCCTACCATAGAAATGACAACAAGAACGTGCATGCTGTTGACCAAGAAGAGGATGGTGAGGATTATCCTCCGATTTCTGAATATTGTTTTTCTGTTGACAATCATGAACTAATCCTTGCAATGCAGAATCTAGGAGAAAAAGCCAGGTGGCCCAGAAAGAATGATAAACCATCCGGGACTAAAGACAAGTCAAAGTGGTGTGCATACCACGAGGATTTCGGGCATCTAACTGAAGAGTGCATCGCATTAAGAAAGGAAATTGGATATCTGCTAAGCAAGGGACATTTGAAAGAATTGTTGGGAAGGAAAAAGCAAAAGACTCAGGATCCTGAAAGGATCCCTGAAAAGGCTCCAGCCCCTCCGGCGAATGCACAAGTGATCAACTTTATTTCCGGAGGATCAGACATCTGTGGTACATCCTTCTCAGCGGCTAAAAGGCATGCAAAGGAAGCAAAAATGGATAATGGAGAAAAACCTATCCGAACATCAAGTATCTCGGAAGGAAATACGATAACATTTGATGAGAATGATCGCATTAACATCCAGGATCCTCATCATGATAGTTTAGTTATTACTCTCTTTATTTCTAACCATTTTGTCCGCAGGATCCTTATCGACGGAGGAAGCTCAGTAAACATTATCCAGCTTGATGTTCTAAAGAAAATGGGTATCCCGGAATTAGACATCACACCAAGATCCTCCATGCTTGTGGGATTCAGTGGAGAAACTAAGAAAACCCTGGGGGACATTAAACTCCCAATCTACGTGGAAGGATTACATAATTATCAAAAATTTTGTGTTATTGACTGTTTATCTTGTTGTAATGTTATCCTTGGCAGGCCCTGGATACATGATATGAAAGCAGTCCCATCCACCTACCATCAATGTGTGAAACTCCCTAGCCCATGGGGGATAATCAAGATCGACAGTGATCAGCAGGAGGCTAAGGATTGTTATACCTCATCCATGAAACCAACTTCGAAGCAAAGGGGGCAATAGCAATTACAGTATCCTCCAAGGAATGTCTTGGAGGCAAGGGAACAGGATGTGGACGAAATCCTTCTGGATCCTAATGATCCTGAATCAAAAATCTATATCGGATCAGGGATCCTTGGCAAGCTGAAAGAAGACATAATATCCTTCCTCAAAAGAAGAAAATCTACCTTTGCATGGAAACATGAAGATATGACAGGTATATCTAAGGATATTATCACTCATAAACTTGGCATTGACAGGTCGATTAAACCAATCCATCAAAAAAGGAGGAAGTTTGCACCAGAAAGGAATGCCATTATCCAGGAAGAAGTAGAAAGACTACTTCGAGCAGGTATGATCAGGGAGGTAAAATATCCAAAATGGTTAGCCAATGTGGTTGTTGTCCAAAAGAAAAACGGAAAGTGGAGGGTATGTGTCGATTTCACTGATCTGAATAAGGCATGTCCCAAGGATCCTTTCCCATTACCCACATTGACTCCATGGTGGATGCAACGGCGGGGCATGAACTGTTAACCTTTATGGATGCATCATCTGGATTCCAACAAATTCAGATGGAGCCATCTGACCAAGAGGATACGGCCTTTATGACCCCAACCTGTTTATATTGCTATATTGCCATGCCTTTTGGACTAAGAAATGCAGGTGCAACATATCAAAGGCTGGTGAATATGATGTTCAAAGACCAAATTGGACAGACTATGGAAGTATACATAGATGATATGGTAGTAAAGTCAAAAAAAGCTGAGGATCACCTAAGGGACTTGGAGGAAGCATTTGATATCCTTGATAATTATAACATGAAGCTTAATCCTTCGAAATGTCACTTTGGTGTTAAAGCAGGTAAATTTCTAGGATATATGGTAACTCAGAGGGGCATTGAAGCAAGCCCGGAACAAATTAAAGCACTGATAAATATCAAGTCCCCTGCCAATGCTAAGGATGTGCAAAGGCTGACAGGCAGGATAGCAGCCCTAAACAGGTTCATATCAAAATCCTCAGAAAGATGTAAAGAATTTTATGATATCCTAAGGAAAATCAAGAAATTTGAATGGACTGAAAAGCATGAGAATGCTTTACAAGCCCTTAAAGAATATATGTCCTCAGAACCAGCATTAATGAAACTCGGAAAAGGAGATGTGTTATCCTTATACCTGGCGGTATCCTCAACCGCTGTAAGTGCAGTCCTTGTTAAGGATCACGAAGGTACACAACATCCTATCTACTATGTAAGTAAGAGCTTACTTGATGCCGAATCCAGGTACTCACACCTTGAAAAACTTATTCTTGCATTAATTATGGCATCAACTAAGTTAAGACATTATTTTGAAACCCATACTATTGTTGTTAGAACTAATTTTCCAATCAAGAATGTCCTCAGGAAACCAGAGATGTCCGGAAGGATGGCTAAGTGGGCAGTAAAGCTTAGTGCCCATGATATAAGATATGAGCCTAGAACAGCCATTAAATCCCAAGCACTAGCAGACTTTGTGGCTGATTTCAGTAGTGATCTACAAAAGGAAGCAGAATTGGAGGTCCAGCAGCTAGATGAAACCAAGGATCCTTGGATACTACACACTGATGGATCCTCAAATACCAAAGGCACAGGACTCGGCATACTACTAAAATCGCCACAGGGGGACATAATACCCCACTCCATAGCCTGTGAGTTCCAAGCAACCAACAATGAGGCTGAATATGAAGCCTTAATTGCTGGTTTACAAATTGCTAAGGATATGGGGGTCAGATACCTTAAAGTATACGTAGACTCACTACTAATCACTAATCACTTTAATGGATCCTATGCTGTTAATGGAGAAAAACTAACCAAATATTTAAAGATAGTCAAAGAATTGGCACTCTCTTTTGTTTCTTTCAGTTTAACACAGGTACTAAGGGAGGAAAATACAGAAGCTGATGCATTGGCCAATCTAGGATCATCCTTGAAGATCCCAGAGGATATAAGTATCCCCATCATCCATATCATGGCTCCTGCTATTGAAAATCAGGTGGCCATGGAAATAGAAGAGGATACTGCAATGATCCCTAGTGAAGAAACTCAATCTTATTCAGGATCATGGATCTCACCAATCATGAGATACTTACAACACGGGGAAATTCCTATGGGAGAAAATCCTAGAGCTTTCAGGATTAAGGTATCTCAATTCACAATCTTAAATAATGTATTATATAAACGATCTCTTGCAGGACCATATTTAAGATGTATCGAGGATCCTGAAATTCAAGAAGTGTTGAGAGACTTCCATGAAGGAGATTGTGGAAACCACACTGGGGGCAGGGCATTGTTCTCAAGGATCCTTAGGACAGGATACTACTGGCCAACCATGAAGAGGGATGCTGTGGAGTATGCTAAGAAGTGTGATCCTTGTCAAAGACACAGCAATATCCTTCATCAGCCGGCTGAATTTCTACATCCTATACCATCCTCTTGGCCATTCATGAGATGGGGAATGGATATAGTTGGCAAGCTCCCTAAAGCACCTGGTGGAAAAGTATTTATGCTTGCCATGACCGACTACTTCTCCAAGTGGATAGAAGCCGAAGCTTTTGCTCAAGTCAGAGAAAAGGAAGTTATATCCTTTATTAAGAGAAACATTATAACAAGATTTGGCATCCCCTCTGAAATTGTATGTGATAATGGTTCCCAATTCATTGGGAGCAGAACCACTAACTTTTGTGACAGTTGGGGAATTAAGATGATAACATCAACACCAGTTCATCCACAAGCCAATGGTCAAGCAGAATCATCCAACAAGATCATCATCAACATCCTGAAGAAGAAATTAGGATCCAAGAAGGGGAAATGGGCAGAGGAATTGCCTTATGTGCTATGGGCTGATAGGACAACTCCCAAAAATGCCACTGGTTAAACACCCTTCTCTTTAGTATTTGGGGCAGAAGCAGTGATCCCAACAGAAATGGTGGTTCCAACTGCTAGAACAAGTACTCGTGATCCTGAAGAGAATGCTGCAAACCTAGCTCAAGACTTGGATACTATTGAGGAAATCAGGGATCTGGCTAGGATAAGGATGGCAAGCTACCAACAAAGAACGACTGGTGCCTACAACAAAAATGTCAGGATAAGGAAGTTCCAAGTCGGGGATATGGTGTTGAGAAAAGCATTCCAAAATACCATCAATCCTGCTGATGGAAAATTGGCACCAAAATGGGAAGGCCCTTACTTGATTGAAGCCGAAGCAGGAAAGTGGGCATACAGATTGCTGACCATGGAAGGAAATTTGTTACCAAGAGCCTGGAATGCTATTCACTTAAAGAAATATTTCATGTGAACAGGATCCTTCAAGCATATGATCCTTACATTGGAAGCATCCTCGAAGGATCCCGGCGACATCAGTGATCCTTACTCTGGTAAAGTCCTTATCTCAAAACTTTTCTATTTTCTTATTTTTACCTAAGGATAAGGATCACGTATCCTTCATCCTTCTCTCACGAGAATTTGAGTTCTGATAGTCCAGGTATCCTCAGCATATTTTCGATAGTCTTCAAAAGCATCTCAGATCCTTGGGTTCAACCCCAGTTATCCTTGGGCTTGTCCCCAGTTTTCGCCTGAAGCGCACGATGATCCTGGTATAGTTCACGTCTTTGGGACCAGTACCCACTTTAGGGGCTGACAACCTCATCGTACTGACTATATCTAGGATCCTACGTATAATGGTAGACGTACCATACATCCGTTCCTAAGGTTTCTAACGTTTTCACGTTAGCTAAGGTTTTGACATTTTCATGTCACCAAGTTTGGATAGTCGCCAGTAAGGGCCATACTCCAGTTTACATACGATCCTTGGGCTTGTCCCCAGTTATCCTTCGGGCTCGTCCCCAGTTATCCTTCGGGCTTGTCCCCAGTTATCCTTTGGGCTTGTCCCCAGTGATCCTTTGGGATCATCCCTAGTTATCCTTTGGGCTTGTCCCCAGTTACTAACTCATCTTTTATATTGGCTTAGTCCCAAGTTATGTCCTACTTTTCAGGCTTTCGAAGACTAAACTTTTAAGGATCCTTAATCCGTGTTATCCTATTTCACTTACGATTAACCTGATCAAAGGATAGGATCCTAACTTGGATTCTCAGGTATGATCCTTGACTATACTCATTATTCTGAACAACCCTTACACTTTGACAACTAAGCCTATGATCCTTGAGATAGACTACCTTGAAAATTTTCGATTACAGGATATTTGATCTAGGATCATATCTTAAATTTCTTAAACATGATTTGCTCAACTTTTGTTACTCTAACAAATATGTTTCTAGAACAACTGGAAAATAAGAGGATAAATAATGGATAACAAAACAAGATAAGCCAGAAAGATTAGAGTTATTTTATTAACAAAGCCCTTTCAAAAGTTGTCAAAATTGCCAACCCACGTTTCTACCAGCAAAACGTGGCCCGTCCACATGGGTTGGCAAAGGGTGTCCATTGTTTATGCGGTCATAGCAGGTGAAGGATAGTAAAAGCAGCAGGATCACAAAGGCTTCATCCCCCAAACAGAGGATCCCTCCACCATTTGCGATCCTACCTATTGTCCAAAGGATCTAGGATCCTTAACCCTAAAAACCATTGTTTGAGTTACAGACCATAAATTGTTTCAAAACATCAACAACCACAAAAAAACCACTACCAAATTTTAAAAAAAATTGGGCTCCGGCTATGTCTAGAAATTTCCATCATTGCCCAATCCTGCAGCTTAAACCTTCGCTGCACCATCACCACCAGCTCCACTTGCTTCCCCCTGATCCTTGCCAACATCACCGCCTTCAAGCATTGGGATCTCCTCAGCCTCCTCATCATCCTCCAACTCTGCCAGTCTTGCCTTCCAGCCTTCCACGTCCCATGTGCCTTTGTCGAAGGAAGGATCCTGAGCCTCCGCAGCCATCTGCAGCTGGATCTTATACATGGTTATCGCAGCAGAGACCTTGGCATCCTGGGTAATGTCATGCTTCTCATAGTCAAAATTGATCAGCATCCTAGCAGCTTTATCCTTGGTGGCCCGGAGCTCCTTCTCAAGATCAGCAATCTTGAGATCCTTCAGCACACCCATCTGTTGGAGGTCGGCAATTTGGCGGTCTTGATCCTCAACGTAGCCAATATATGTTTCTATTTCAGCGAGTTTCTGCAGAAAGGGAAAAGGGTAAGTTCAAGACCAGGTGATCCTCAAACAAGCAGGATATACGAGCAGGAGCAGTGATCCTTACTTCGTTAACGTAATCAAGAAACTGTTGGCGGAGCAGGGGAAATCCTTGAAGATCCTCAGAGGCCTTCCTTTTCTTTCCTTTACCCCTAATAGGTGCTTTAGGGGCTGAAGCGGTTGGACTGGCAGCAGGGGTCTTCTTCCTCGCAGATTTGACATTAGCAAGATCATCAATGCCAAACTTGGAGGCAGATTTAGCAGATTTTCCAGCACCTACACAACCAAAATCAGATAAGTATTCTAACTAATTTAAAAAATCCTACATGAAACTACTTTTTAATCAGGATACTTACTTGACATCGTGACAGAGGCAGAGGATACTTCTTGGGAATCTTGAGTAGCAACCTGGAAAGTTCTTGTCTCCGGATCAAGCTAAAAGTCTCTCTTTTGCAGCAGGTGTCAACTTCAGGCGAGAGATGGAAACAGCTGCACAATAAACAAAAAACAAAAGAAAATATTAGTGATCCTCATCCTAAGGAACAAATCTTATGGTGATCCTTCCAGGATCCTCTATCCTACCATGAGTAGCCCACTCTTTGGGCAGATCCTTCCCATCAGGGATGGTATCCCTCCTAACAAAGAAGAACCGTCGCTTCCAATTCGTGTCGTTCTTGGTGACCTTGAAGACAGGATGATCCTCTCCAGCTTTTCGCTTAAATAGATAACGATGGGGTCCGAAAGTGGTAAGATCGTACATCTCAGCCAGCTCCGCCATACCAAGGTCAATCCCTTCTTGTTCAATGATCCTCTCAAGGGTATACAATACCCTCCAGATCATGGGCATAGCCTGGATATAGCAGATGCCGGTGAGAGAGAAGAAGGATTGAGTGAACTGTGAGAAAGGATATGAATATCCTATCAAGAACGGAGTAACAGGAAAGGCCACCCAAGTATCAGAGATAAAGTCACTCAAAGCAGTGGGAGTGAAGGACTTGAAGATGGTATTCGCCGGAAAACAATGACGGATTCTATCAACCTGAGGATCAGTGAAACAGCACCTCTCGGTGGGAGAGTCTTTGATGATCCCTTGACCTTTCAAGGGACTGTTCTTCTCAGGATCCTTATGAGGGGAATTCCGGAGCAACATATTTGCAGAAGAAAAACAAAGAAGCAGAAAAACAAAGTAAGAGAAGGAAGAAGGAAGAAGAGAGATACCTGATTGATCTTCGGACGAGATTTTAAAGGGAGTTTCTTTGATTTTAAATGCGAATTGATCCTATCTCTATCTCCTATTTATAATGATGATCTGCAGGGCTGTCACTTCTGTGACGTAAGAATTGCAACGGCTAGTTCGACTTTAACGGCTAGTTATCCGATTAGCTCGTTGCAGATAAGATCAAGCAAAATATAACTCATTTATTTACAATATCACTCCTTATATTTTGGGGGCAATTGTTAGGGCTGGATTTTTATAACACGTGATCCTTACATGTGATCCTAACCAGTGATCCTTGTTTCTTTGGCAGATAGTGATCCTCAGCAGAGTTCCAGGATCAGGATCACGGACCATCATAGGGATCCTCAGGCTAACAGTTGTTTTCATTGAATTTAATGTTATCTTGCAGGAATGTCTATCAGGATCCGCTCTTAGCATCGCAAACAAGGGACGCGTCTTTACAACTTTGGCATATGCTTAATCAGAGATGAACGTTGTAGAGGATATGGAAACTCGGCATGATTTAAGGGCGATAATTTAGGCTAGATTTACTTTTATTTCTAAAGGGGTAATGAGCTGATTGTTAGTCTATTTACCTAAAATAGGTCACTCACACTTGTATATATAACACTCTTCCACATTCGGAAGACACAACACATTTCTCACACGCTTAGACACTCGATACTATAGTGATCCTTGTAATCAGCTCATTATCATCCGAAGTTGTAACCATTTTTTGTTATATTGAAGTTTGGTGATCGGTAGTTGCCATCACCCGAGGTTTTTTATGTCGGAGATCATACATTGATCAAGGGCTTTTTCCTCGTATAAATCCTTGTGTCACTTGCATATTTCTTACCAAAGTGATCCTTTACTTTTTCTACAAACCAAGCATCATTCCCCGTTTACTTAGAGTTTGGTTGCATTATCCTTGTGTGATTTTTAACCAAAACACTTTGCATGCCTTTTAGCTTCCGAGAAAGATGTACCACATATGTCTGATCCTCCAGAAATAAAGTTGATTACTTGTGCATCTGCCGGAGGAGCTGGAGCTTTCTCAGGGATCCTCTCAGGATCCTGAGTCCTTTGCTTTTTTCTTCCCAACAACTCTTTTAGATGCCCCTTGCTTAGCAGATATCCAATTTCCTTTCTTAATGCGATGCATTCTTCAGTTAAATGCCCGAAATCCTCGTGGTATGCACACCACTTCGATTTGTCTTTAATTCCAGTTGGCTTGTCGTTTTTTCTGGGCCATCTGGCTTTTTCTCCTAGATTCTGCATTGCAAGGATTAGTTCATGATTATCAACGGAAAAACAGTATTCAGAAATCGGAGGATAATCCTCATCATCCTCTTCTTGGTCAACGGCATGCACGTTCTGGTTGTCATTCCTATTGTAGGATTTGAATCTGTTGCTTTTGAAAGAGGATCCTTGCTTTTCTTGCTTTGAGGATCCTGCTTGTCTTTCCTGGATCCTCTTGTCATCCTCTAGCCGGATGAACCTGAGTGCCCGAGTTCTTACTTCATCTAGGTTCCTGCATGGTGTCATAACAAGATCATCATAGAACAATGAATCCTTAAGCAATCCCATCTTGAAGGCCTCAACAGCTGTGGCCATATCCAAGTTAGGAATATCCAAGGATTCTTTACTAAACTTGGTTATGTAATCCCTTAATGATTCATTATGACCCTGAGTTACCCTATATAAATCACTAGTCAATCTTTCAAACTTTCTACTACAAGAGAATTGATTATTGAATAAATTAACTAAATTAGCAAATGAAGTAATAGAGTAAGGGGGAAGACTTAGCAGCCATTTAAGAGCTGATCCAGTAAGAGTAGATCCAAATCCTTTGCATAAGCATGCTTCCTTTAACTTTTCTGGAATTGGATTGATCTCTATCCTCTCCCTGTATTGTGCTATGTGTTCCTCAGGATCCGTTGTACCATCATACAGCTTCATAGTAGGGATATGGAACCTTTTGGGTATCTCAGCATCACAAATTGGTGGTGCAAAACGAGATACCTTATGGCTTCCATCTGCAATCTCCGGGATAGGTTTGACTACCCCTGGAACACTTGATATCATATCCTTCAGTTTTTGTAGTTCTCTGGCCATAGCATGATTGATACCTGTATCCTGCATGAATCCATGGTTAGTGGTAAGAGAATTATTAAAAGTGTTACCTCCCATCGGGTTCAAGTTAGGAACATTGGGTGTGAATCCATATTGCTGGGATTCTGGGATAATGGATGGACCAGTGGAAGCAATGGTCTGCATTGGAATAAAATCTCCTTGATGGACATCTAGACTTCCTGTTTGCAAATTCTTCAAGGATCCTTGTATCTGAAGGGATCCTTGAACCTGGGATGATCCTGGAACGATGGAGGATCCTTGAACCTGGGATGATCCTGGAACGAAGGATGATCCTTGAACCTGGGATGATCCTGGAACGAAGGAGGATCCTGAGTTCATGAAGGATCCCATATGTTGAGTATAGGATCATGCCGGTTGGAAATATGATCCTGATGCCTGAGTCACTGCTGCTGGGCCGAAATGCATTCCTCTTGATCCACCCACATATTGAATGTCTGGGACCTCTGATGGCTGAGAAGTAATCATTGGAGTATCAAAATTCAAAGATTTGGGCATCAGTGGGGAATGATCCTCTGCCGTTTTCTTTTGTCTTTTGAGATCTCCGATTTCTCTGAGGATCCTGTCATCAGTTTCATCCTGCTGCTGCATACGATCCCTCATCTGCAAAATCAAAGTAAATATATCACTAGTATTGGGAACAGAAGAAGTTAGAGCAGAAGATGATGGTTTAGATGAGATAGAAGTTGGTCTCTTCTCAGCATTTTTCTGAGATCCGGCTGGTGGTGGAGGCAAAGGTGGAATGCCAGTAGATGAATTGACTGCCTACATCGCTGTGGAGGTATTCTTCAACGACGAAGCCATGCAACACTCCGGAATGGTCACCAACAGAAAATCTTTTTATGAATGAAGCACCAATTGCCCCACGGTGGGCGCCAAACTGTTTTGGTCAAAAATCACACAAGGATAATGCAACCAAACTTTATGTAAACGGGGAATGATGCTTGGTATGATGAACAAAGTGAAGGATCACTTAAATATAAAATGCACAAGTGACACAAGGATTTATACGAGGAAAAAGCCCTTGATCAATGAATGATCTCCGGCATAAAAAACCTCGGGTGATGGAAACTACCGATCACCAAACTTCAATATAACAAATAAAGATTACAACTTCTGATGGTAACGAGCTAAGTACAAGGATCACTATAGTATCATGTGTCAAAGCGTGAGGGAAGTGTGTTGTGTCTTCCGAATGTGGAAGAGAGCTATTTATACAAGTGTGAGTGGCCCTATTTTAGGTAAATAGACTAACTATTAGCTCGTTACCCCTTTAGGAATAAAAGTAAATCTAGCCTAAATTATCGCCCTTAAATTATGCCGAGTTTCCATATCGTCCACAACGTTCATCTCTGATTAAGCATATGCCAAAGTTGTAAAGACGAGTCCCTTGTTTACGTTGCAAAGAGCGGATCCTGCCAGACATTCCTGCAAGATAACATTAAATCCAATGAAAACAACTGTTAGTATGAGGATCCCTGTGATGGTCCGTGATCCTGATCCTGGAACTCTTCTGAGGATCACTATCTGCCAAAGAAATAAGGATCACTGGTTAGGATCACAGGGACATGGTATTGAGAAAAGCATTCCAAAATACCACCAATCCTGCTGATGGGAAATTGGCACCAAAGTGGGAAGGCCCTTATTTGATCGAAGCCGAAGCTGGAAAGGGGGCATATAGATTGCTTACCATGGAAGGTAATCCGTTACCAAGAGCCTGGAATGTTGTCCACTTGAAAAAATATTTCATGTAAGCAGGATCCTTCTGGCATGAGTGATCCTTACATTGGAAGTATCCTTCAAGGATCCCTGAAGCATCAATGATCCTTACTATGGTAATGTCCTAAGCTTGAACTCTTATTTACATATCTTCTTATTTAAGGATAAGGATCATGTATCCTTCATCCTTCTCTCACGAGATTTTGAGTTCTGATAAGTTCAGGTATCCTTAGCATAATGTTGACAATCTTCAGAAGCAACTCAGATCCTTGGGCTTGTCCCCAGTTATCCTTGGGCTTGTCCCCAGTTTTCGCCTGTAGCGCACGATGATCCTGGTATAGTTCACGTCTTTGGGACCAGTACTCGCTTTAGGGGCTGATAACCTCATCGTACTGGCTATACCCAGGATCCTACGTATAATGGTAGACGTACCATACATCCGTTCCTAAGGTTTCTAACGTTTTCACGTTAGCTAAGGTTTTGGCATTTTCATGCCACTAAGTTTGGATAGTCGCCAGTGAGGGCCATACTCCAGTTTACATACGATCCTTGGGCTTGTCCCCAGTTATCCTTCGGGCTTGTCCCCAGTTATCCTTCGGGCTTGTCCCCAGTGATCCTTTGGGCATGTCCCCAGTTACTAACTTATCTTTTATATTGGCTTAGTCCCAAGTTATGTTCTATTTTTCAGGTTTTCGAAGTTAAACAATTAAGGATCCTTAATCCTTATTATCCATTAAAGTTTCATTTATGGTTATCCTGATTAAAGGTTAGGATCCTAACTTGGATCCTCAGGTATGATCCTTAATTATTTTCAATTTCATTCATTATTTATTTGAATAACCCTTAGACTTTGACAACTGAACCTATGGTCCTTAAAATAAACTACTTTGAAAATTTTCAATTATAGGATATTTGATCCAGGATCATATCCTAAATTTCTTAAACATAATTCGCTTAACTTTTCTTACTCAAACAAACATGTATCAAGACAATTGAAAATTAAAAGGATAACAATACGAGATAAGCCAAAAAGATTAGAGTTATTTTATTAACAAAGGTTTAAAACTGTTGGTGCAGTTGTCTGTCGACTACATCTTCGTTCGAGTCTTTGAATAGGAATGGTTGTTAAATGATTGTAAATACGAGAAATGTGAAATTGTATAGGTTGTATGTAGTTGGATCGCTCATAAGGACCAGTTAGTGTTTGGACCGCTCGAATGGTAAAGACTTAAAGACTAAGATCGCTTATATGGCAATTGAGTTGAACCGCTCGAGTGGCTTTATTCTGGACCGCTCCAATGTCATGGGCCGCTTATTGGGCCTGTCCAATAAGCGGTTCCCAAACACTATAAATACCTCATTAGCGATTCCATTTGAAACAGTTAGAGAAATCGTGCCGAAGCTTTGCCGGTGCGAGATTTGAAGTGTAATCAGCGTCAAATCAATAAAACAAGTAGTTAAAGTGATCTGCGTGCTATTTCTACCTTAGTTTCTTGTAATTCCGCACCTGAAACCTAGGAGAAAGCCTCTGAACGACTCGTTCGGGTCAGAATACGATCCTACAAGTGGTATCAGAGCTCAGGAGGAGGTTCTCTGCAGAAATTAGCTGGATTTCGTCACTTTTTCTTACTTCTACACCTTCTTTTTCTGATTCGAGAAGATTTCACGGTCGGAATTTGCTCAATTTTTCACAGATTGTGCTAAATAGTATCAAGATAAACCCTAGAAAGTTTCAGATCAAAACTCAAAGTTTTAGTGGATTAAAATTGGAATTGAAGTTGAACCGCTTGTTCGAACAGCACTTGGACCGCTTATCTGGACGAATCAGGAACCGCTCATTCGATCGGTTTACCCTTGAATCACTTATTCGAACGGTTGAGAACCGCTCATTCGAAAGATCTGGAACCGCTTATCCGAACGATCAGGAACCGCTTATCCGGACCATTGTGAATCGCTCATTCGGTCGGATCATTTCTGGATCGCTTTTTCAGACAACTTTTGAACCGCTTATTTGTCATCTGGATTGCTTATCTGGACCGCTTATTTGGCTCAATTGCTGTTTGATTCGCTTTTTTGTCACATTTAGATCGTTTACTCGTCAACAAACACGTGTCGTTCTGTTTTGCGAAACATGGCAATGATGTTTGATGAACAGGAGAATTATTATTTCGAAAGATTTAATAACTGGAATAACGGATTTCTAGATGAGGGGTATAGAAAAGTGAGCAAAGATGGTTGGGCAAAAAGGTTCAAATATTTCGTGTGTCTGAAAGACGAAACATTGGATGATCTTAAAGACAGATATAGTGTTTTACTGAGTTATATGAAAGATCATGAGATATACCCGTCAAATGTTGAAAAATTGGAGAAATTTGCAGATGCATTACCGATTGAGTGGGGTGAATGTTTGAAGAATTTAAGGGAGAACTCAAATTTTTCAAAACTACCTCTAAATCAATTCATCAGCAAACTTCAAGCTCATGAACTTGAAACCAGAAAGAAAAAGAAAGAAATGATCAAGGTTTTGGAGAATAATGTGCTAGATCTGGGTTTAGATGTGTTTGAGGAGATGATCAAAAGGATTGGTAAATGTATCAGGACAAAACATGTGCTGAAATACGATTTCAAACGAGGTTGTTATATTGATAATAATGGAAATCCTTTTGATTTCGTTAAATTGTTTTGTGCAGGTACATTGATAGCAAAGGAAGAAGAAACTTCAAAAGCTGAAGAATCGGTGAAGAATGAAACAATGTGCTCAACATGCGATAACTTTAAGACTGACAATGACAAACTCGTGAGAGACATAGAAAGTTTGGCATTTACAGTCAAAAAGTTGAAAGACAAGAAGCACGTTGCTGAAAACCAGATTCTTTCTCTGGAAAAAGATTGTGAGAAGTTGAAAGCAGAAAATGACAAACTGTTGATTGATTTTAACAGTTTGACTTTGAAATATCAAGAATTTGAAGGGCAAGTGAAAATTCTTGAAGATGGGAAAAATGTGTTTAGTAAAAACAACATTGAAAAACAAAAGATGATAAATTCCCATCTTCAGAAAATTGTCGAACTTGAAAAAAGAAGGTGAAAGCGCTCAAAAGAGAATCAAAGAGTTGGTAAAAGAGCTTGAAAGCAAAAAGAAATCGTCAGAAGATGAGGACTTCTGGATAAAGCTTGAAAACAAGAATCTAAAAGCCAATGAATCAAAATTTCAGGAACAGATAAAAGTTTTGATGAATGAAAAGTCTGTTCTTGAAAATTTGAAGGTTGAAAATGAAAATTCCATCAAGTCTCATCTTGAGAGAATATCTCAGCTTGAGGAAGAAGCTAAGAATTCCAGGACCAAGATAGATAAACTTGAGAAGAAATTGATCAGTTTTGCGACTAAATCTGACAAGTTGAATATTCCTTGTCCAAAACCGATCAATTCAGTTCCGATGAGTGAAAAGGCTACAAACTTTGACAAAGTCAAAGTCAAAGATTGTGATGATAAAACTGATGAGGAAAATGAGAAATTTTATTCAGCAGATGAGTCTGTGACAGAGTCTGATGATGAAAATGTTAAGAAAGAAAAACAAAAATTGTTTTTAAAGTTGAAAGAAAAATTTCAGAAAACTGTTCTGCAATCAACTGAAAAAGGTGAATGCTCTAAGCAAAAACCTGTGAAGAAGATTGTAAAACAGAATCAAAACTTTAAAAATGAAGGAAAAAACTCATCAGTGCGATCATCCAATCAAAAGAAAAAATTACAAAAAATAGAAAATGAAAATTCAAAATTTGTTATGTGCAGAACAAACCACAGTGCAAAAGCGTCAAAACCAGCACATTTGAGGAAGGAATATCACCAAGCCAGACAATGCTATGATCTGAGCATTTGGTGTGAAAAAGGTGGTAACTGGTATGATAACAGGGTGTGCTACAGCTGTGGATATCAGGGGCATATTGCTGTTAACTGCCAATACTGGAGTTATGAGACCAGGAGGTGCTACAATTGCAATATCAAAGGTCACATTGCCAGAGATTGCCCAAAGAGATCGCATGAAAGATTGAGGGCCAATTCTCAGAAAATGGCAAAGAAGAAACCAGTCGTTGTCAAGCCCAGAGAATTGAAAGCTTCGGGCCAAAATGTCAAAGAACAGAAGGTCAAAGAATCTAAAGTTCAAGAAACAAAAGTGAAGCTGTCTCAAGGGCAGAAAGACCGACTGAGAAAGAAGAGGAAGAAAGCCAGAGAATATCTGGAGAAGATTTTGTCCTCGGGTTCACCCGACAGATCGAAGAAGAGTGCTGATGAATCAACTTCCTCAACTGCAAAGTCAAGCAAGTCGAATTCATCATATGCAAATCTGAGGACAAAAGAGGAGAAAAAGAAGAAAGTGAAATTTTCACTTCCTGGCGATGAATCTGTTTCTTCAAAAACAAAGGAGCCACATGTCGGCGATGAATCTGACTCATTAAAGTCAGACAAGCCACATTCAGGCAATGATTCTGGAATGGTAAAGCCAGAGGAGCCATGTGTTGAGGTAAAGGTCGAGAATTCTAGTTTAACAATAGATGAGAAAAACTTTCCACCATTGTTGAACAAGAATTCAAAATCACCCAAGGCTGGTCAGGCTTGGGTGAAACTTTTCAAATAGAAAAAAACCTGACTTGCCGGAGCTCCCAGGTTTGTAAGCGTGGAGCATGAATCGGCATCTTTTTAAATCTGTGTTTGAAGATTTTGCAGGAATTGCTGGAGATCCCAAGATGGTATCGTGGATCATGAATCGGCATCTTTCTTGAATTTTATTCGGTAACGTCAATCATGCAAACGGTAAAGAGGTTTGGTTGTGTTTGTGAATGTTTTACAAGTGGTGCAGAGGATTCTGGACTGCATATGGTAAATCAAGGACATTAACTTGTACTTGGATTTTCCTACTTTTGTGTAGAAAACAAGATGATGAAGTAACCCCGTACCTAAACTGTTTGGTAAACAAACTAAGTTTTCCGGAAAAGCCATTTTGATTAAAACAAACTTAAGTGTTTTGAAATCACAATGGGAAAATAGTTTGTTGTGAGGAGGAGTTCTGATTGTTTATGCCAGGTGGATAGAGAATTGAAGTGATTCTCATCATGTTGTCAAGTTTGTACAGTTTGTTTCAAATTTTCCCAGAAAATCAAAATTGAAACATATTTTGATTTTAGGGGGAGAAAAATTTTAAAAAATTAGAAAATTTGAAAATGTCAAAAACATTGAAAAATTAAAAAATGAGTTTTGTTGTGAAATAAGAGGAAATGATTGTAAATCAGTGGACTATCACAGCATGCTAAAGAAATGTAATGTCAAATGTGATAAACGGTCTCACTAAAGATGTGACGATAGGCTCAGCTAGACTAGTAGATTTGCGATAACGATACAAACTTAAATGTAAAAGCCTAGTTCTAGTGGGAAACATGGTTGAAAGCATAGTACTTAGTTTTGTCCTTCTTGACTGTGTGCCTACTCAGTAATCGCTGAATGCCAAAAAGCATAAAACTGGTTGAGTTTGTGAACTTTCACAACTTTGCTGAAAAGTCGCTGTGATTGTGTATTTCATTTTGCAAAGATTTAAACTTGTTTGATTTTTTTATTTTGTTTAAGCATCGGACATCCTCTGCGTATACGTGAGTATCGACCTGGATGTTGTTGCCTAAACGTTCTGCTTTATTTTCTTTGGTGTTTCGTTTAAGCTTTGGACCTCCTCTGCGTATACGGAAGTATCGACCTGGTGGTTAAAGCCTAAACAACTTCAACTTGTTTTATTTTCTTATTTTGTTTAAACATTGGACTTTCTCTGCGTATACGGAAGTATCGACCTGATTGTTAATGTTTAAACATTCTGCTTTGGTTTCGCACATATCACAGTTGATGAAAGTTTAAAGGCATTACTTGAGTTGGTGTATTGCATGATGAGGGGATATGCTGAGATCGTGGGGTCCATAAGAACTTAGTGCATAATTAATATACCTTAAACGTATCGGTAAGCATTTCGAAAGTTGTTAGATTGAGCTTAAGTGGACAACAATATCGTCAATCAACGTGAATCGTTTAGAACTTAAAACGATTAGAAGCTTAACGGTGCTCGTGACGTGTCTCAAAAACTGATATGATCCTCTTGCACAAACTCACAAAAATATGTTTGTTTTGCATTTAAATTTCTGTATTTGCATTTATGTTTCATATTTTCAAAAATCCAAAAAGATTTTCGACAACTGATGGTGAAGAGCTGATTTTCAAAATCTCAAAGGCTAAACTTGATGAACAGACAGGTTGGTTAAGTTGTTTGAAATGTTTAAAATGATTCATTAGGTTGAATCAGTAATTGAAATGTTTCAAATTTGTGAAGCAGTGGTTAATTGAAAACAGTATCACATGATTAAGATGATTCATTAAGTTGAATCACAATTTTATCTGTTTGTGATAGATTGTTTGAGTAGTGCAGGTTTCTGATCCTGTTGATAGGGAAAGCCAGGAAACATATCAGAACCAGAGATGATGAGCTGAACAGAGAGAAGCCAGGAGATAATTTCGATGGTGGTAACAAAATCCCAGACGACTATCCTAGCAGGGTGATAGGGGGAGTCTGATGAAGGTTATAGCCAAAGAAAGTTAGATCCAGGCAGAATTCTTGAAGAAGACCGAACTATATCCGCGAAATGTCTTGTTGAAGACTCTCACTGAAGATTCCGTCAACATTCAAGGGGGAGTCTGTTGGTGCAGTTGTCTGTCGACTACATCTTCGTTCGAGTCTTTGAATAGGAATGGTTGTTAAATGATTGTAAATACGAGAAATGTGAAATTGTATATGTTGTATGTAGTTGGATCGCTCATAAGGACCAGTTAGTGTTTGGACCGCTCGAATGGTAAAGACTTAAAGACTTGGATCGCTTATATGGCAATTGAGTTGAACCGCTCGAGTGGCTTTATTCTGGACCGCTCCAATGTCATGGGCCGCTTATTGGGCCTGTCCAATAAGCGGTTCCCAAACACTATAAATACCTCATTAGCGATTCCATTTGAAACAGTTAGAGAAATCGTGCCGAAGCTTTGCCGGTGCGAGATTTGAAGTGTAACCAGCGTCAAATCAATAAAACAAGTAGTTAAAGTGATCTGCGCGCTATTTCTACCTTAGTTTCTTGTAATTCCGCACCTGAAACCTAGGAGAAAGCCTCTGAACGACTCGTTCGGGTCAGAATACGATCCTACAAAAACCCTTCAAAGTTGTCAAAATTGCCAACCCGCGTTTCTACCAGCAAAACGTGGCCCGTCCACATGGGTTGGCAAAGGGTGTCCATTGTTTGTGCGGTCATAGCATGCAGGAAATTAAAAGGCGGCAGGATCACAATGGCTTCATCCCCCAAACAGAGGATCCCTCCACCATTTGTAATCCTACCTATTGTTCACAGGATCCTGGATCCTCAACCCTAAACTATTGTTCAAATACAGGCCATAATTGTTTTAAAACATCACAACCACCAAACAAAAAAAATTGGGCTCCGGCT
This sequence comes from Helianthus annuus, assembly GCF_002127325.2. NCBI lineage: Eukaryota > Viridiplantae > Streptophyta > Magnoliopsida > Asterales > Asteraceae > Helianthus > Helianthus annuus. The sequence continues at coordinate 108,164,909 of NC_035448.2, forward strand.
ATGTCTAGAAGTTTCCTTCATCGCCCAATCCTGCAGCTTAATCCTTCGCTGCACCATCACCACCAGCTCCACTTGCCTCACCAGCATGATCCTTGCCAGCCTCTCCACCCTCAAGCATCGGGATCTCCTCAGCCTCTTCATCATCCTCAAGCTCTACTAGCCTCGCCTTCCAACCCTCTACATCCCATGTGCTTTTGTCGAAGGCAGGATCCTGAGCCTCCATAGCCATCTGCAGCTGGATCTTATACATGGTTATTGCAGCAGAGACCTTGGCATCCTGGGTGATCTCATGCTTCTCATAATCAAAATTGATCAGCATCCTGGCAGCTTTATCCTTGGTGGCCCGGAGCTCCTTCTCAAGATCAGCTATCTTAAGATCCTTCAGCACACCCATCTGTTGGAGGTCAGCAATTTGGCGGTCTTGATCCTCGACGTGGCCAACATAAGTATCTATCTCAGCAAATTTCTGCAAGGAAAACAAGGCATAACGTCAGAAACAAGTGATCCTCAAAACTGTCAGGATAACAAACAGGGGCAGTGATCCTTACCTCGTTGAAGTGGTCCAGAAACTGTTGGCGGAGCAGGGGCAGACCTTGTAAATCCTCAGAGGCCTTTCTCTTCTTTCCTTTACCCCTAATAGGTGCTTTAGGGGCTGAAGCAGTTGGGCTAGCAGCAGGAGTCTTCTTCTTTGCGGATTTGACATTTGTAAGATCATCAATGCCAAACTTTGAAGCAGACTTAGAGGATTTCCCAGCACCTACACAACCAAAATAAGATAAGTATTCTAATTAAACTTGAAAATCCTACATAGAATTACTTTTCAAATGAGGATACTTACTTGACATTGTGACAGAGGCAGAGGATACTTCTTGAGAATCCTGGATGGCAACCTGAAAAGTTCTTGTCTCCGGATCAAGCTTCCTAAAGGCCAAGAGTCTCTCTTTTGCAGCAGGAGTCAACCTAAGATGAGCAACGGATATAGCTGCACAATAAACAAGAAAATGTTAGTGATCCTTATCTTAAGGAACAAGTTCTATGGTGATCCTTCCAGGATCCTCTATCCATCCATGGGTAGCCCACTCCTTGGGCAAACCCTTCCCATTAGGGATGGAATCTCTCCTAACAAAAAAGAATCGTCGCTTCCAGTTCGTGTCATTTTTGGTCACTTTGAAAACAGGGTGATCCTCTCCAGCTTTTCGCTTGAACAAATATCGATGGGATCCAAAAGTTGTAAGATCATACATCTCTCCCAACTCCGCCATACCAAGGTCAATCCCCTCTTGCTCAATGATCCTTTCAAGGGTGTATAACACCCTCCAGATCATCGGCATAGCCTGGATATAGCAGATGCCGGTAAGGGAGAAAAAAGATTGGGTGAATTGAGGAAAAGGATACGAATATCCTATCAAGAAAGGAGTGACCGGGAAAGCTACCCAAGTCTCAGAGATAAAATCACTCAAAGCGGTAGGACTAAAAGACTTGAAAAGGGTTTCCGCCGGGAAACAACGACGGATTTTATCGATTTGAGGGTCGGTGAAGCAACACCTCTCGGAGGGGGAATCTTTGATGATCCCTTGACCCTTTAAGGGGCTGTTCTTCTTAGGATCCTTGCAGGGGGAGTTCCGGAGTAACATCTTTTACAGAAGAATAGAAGAAGAAGAAAAACAGAGCAAGAGAGAAGAAGATGAAAAGGAGGATACCTGGTTGATCTTCTGAATACGGTTATAAAGGGAGTTGCTTTGAATTTAAATGCATTCGATCCTATCCCTATTTCTATTTATAATCATGATTGTGTAGGGCTATCACCTCCATGACGTCAGACCGCAACGGATAGTTCCACCTTAACGACTATATATCCGTTGAGTTAGTTATAGATAAGATTCAGCAAAATATAACTCGTTTATATTACATAAATACTCCTTATATTTTGGGGGCAATTGTTAGGGCTGGATTTTTATGACCTATGATCCTTACATGTGATCCTAACATGTGATCCTTATTTCTTTGACAGCTAGTGATCCTCAGAGGAGCTCCAGGATCAGGATCACGGATCATTCCAAGGATCCTCATACTAACGACTGTTCTCTTTGGACTTAATATTATCTTGCAGGAATTACGAGATGGATCCGGTCTTAGCAACGTAAACAAGGAATCTGTCACGCTAATCTCGCACATGCATAATCAAAGATGGACGTTATGACAAATATGGAAACTCAGCACAATTCAAGGGCGATTATTTAGGCTAAATTTACTTCTATTTCTAGAGGGGTAACGAGCTAGTAGTTAGGTGATTTGCCTAAAATAGAACCACACACTTGTATAACTGGCACTCTTGAACATTCGGAAGACATAACACACTTCTCACATGCTTTAGCATACGATACTATAGTGATCCTTGTACCTAGCTCGTTACCATCCGAAGTTGTAACCATTATTTGTTATATTGAAGTTTGGTGATCGGTAGTTTCCATCACCCGAGGTTTTTTATGCCGGAGATCATTCATTGATCAAGGGCTTTTTCCTCGTATAAATCCTTGTGTCACTTGTGCATTTTACATTTGAGTGATCCTTCACTTGTTCATTATACCAAGCATCATTCCCCGTTTACATAAAGTTTGGTTGCATTATCTTTAAGTGATTTTTGACCAAAACAGCTGCTAAGTCTTCCCCCTTACTCTATTACTTCGTTTGCTAATTTAGTTAACTTATTCAATAATCAATTTTCTTGTAGCAGAAAATTTGAAAGATTGACTAGTGATTTATATAGGATAACTCAGGGTCATAATGAATCATTGAGGTATTATATAACCAAATTTAGTAAAGAATCCTTGGACATTCCCAACTTGGATGTGGCCACAGCTGTTGAGGCCTTCAAAATGGGATTGCTTAGGGATTCAATGTTCTATGATGATCTTGTTATGACACCATGCAGGAACCTAGACGAAGTAAGGACTCGGGCCCTCAGGTTCATCCGGCTAGAGGATGACAAGAGGATCCAGGAGAGACAAGTAGGATCCTCAAAACAAGAAAAGTAAGGATCCTCTTTCAAGAACAACAAATTCAAATCCTACAACAGAACTGACAACCAGAACGTGCATGCTGTTGACCAAGAAGAGGATGATGAGGATTATCCTCCAATTTCTGAATACTGTTTTTCTGTTGATAACCATGAACTAATCCTTGCAATGTAGAATCTAGGAGAAAAAGCCAGATGGCCCAGAAAAAATGACAAACTAGCCGCAGCTAAAGATAAATCAAAGTGGTGTGCATACCACGAGGATTTTGGGCATTTGACAGAAGAATGCATCGCATTAAGAAAGGAAATTGGATATCTGCTGAGCAAGGGGCATTTGAAAGAGTTGTTGGGAAGAAAAAAGCAAAGGACTCAGGATCCCGAAAGGATCCCTGAAAAAGCTCCAGCCCCTCCAGCAGATGCACAAGTGATAAACTTTATTTCCGGAGGATCAGACATCTGTGGTACATCCTTTTCAGCAGCTAAAAGGCATGCAAAGGAAGCTAAAATGGATAATGGAGTAAGACCTATTCGAACATCAAGTGTCTCGGAAGGAAAAATGATAACCTTTGATGAGGATGATCGCGTAGACATCCAGGATCCTCATCATGATAGTTTAGTTATTACTCTCTTTATTTCTAACCATTTTGTCTGCAGGATCCTAATTGACGGAGGAAGTTCGGTAAACATTATCCAACTTGATGTTCTGAAGAAAATGGGTATTCCTGAATCAGACATCACACCAAGATCCTCCGTGCTTGTGGGATTTAGTGGCAAAACTAAGAAAACCCTGGGGGACATTAAACTCCCAATTTACGTGGAAGGATTACATAATTATCAAAAATTTTGTGTTATTGACTGTTTGTCTTGTTGTAATGTTATCCTTGGCAGGCCCTGGATACACGATATGAAGGCAGTCCCATCCACCTACCATCAATGTGTGAAGCTCCCTAGCCCTTGGGGAATAATCAAGATCGATAGTGATCAGCAGGAGGCTAAGGATTGTTACACCTCATCAATGAAACCAGCCTCGAAATCAAGGGAGCAATAGCAATTAAAGTATCCTCCAAGGGGTGTCTTGGAGGCAAGAGAGCAGGATGTGGACGAGATACTCTTGGATCCTGATGATCCTGAATCCAAAATCTATATCGGATCAGGGATCCTTGGACAAATGAAAGAAGACATTGTATCCTTCCTCAGAAGAAGAAAATTTACCTTTGCATGGAAACATGAGGATATGACAGGTATATCTAAGGATATTATCACTCATAAACTTGGCATTGATAGGTCAGTTAAACCCATCCATCAAAAAAGGAGGAAGTTTGCACCAGAAAGAAATGCCATTATCCAGGAAGAGGTAGAAAGATTACTACGAGCAGGTATGATTAGAGAAGTGAAATATCCAAAATGGCTGGCCAATGTGGTTGTTGTTGAAAAGAAAAATGGAAAGTGGAGGGTATGTGTCGATTTCACCGATTTAAATAAGGCATGTCCCAAGGATCCTTTCCCATTACCCCACATTGACTCCCTGGTGGATGCAACAGCGGGTCATGAACTGTTAACCTTTATGGATGCATCATCTGGATTCCAACAAATTCAGATGGAACCATCTGACCAAGAGGATACGGCTTTTATGACCCCAACCGGTTTATATTGTTATATTGCTATGCCATTTGGATTAAGAAATGCAGGTGTAACATATCAAAGGCTGGTGAATATGATGTTCAAGGATCAAATTGGACAAACTATGGAAGTGTACATAGACGATATGGTGGTGAAATCCAAAAAAGCTGAGGATCACCTAAGGGACTTAGAGGAAGCATTTGATATCCTTGATAATTATAACATGAAGCTTAATCCTTCAAAATGTCACTTTGGTGTTAAAGCAGGTAAATTCTTAGGATATATGGTAACCCAGAGGGGCATTGAAGCAAGCCCGGAACAAATCAAAGCATTGGTGAATATCAAATCCCCTGCCAACGCTAAGGATGTGCAAAGACTAACAGGCAGGATAGCAGCTTAAACAGATTTATATCCAAATCCTCAGAAAAGTGTAAAGAATTCTATGATATCCTAAGAAAAAACAAGAAATTCGAATGGACTGAAAAGCATGAGAATGCTTTACAAGCCCTCAAAGAATACATGTCCTCAGCTCCAGCATTGACCAGAAAAAGGAGATGTGTTATCCTTATATCTTGCGGTATCCTCAAAAGCAGTAAGTGCAGTCCTTGTTAAGGATCATGAAGGTACACAATATCCTGTCTATTATGTTAGTAAGAGTTTACTTGATGCTGAATCCAGGTATTCACACCTCGAAAAACTTATTCTTGCACTAATTATGGCATCTACTAAACTAAGACATTATTTTGAAACCCATGTTATTGTTGTTAGAACTAATTTTCCAATTAAGAATGTCCTCAGGAAACCAGAGATGTCCGGAAGGATGGCTAAGTGGGCAGTAAAGCTTAGTGCCCATGATATAAGATATGAGCCTAGAACAGCCATCAAATCTCAAGCATTAGCAGACTTTGTGGCTGATTTCAGTAGTGATCTACAAAAGGAAGCCGAATTGGAAGTCCAGCAGCTGGATGAGACCAAGGATCCTTGGATACTACATACTGATGGATCCTCAAATGTTAAAGGCACATGGCTTGGTATACTACTAAAATCGCCACAGGGGGACATAATACCCCACTCCATAGCTTGTGAGTTCCAAGCCACTAATAATGAGGCTGAATATGAAGCCTTGATTGCTGGTTTGCAAATTGCTAAGCATATAGGGATCAGGTATCTTGAGAGATAGTCAAAGAATTGGCACTCTCCTTTGCTTTCTTCAGTTTGACACAGGTACCAAGGGAAGAAAATACAGAAGCTGATGCATTGGCCAATCTAGGATCATCTTTGAAGATCCCAGAGTATATAAGTATCCCCATCATCCATATCCTGGCTCCTGCTATTGAAAATCAGGTGGCCATGGAAATAGAAGAGGATTCTGCAATGATCCCTAGTGAGGATACTCAATCTTGTTCAGGATCATGGATCTCACCAATCATGAGATACTTACAACACGGAGAGATTCCTATGGGAGAAAACCCTAGAGCTTTCAGAATTAAGGTATCTCAATTCACAATCTTAAATAATATGCTGTATAAGCGATCTCTTGCAGGACCATATTTAAGATGTATCGAGGATCCTGAAGTTCAAGAAGTTTTAAAAGATTTCCATGAAGGAGATTGTGGAAACCACACTAGGGGTAGGGCATTGTTCTCAAGAATCTTAAGGACAGGATACTACTGGCCAACTATGAAAAGGGATGTTGTGGAGTATGCTAAGAAGTGTGATCCTTGTCAAAGACACAGCAATATCCTTCATCAGCCGGCTGAATTTCTACATCCTATACCATCCTCTTGGCCATTTATGAGATGGGGGATGGATATAGTTGGCAAGCTCCCTAAGGCACCTGGTGGAAAAGTGTTCATCCTTGCTATGACTGACTACTTCTCCAAGTGGATAGAGGCTGAAGCTTTTGCCCAAATCAGAGAAAAGGAAGTTATATCCTTTATTAAGAGAAATTTTATAACTAGATTTGGCATTCCTTCCGAAATCGTATGTGATAATGGTTCCCAATTCATTGGGAGCAGGACTACTAACTTTTGTGACAGCTGGGGGATTAAGATGATAACATCAACACCAGTCCACCCACAAGCTAATGGTCAAGCAGAATCATCCAACAAGATCATCATCAACAATCTGAAGAAGAAACTTGGATCCAAGAAGGGGAAATGGGCAGAGGAATTGCCTTATGTGCTTTGGGCTGACAGGACAACTCCCAAGAATGCTACTGGTCAAACACCCTTCTCTTTGGTGTTTGGGGCAGAATCAGTGATCCCAACAGAAATGGTGGTTCCAACTGCTAGAACAAGTACCCGTGATCCTGAGGAGAATGATGCAAACTTGGCTCAAGACTTGGATACTATTGAGGAAATCATGGATCTGGCTAGGATAAGGATGGCTAGCTATCAACAAAGAATGGTTGGTGCTTACAACAAAAATGTCAGGATAAGGAAATTCCAAGTTGGGGATATGGTCTTGAGAAAAGCATTCCAGAATACCACCAATCCTGCAATTGGCACCAAAATGGGAAGGCCCTTATTTGATCGAAGCCGAAGCAGGAAAGGGGGCATATAGAATGCTAACCATGGAGGGTAATTTGTTACCAAGAGCCTGGAATGCTGTCCACTTGAAGAAATATTTCATGTGAGCAGGATCCTTCTGGCACATATGATCCTTACATTAGAATTATCCTTCAAGGATCCCTGAAGTATCGATGATCCTTACTCTGGTAATGTCCTAAGCTCGAACTCTTATTTACATATTTTCTTATTTAAGGATAAGGATCATGTATCCTTCATCCTTCTCTCACGAGATTTTGAGTTCTGATAGTCCAGGTATCCTTAGCATATTGTCGACAATCTTCAGAAGCAACTCAGATCCTTGGGTTCAACCCCAGTTGTTTGGGCTTGTCCCCAGTTATCCTTGGGCTTGTCCCCAGTTTCGCCTGTAGCGCACGATGATCCTGGTATAGTTCACGTATTTGGGACCAGTACTCGCTTTAGGGGCTGATAATTCCATCGTACTGGCTATACCTAGGATCCTACGTATGATGGTAGACGTACCATACATCCGTTCCTAAGGTTTCTAATGTTTTCACGTTAGCTAAGGTTTTGGCATTTTCATGCCACTAAGTTTGGATAGTCGCCGGTAAGGGCCATACTCCAGTTTACATACGATCTTTGGGCTTGTCCCCAGTTATCCTTCGGGCTTGTCCCCAGTTATCCTTCGGGCTTGTCCCCATTGATCCTTTGGGCTTGTCCACAGTTATCCTTTGGGCTTGTCCCCAGTTACTAACTTATCTCTTATATTGGCTTAGTCCCAAGTTATATTCTGTTTTCAGGTTTTCGAAGTTAAACAATTAAGGATCCTCAATCCTTATTACCCATTAAAAGTTTTTCTTATGGTTATCCTAATTACAGTGTTAAAGGTTAGGATCCTAACTTGGATTCTCAGGTATGATCCTTAACTGTTTTGGTTCTATTCATTATTTATTTGAATAACCCATATACTTTGACAACTGAACCTATGATCCTTAAAATAAACTACTTTGAAAATTTTCGATTATAGGATATTTGATCCAGGATCGTATCCTAAATTTCTTAAACATAATTTGCTTAACTTTTCTTACTCAGACAAGTATAACATCACAGGATAAGCCAAAAGTTAAAAGTTTTATTCATTAAATATTTAACCCCTTTTTAAGTTGTCAAAATTGCCAACCCACATTTCTACCAGCAAAACGTGGCCCGTCCACATGGGTTGGCAAAGGGTGTCCATTGTTTATGCGGTTATAGCAAGTGCAGGAAATTAAAGGCGGCAGGATCACAATGGCTTCATCCCCCAAACAGAGGATCCCTCCACCATTTGTAATCCTACCTATTGTTCACAGGATCCTAGATCCTCAACCCTAAACCTATTGTTCAAATACAGACCATAATTGTTTTAAAACATCACAACCACAAAAAAACAACCACCAAACAAAAAAAAAAATGGGCTCCGGCTAAGTCTCGAAATTTCCATCATTGCCCAATCCTGCAGCTCAATCCTTCGCTGCACCATCACCACCGGCTCCACTAGCCTCTCCACCATGATCCTTGCCAGCGCCTCCACCCTCAAGCATCGGGATCTCCTCAGCCTCCTCATCATCCTCCAGTTCAGCCAGCCTAGCCTTCCAGCCTTCGACATCCCAGGTGCTCTTGTCAAAAGCAGGATCCTGAGCCTCCGTAGCCATTTGCAGCTGGATCTTGTACATAGCTATTGCAGCAGAGACCTTGGCATCCTGGGTGATCTCGTGCCTCTCATAGTCGAAGTTGATCAGCATCTTGGCGGCTTCCCCCTTGGTGGCCTGGAGCTCCTTCTGAAGATCGGCTATCTTGAGATCCTTCAACACCCCAACCTGTTGAAGGTCAACAATCTGGCGATCCTGATCCTCAACATGGCCAACATATGTCTCTACCTCAGCAAATTTCTGCAAGGAAGACAAGGAATGACCTCAGAAATCAAGTGATCCTTAGACTAGCAGGATACACAAGCAGGACAGTGATCCTTACCTCGTTGATGTAATCCAGACACTGTTGGAGGAGCAGGGGCAGACCTTGCAAATCCTCAGAGGCCTTTCTCTTCTTGCTTCCTTTTCCCCTGATAGGTGCTTTAGGGGCTGAAGCAGTTGGGCTAGCAGCAGGAGTCTTCTTCCTTGAGGATTTGACATTAGTAAGATCATCGATGCCGAACTTCGAAGCAGACTTAGAGGATTTTCCAGCGCCTGCACAACCAAAACAAGATAAGTATTTTATTTTTATTTGACTCTCATTATATAAATACTCCTTAAAAAAGGATACTTACTTGACATTGTGACAGAAGCAGAGGATACTTCCTGAGAATCCTGGGTGATGACCTGGAAAGTTCTTATTTCAGGATCAAGCTTCCTAAAGGCCAAGAGTCTCTCTTTTGCAGCAGGAGTCAACTTAAGATGAGAAACGGATATAGCTGCACAATAAGGAAACAAAAGAATGTCAGTGATCCTTATGCTAAAGGATAAGTTCTACGGCGATCCTTCCAGGATCCTCTATCCTACCATGGGTAGCCCACTTCTTGGGCAAATCTTTCCCACCAGGGATGGTATCTCTCCTCACAAAAAAGAACCGCCGCTTCCAGTTTATGTCATTTTTGGTAACTTTGAGAACAGGATGCTCTTCTCCAGCTTTTCGTTTGAACAGGTATCGGTGGGATCCAAAAGTTGTGAGATCATACATCTCAGCCAACTCTGCCATACCGAGGTCAATCCCTTCTTGTTCGATGATCCTTTCAAGGGTGTATAACACCCTCCAGATCATCAGCATAGCCTGGATATAGCAGATGCCGGTAAGGGAGAAAAAGGATTCGGTGAACTGAGGGAAAGGATACGAGTATCCTATCATGAAAGGAGTGACCGGGAAAGCTACCCAAGTCTCAGAGATGTAATCACTCAAAGCAGTAGGGCTAAAAGACTTAAAAAGGGTGTTCGCCGGAAAGCAATGACGGATTTTATCGATTTGAGGGTCGGTAAAACAACACCTCTCGGAGGGGGAATCCTTGATGATCCCTTGACCCTTCAAGGGGCTATTATTCTTAGGATCCTTGCTGGGAGAGTTCCGGAGCAGCATTTTTTGACAGAATGGTGGAAAGATAGAGAAAACAGAGCAAGAGAAGAGAGAAGATAAAGGGGAATACCTGTTCAATCCTCTGGTCGTGATTATAAAGGGAAGAGTTCTCGAATTTAAATGCAAACGATCCTATCCCTATCTCTATTTATAGTCATGATTTGTGCGGGGCTGTCACCTCCATGACGTCAGATCGCAACGGATAGTTCATTCTTAACGGCTATATATCCGTTGAGTTAGTTATAGATAAGACCGGCAAAATATAACTCATTAATATTACATAATTACTCCTTATATTTTGGGGGCAATTGTTAGGGCGGGATTTTAATGACCTATGATCCTTACATGATATCCTAACAAGTGATCCTTGTTTCTTTGGCAGATAGTGATCCTCAGAAGAGCTTCAGGATCAGGATCATGGATCATCCTAAGGATCCTCATACTAACGATTGTTCTCTTTGAATTTAATGTTGTTTTGCAGGAATTACGAGTTGGACCTGGTCTTAGCAACGTTATCAAGGAATCTGTCACGCTAGTTTCGCACATGCATAACCAAAAATAGACGTTGTGGAGAATATGGAAACTTAGCACAAATTACGGGCATTTAGTTAGGCTAAATTTACTTCTATTTCTAAAGGGGTAACGAGCTAGTAGTTAGGTGACTTGCCTAAAATACGACCACACACACACTTATATAAAGGGCACTCTTCAGCATTTGGAAGACACAACACATTTCTCACACGCACTAGCATACGATACTATAGTGATCCTTATACCTAGCTCGTTACCATCCAAAGTTGTAAACATTGTTTGTTATATTGAAGTTTGGTGATCGGTAGTTTCCATCACCCGAGGTTTTTTATGCCGGAGATCATTCATTGATCAAGGGCTTTTTCCTCGTATAAATCCTTGTGTCACTTGTGCAATTTTCATTTAAGTGATCCTTATCGTTGTTCATCATACCAAGCATCATTCCCCGTTTACAAAGAGTTTGGTTGCATTATCCTTGTGTGATTTTTAACCAAAACAAATATCAAGAGCAATGGTGATATATATGCGGATTAGACACAAAAAAATAACCTATCAAAAAATTGCTATCATTTAAGGAATTTGTTTAGTGACGGCATCAGATTCCTAATTGATGGAGAAAGGTCTGGTGGTAAGAAAAGCTGCTTCCAGGAGGTTATCAAGTGTTTTCGCTCGACGATTCCATTCTTGGGTGGTTGCTCTAGCCGTTATTCCTGTAACTCGAATCCTAGCCTGGTATATCCCATTTTAGTTTTACACCATTGTGAACCTTACGCCTTTTTTACTCTCTGATCGAGGTTCTCGGCATTGAGAAATCTTCGTAAACTAAATCACACATGTATATGTTGACATTTAAGAGATATATAGTCAAGAAAATCAAGAGCAATAGTGATATATATGTGGATTAGACACCAAAAAATAAACACTCAAAAAATGGCTATCATTTAAGGAATGTGTTTAGTGACAGCATCAGATTCCTAATTGATGGAGAAAGGTCTGGTGGCAAGAAAAGCTGCGTCTAGGTGGTTGTCAAGTGTTTTTGCTTGACGATTCCATTATTGGGTGGTTGGTTTGGCACTTGTTCCTGTAACTCGAATCCTAGCCCGGTATATCCCATTTTAGTTTTAATACCATTGCGAACTTTACGTCTTCTTTACTCTCTGATCGAGGTTCTTGGCATTGAAAAATCTTCGTAAACTAAATCACACATGTAATTGTTGACATTTAAGAGATATACAGTCAAGAATATCAAGAGCAATGGTGATATATATGCGGATTAGACACAAAAAAATAAACAATAAAAAAATTGCTATCATTTAAGGAATGTGTTTATTGACGGCATCAGATTCCTAATTGATGGAGAAAGGTCTGGTGGTAAGAAAAGCTGCTTCCAGGAGGTTGTCAAGTGTTTTCGCTCGACGATTCCATTCTTCGGTGGTTGCTCTGGCCGTTATTCCTGTAACTCGAATCCTAGCCCGGTATATCCCATTTGAGTTTTACACCATTGTGAACCTTACGCCTTTTTTACTCTCTGATCGAGGTTCTCGGCATTGAGAAATCTTCCTAAACTAAATCACACGTGTATATGTTGACATTTAAGAGATATACAGTCAAGAAAATTAAGAGCAATGGTGATATATACGTGGATTAGACACCAAAAAATAAACACTCAAAAAATGGCTATCATTTAAAGAATGTGTTTAGTGACGGGCATCAGATTCCTAATTGATGGAGAAAGGTCTGGTGGTAAGAAAAGCTGCTTAGTAAGAACTGGAGCAATCTTTGACAAACCAGAAATGTGTGTAGTCTTCAAAGATGCTCATGATGAGAAAGCTCTATTCAGAATCAGTGAAATATGCAGGTATTCAAATCAAACTCTGAAATATATAAAGAACTACATGAATGAGAAGCAAGAGCAGCTCAAGAAAAAGGGAAAGAACAATGAGCAGCTGAGAAAAACAATTGAAGATTGCATTGAAAAGTGGATGGAATCCAGAGGATGGTACAAAGAACTTTACAAAGAAACTCAAAAGGCAATTGATCACAAGAAAAGGCTGAAACCAGGAGACAAATACAGAAGTGGAGTAAAGATCAATTAATGAATTGATGAGGTTAAAATTCTGTTTTTGAGAACAATATTTTATTTCTGTTTGTTTTGAACAATGGTTGGTTTGATTATGTTTCTGAACTTAGTTGCTTAAATTTTCTTTTCAAGGATTAGTTAAAAGTTGTTTATGTTGATATAGATAGTTCATTTTCTTATAATACTTAGGGGGAAACTGTTAGGAAACTTTATTTGTAAGTATTGAAGAAAATCAGATTCAACTTGATCTATGAAGAAGACAACAGTCCTGAAGATCACAACAAGAAGAAGAAGATCGGATAAGACAACTGAAATGAACATCATCTACTTCAAAGAATCATAAGTCGATCAAGAGCTAAAGAAGATTATTAGAGAAGGTCATTTCTGATGGATCTGAAATATCATCAGTTTCTGACGATTCTGATCATCAGATTTTCTGATGATTTGTTCACCAGAATTTCTGATGAAGTGGTTTATCAGAAATTCTGATGAATACGCCACTTGTCTAAAAATCAGCTCTATCCTGCCACATTAACCGAAGCACTTGACATTATTGGATATCATGATTACAAAGGAAACTTGAACGTTATATTCAATGAATATGTCAAATTGCTACTTTATGCAGGACTTTTACATGAATAAATAAATGCTTATTCATGTATTCAGCCTTCTATAAATAGAAGGCTCACCAAGCAGAAGACAGTGAGTTAAGCTTAGCATTCAATACATACTACAAAACTCCATTGCCCTCTCACCCTCAGAATTCAAGTATTCATTTGTAATAGATAATATTACAATCACCTTGTAAACCATTTTGTTTCAAAGTGATATAAACTTTATAATTCTATAGGCCTTGTTTCTTGAAAGTCTGATTTCCATTTCCGCACAACTTTTTCACATCTATTGAAATCACTTGCCAATTTACGTGAAAAGAAGTTTTTAAGTCCAAACTGGGACCAACATATGTTATACAAAATTACACTTCACATGAAAGTATTTTAAACTCTATCCATGCTTAACATGAAACTATATGATGCTTGTTAGACTTGTATGCTAATGTAAACTATTTGTGTCGTATGCTTCATTAACTTTGCTAGCCTACCTTAACAATTATAGCGCTATAGGATTAACGCACCGCCCACCAAACTTGGGGTATTGTTAAGTTAAACATGTTAACCTCCCGTTATTCTTTGGGATAGGCTATATTAGCGCGTTGGATTATTGGGTTTGAACATATAGTATACCGTTTCAGCATGCTAGCAAACTTGCATATTATGATTCATGTTGGATATGAGACTTTAAACAATTTTATTCTATATTATGCTATGTAACAAAACTTGTATACTCGCCAACTTTTTGTTGATATATTTTAATACATGTTGCAGGTTGATTGATGAGACGATGTTGAGAAGAAATGCAATTTAGGTGGACTTAGATACACACCTAGATAAATTTATCATTTGATGTTATGTTTGTTTTGAAACAATTGTTGTCTTTTATTTGGAGTTTTGTATGACAATTTAGCATTGAAATGAAATTTGAATTTAATTATTATTGTCACAGAGTGTTATGATGTTTTGAGAAATTTGTCCGTCTCATCCTGATGTTTCCGCCATCGGTTGGGGTGTGACACAAAACTTGGTAACCAAAACGTGAACACCTTCATCGCTTAATATGTTTTCGTGTGCACTGTGCAACGTGATTTTGATTACATCTTAGGTAGTTTCTGGTTGAATTGTTTTCTTTAGTATGCTTTTATTGTTTGGCTAATTGGTTTGGGGTTGTGGGTTGTGTTTTCTTTGCATCAGTTCATCGAGAATTATGTGGCCTTTTCTATCTTTTTTTTTGGCATGAAATGTGGGTTTCATGTGTACAGTTCAAATACACTTAACGAAAATGTTTATCATCACTAATTGCAATTTGTGTACTTCAGTGTGGCGTGTCTCATAATGGAACACCCGGAGTCTATGAACTTATGCCACTAATTCTGTACACGAGATGGCACACAAGAAAAAGTGAATAATCATGTAAGTGACATCGAGTTTAAATCTTCAATCCAAACCAATATTGAATATACTACACATATGCAAACATCACTACCATGACCGATAACTGAGGAAGAATCCAAGACGTGATTTTTGACCGTGCAGGCAAGAAACTCTTAGGAAAGACATGCGAAGAACTAGCCGCAGATGAAGACCCCATGAAAAGCCTGTACGCAGTTATGGGCAAGGAAGCATACATAAGCATCCAGCTAGAACATGACAAGAGGACGCGCACATTGAAATGGGTTGTTAACAAAGTTTCATTTGCAGCCACTGAGAACGTTGAACCAAATTCCTCCAGTCTCGATGATGCAATAAAGACGCCGCATCCAACCATGCCAGCCCAAAAAGCAAACACTAGAAACGCAGCCAAGCAGCAATTGGAATTCCACGGTAAGCCGACTCAAACGAAAGTTAACCTCTTCGTCACAATATTAACCTTAAACAGCTTTTTACTTGCCTTATATTCAACAAATGATAATAGCAAACACGTTTTTGGCTGCAGACTCAGATCAACCGTCCAAAAGACCTGGCAAAGGAACCCTCACGGACTAAAATCCAGCTAACAACAGTCTTTCATTTTGTCCCCCTAGAACAACAACTACGGGTGGGATGGCAGTCAAGAGCAAGAAAAAGTCTTAAGTAAATTCGTTTGTACAAATGATGTTGACTGTCTTCTAGCTGCATGTCGCATATACAAGCGGCGTAACACATCATCCTTGTAAAAAGTGTAGCTAATAATTAAATGTTAATGACACTGATATGTATGCTAGCATACCACTTTTTTGATGGTCGCTTCCGTTAAAACAACATGATAACTTAATGATATTCGGTTACTAATATAACAAAATCCCACACCAACTAACTGAAACTCACATTTAATGTCGCACTGACAACCAACTGAAACTAACATTTAATGTCGCGCAACGCGCGGACACTCGAATACCCCTAGTTGTTTGAATAAAGCAAAAAAAATGTTTCATGATGTATACATACATGTTACATGATAATAAAAAGATAGAATGTGTGTATGTTTCATGGTGTATGCATGCTTGTTGATCATATGCCTCACAACAAGAAAATGACAATAGAGGGGATTCATCTAGTGCAGTTTCCTCTTTCTATATCATCTTCCCAATTTACGATTTCCTTCTACCATCTCTCCCCATCTTTCCATCCTTTCTACTATAACTTCATTCAAGTACCACTTTAACTTGAATCCACACCTCTAAAACCACGTGGCCTCTGATTTTTTCAATTAAAACCATTACAACGTTGTTCTAGGCTTTACTACCGGAGTGGAACAAAGGTAGTGGTAGGTTTTGATTTCTTGTGTATTTTTATTTCTTAAATGTTAAGATATGCTCATCAAACTAGGATTCTTTTTTGGGAATTGAATCACACATAGCCTATATTATTAATCTGAACATTTTTTTCCTTCAATTTCCCATAAAACTTTTGTTGAAAATTAAGGAGACACAGCTAACATAAGTTATTATTATTGTGTCTGTATACTACCATCTTTCCTTCCCTGAGTTTGTTTGTTAGTATAACAACCCTTCAAAATATTTTTCGACACCCCTAATATATTTAAAATGCCTCTATATGTCTTAAAACATACCTCGTATGCAAAAACTGAGCCGAAAATACTGTATATAATTAAAAATTATGTTGGAACCTGAAGGTTTATTCATGTAGGTTATTAATGTTTAGGGGTTGATCTTGTAATTATCTAGTTCTTTATGTTTTGGGTTAATTATTGTGGTTTGGGCTAGGTGTTTGATGTCGCATGGGCCTAAGGGTTTCGGCCCTATATGTTTAGTATATAAACAACCTTAATCATTAGATTAAAGGTTGTTGATTGTGGTTACAAGTTGGGGGCGACACAAGCAAAGGAACCGAGTTCCTTTTGAATACTTGTATCAGTCATTGGTAAACTTTGAATGCAAGTTTTCAGTTGTTTATTGTTTATTGTTTTTAGTTTGATCTTTATATTATTCTTGAATCAACTTGTGTTTGATTTCCACGCTTTCACAAGTTAAGATTGATATCATTGAGAGATCCTCACGGGTTTTACAATTGGTATCAGAGCCATTGAAGCCATTCAAGGGCTCGGTTTTGATATCATTCGGATTCAAGAATTTTCATATGCTACTGATCCGTTTTTGTTGAGTGTTTTGCAGAAATATTCATCAACTGTTCTTGACAGAATCATCGAAAAAACACTGATTTTGGTTTGTTGATTTCAGTCTTTGGTGTTTGCTGAAGTTTCGGGATATCGGTGGTCAACAGATTCAAAGATTACAATATCTTTGAATTTTGGAAATTGCTGAAAAGTCGGGATTGCGAGTAAACAGTTCTTATCACTTATTGTTTTGCAGGTTACGACTCGCAATCACTCAGTTGCGGCTCATCACGTTCCAGTTACGACTCGCAACCATTGCTGGTTTCGGTTCATCCTGCCTCAGTTACGACTCGCAACCAGAAGATTGGTCTCCACTCGCAATCAAAGACATTACGACTCGCAACCTTGGTTTCGGCTCATTCTGTTTTGTTACGACTCGCAACCATTCCAGTTACGACTCGCAACCACAGCAAACTTGACTCGCAACCTTTGCCATTACGACTCGTAATCACTGAAGTATTGACTCGCAACCCGTTTGTTTCGACTCGCAACGACATTGTGTTACGGACATTTGGACTGTTGACTTTGGACTTAATAAAATCAATTAATTAATTAACTGGTTAATTAACCATGTCATCGAACAACAGTGAACTGTCTGCCCTAACTCAACAACAAGAACTGGACTCAAAGCTTGGAACTACAACACGTATTCCGAGATTAACTGATGCTAATGACTTTCCCGAGTGGAAGTGGCGCTTTGAACAGCATCTGAAGGTTAAAGATTACAAGCTATGGCGCAGTATCTTGAGAGGACCTAGGGAGATTATGATGGAAAGTCCTACAGAACCAGATGTCAAAATTAAAAAGCCTCGAGATAAATACACTGAAGATGATTTGCTCATTGTTGAAGAAGATGATCGTGCTCTTTCCTACTTAACTATGGGTTTAGGTCCTGATATTGCTATTGGCTTTCGCTCCTGCAAATCTGCCAAAGAATTGTGGGATTCTCTGATTGAAGTGTATGAAGGAAACGAAGACATGAAAGAGAGCCGAAGAAACTTACTGCAACAAAACTTCAACAATTTCAACCATATTTATGGTGAAACAATAGATAATCAGATTCAGAGATTCGTGAAGCTAGTCACTCAAATGCAAATGGAAGAGATTCATACAACTAATGCATCCTCTAATCGACAACTTCTCAATGCACTGCCTAAGAGTTGGGATCATCATGTTGCAATGATCAAGAAGACAAAAGACTTAGCTAGATGTACTCTGTCTGAGATGATCTCTCACATCAAGGCATGCGAACTGGATGATAAGCAAAGAGAAACGAATTACAAGAACAGTATGCTAGCTGTCGGTTTCTCCATTGCTCCCGCCTCTTCCAACAACAACAACATAGCCTTACTGTCTCAAGGAGGTTTTCAGATGTTTCGCAATAATTCATCCGCTCCTCAAATTTCAGCAAAGGTGCACTCACCTGGATCCTCAAATCAAGTTGTTTCTTCAGCGTCTACTGTTACTTCTGCTGGAAATGCTGGAAATGTCTCTACTGTCGCCCCTACTTCTGCCTTCGCTGCAAACAACGAAATGATAGCCTTCTTCGCTAGTCAATCAAAAGAAAAACTGGAAATAGCAGCTTCAGTGATCAACTGTTTGAATGCTTTCATTGCAGGAAAGCTTGATCCACCAAAGTGGAGTCCTAATGATCTGTCTCAGATTCATCCAGATGATGTTGAAGAAATGGATATCACTTGGCAGATGGCAATGGCTGCCTTCAGAGCTCAAAAGTTTGTGAGAAAAACAGGTAAAAACAGGTGGGGAAATGCATGGAATGGAGCTGCTAAAGTGCCCTTTAATCTTCGTTGTTTCAACTGTCATGAGGAAGGACACTATGCTCGTAACTGCCCAAAGCCACTTGTAAACAGAGATCAAGCTTCTGCAGAATTAGCACAACCAGCAACACCTGGTCAACCTGCAACTCCTAATCGAGAAAGGGCTCTTGTAACCACTACCAGTATAGCAGATGCTGAAACTTCTGGAAGTCCACAGCCGCAAGGATTAGCACAAGCACTGGTGACAGCCCAACATTCACTTTGATTGGTCTTCAGAAATTGAGCGTTTGAACATATCAGCTCCAGAGAATCAAACTGCTACATCCAACATTGCTTTCATGACCTCAAGCGAACATAGCTCTAAGCCAGAGGAAGAGACTGCAGCTGATGACTTTGCATTCATGACTCAAATCCTGTCAGCACCTGTCAAAGGTCTCACGAAAGAAGAGGTAATTTCTGTTTTCTGCACTCCTGAATGTAGAGAACGAGTTGAGTCTTATCGAATTCACAACGCTGAGCTAATCGAAGACTATAATGAAATTAAACGTAAAAATTTTACTTTAACGAAAAACGAAAAACTTTTCAAAGAGAAAATCGAAGCTCAGCGTAAGGACATCGTTCAACTCAAGGACGATGTCAGTGTGTAGCCGAAGCCCAACTCATGATAGTCAAAGAAAAATTGTGTGATGTGACTAAAGAACTGGAGAATGTTAGGGATAAATACCAAATAAATCAATTAAACATTAAGAAATTCGATTCCTCCAGTAAATTAGTCAAAAATCTGTGCGATCAACAATTGGCATATTCCAAAAAGAAAGGGTCAGGTTTGGGCTATAATCAGACTCCTCCTCCGTACAATGATAATTACACTTATTTACCAATGACAGAGGAGGAGATGCTGAACGAAAGTAAAATGACATATGGTTCAAATAACAACAAATTGTCTGTTCATAACAGACACGTTGAGCCACAAAAGTCCTCACCATTGAATTTTGTTCCTAAAGGCACAATTGATCCTAACGTTTCATTGTCATGTGCAGATGATAGCTCTGAAGTAAAATGTGGTGATGTTCATGGGAGTGAACCAGTCGTTATTGCAAATGTGTCTGAACCTTATTTTGAACATTATTCTGAACCTACTGAGTCTGACATTGCTTTTACTAATTCTTTGTTTGCGTCGTTTTCTGCTTTCGTTTCATCTTGTGAGCCTGTTGTTTTGGGCAAAACTGATAATGTTTGTGTGGATGATTTAAACAATAAGTGTGGTGATGAATGCTTTTCTTCAAATGCTTGTGATACTAACATACCAAATGTTTCAGCTTGTGAAAATGTTACAGGTGAGGTCCCTCAGGATGCATTCAGTGAAACCACTGAAACGCCTTCTCAAGAAAATCAAGTGTATCCTGATTCTTCTTCTGAATCTGTCTCAGTGGGCGTCCCTAATGTTGAATCTAGTGGGACCCCATTGGAAACTGTGTTAAACAATGAATCAGAATCTGTGTCACAAGATAAATGCTCTGAGGAAATGCATATTGATGAAAATTTTTCAGGATCAGAAAAGAAATCTGAATCAGTTTCACATGATAAATGCATCAAGGAAGAGCATACTGTCGAGACTTCTTCTTGTTCAGGAAGTGAACCTGAATCAGCTTCAGATGATAAATGTGTTGATAAAACGCATTTGGATGAAACTCATACATGTTCAAATTCGGAATCGAGATTAAGTGAAAATGAAAAGGATGTTGGTCAAAACGAGAAATCATCAGAAGAAAATCAGTTAAAAGAAAAACCACAAATCAAACATAGCCAGAAAACTAAAACGTTGAATCACTCGAAATCAAGCAAACAGAGTCCAAATGTCAAAAATATTCAAAGTGTGAAACGTCAAACATGTTTTAACTGTGGCATTGCCGGTCACATTGCCAGAAATTGTGGTAAACTCCCAAGGACACCGAACAAGAAACCATCAGGGCGAAATCAGAAGGTCACGTCCAATCGATATCACTGTTCGGAGTCCATGAAGTCTGCAAGGACTAAGACGATGAAGAACAACCATCATCATAGGACTAGACCTTCTGATCAGGATTGGAATGCAGCCAAACGCCATAATCAATATCAGAATAGACAAACAAATTTTCAGCGTAATCGAAGTAATTCTTTTGGTAACGCTTTTGAAAGTTTAAATTCTAACTGGTCGAGAAAGTTTTGGAAACCTAAAGTCAATGGCATGCAATCCAATCAAATGAAATCATATCATCAAAAGGTCGCCAACAAAAATGTTTCAAAATTTCTGAATAAAGATAATTTAGTTTGGCAGAGGGTAACGTATTTCGATGCTCAAGGAAAACCCAGATCCACTATGGGCTGGGTTCCTAAATCTAACTAATCCCGCTACTCGTGCAGGAACAGCTGTGGAGGACTACCGTGCGCCTGTGGTACATGGATAGTGGTTGTTCCAGGCACATGACAGGAGACTTATCCCAACTTGTGAACGTCAAAGAATTTAATGGCGGATATGTCTCATTTGCGGGAGGTGAATCTGGCAGAATCACTTTGAAAGGAACTGTTCAAAACGGTGTTCTCAGCTTTGAAAATGTCAATTATGTTCCAGAACTGAAACACAATCTGTTAAGTATTTCGCAGATTTGTGATCGAGGGAATTCAGTTCATTTTACGAAGAAGGGATGTCATGTTCTTAAGCCTGAGATTGTTATTCCAGAAGACTGGTTCTTGATGACAGCTGAAAGAAAGGGAAATGCTTACGTCATTGATATGAACAAGAAACCGTGTGAAGAGATCACTTGTTTATTTTCAAAGATTTCAGAGCATGATGGTCTACTGTGGCATCGTCGACTTGGGCACGTGAATATGAAAAATCTGAACCGTCTAGCTAAAGGTCAATTGGTACGAGATCTTCCGATCAAGGATTTCATGTTGGTGGAAAAATGTGTTGCATGTGCGAAAGGGAAAGCTCATCGAAAACCTCATAAGACTAAACCAGCACCTTCGACAAAAGCTGTACTCGAACTACTTCACATGGATCTTTTTGGTCCAGTGAATGTGCTGAGCATTGGGAAGAAAGCTTACTGTTTGGTAATCGTCGATGATTATTCTCGCTACACTTGGGTATATTTTCTCAGTCACAAAAATGAAACTGCTGTCTTGGTAAAACAATTCATCACTTTGGCTGAAAATCAAGCGAGCACTAAGGTGAAGGTTATTCGATCAGACAATGGGACAGAATTCAAGAACGTGATTTTAGATACGTTCTGTGTTGATAAGGGAATCGATCGTCAGTTCAGTGCGCCTCGAACTCCACAACAAAATGGAGTGGCTGAAAGAAGGAATCGTACTCTCATTGAAGCTGCGCGTACTATGCTGGCTGATTCAAAGCTTCCTAGCTTCTTTTGGGCCGAGGCTGTTAGCACGGCTTGTTACGTCCAGAATCATGCTTTAGTAAACAAACGTCACATGAAAACCCCTTATGAGATTCTGGAAGGACGTAAACCTTCGGTTTCACACTTTCGCATCTTTGGTTGTCCATGCGTATTATTACTAATGGACTCCAACGGAAAGTTTGAAGTCAAAGGTGACGAGTGTTACTTTATTGGATATGCTAAAGGCTCTGCTTATAGGGTATACAACAAAGTAACTAAAAAGGTCGTCGAGTCGTGCAACATTGAGTGGCTTGAAGAGAATGCTACGGACGCTAGAGTTGGTCCAGATTGGTTATACGATTATTCTGCTCTGTTTAAATCATTTAACATTTTGTCAAGTGATGTTTCAGTTGCAGGTGTGTCTATTCCCAAACAACCATTGTCATTTGAAGATACAGAAGACGAAGCCCAGATGCAAGACAATGTGAAGCATCATACCGTTCATCCACCGGGAATGGTGTTTACGCAACATCCTACACCGACACCGATGGTCAATCAATCCCCTGAGGGTGCAGCAACTAGTGACTCTGCATTGTTTCCTGATCCAATTCCTGAGGATTGTACTGTCACTTCTCCTGTAGTTCATACTACAACCGCACCTAATGAGGGGGAGTCTAGCAACACCACCACTGAAGAGGAGACTGTACCTGATTTGGCCATACCGACGAGCGTTCAACGCAATCACCCAATCGAGAATGTGATTGGTCCTGTAAATGCAGGAATTTTGACCAGGAGTCAATCAGGAACCATTAACACTTGCTTATATTCTTGTTATCTTTCTCAAATCGAACCTAAAACCATTGATATAGCTTTGCAGGAACCTGGCTGGGTAGATGCTATGCACGAAGAGCTGAACCAGTTTGAAAAACTTGGAGTATGGAAGCTTGTCAAGTTGCCAGCAGGAAAGCGTAAGCTTGGAACTCGATGGGTATTTCGAAACAAGCAGGATTCTGCGGGTGTCATCGTTCGAAACAAAGCAAGGCTGGTGGTTCAGGGATTTAGACAAATCGAAGGTCTGGATTATGATGAAGTATATGCTCCGGTTGCGCGACTTGAAGCCATCCGGATCTTTTTGGCTTACGCGTCGTACATGGGGTTCACTGTTTATCAGATGGATGTCAAGACCGCGTTTCTCTATGGAGATGTGAAGGAGGAAATTTTTGTCGAGCAACCGCCAGGGTTTGTGCATCCAGATCATCCTGAGTACGCCTACAAGTTAGACAAGGCGTTGTACGGGTTACATCAGGCTCCTCGAGCTTGGTATGCCACCCTAACAGAGCATCTGTTGGCTCATGGATATACGCGTGGCACCATAGACCAGACTCTGTTTATCAAGAGGGTAGGACGTGATCAAATTTTGGTTCAAATCTACGTTGATGATATCATTTTCGGATCTACAAGCGAGGATCTGTGCAAGGAGTTCGAGAGAGTTATGAAGAAAAAGTTTGAAATGAGTGCTCTGGGGGAGATGACACTGTTTTTGGGTCTACAAGTCAAGCAGAGTTCACAAGGAATTCTGATTCATCAAGGGAAGTATGTGGATGATGTGCTGGCAAAGTTCAAATTCACGGACGCAAAGCCTGCTGAAACACCTATGGCTAAGAGACCATTATTGACTGAAGATGAAGAAGGAGAGTCTGTAAATCAACGTCAATATAGGTCCATGATCGGGTCATTGATGTATCTCACAGCTAGCCGTCCGGACATCATGTTCGCTGTTTGCAACTGTGCTCGCTATCAGGCTAATCCTAAAACTTCTCATCTTATTGCTGTTAAACGGATCTTTCGGTATCTTAAAGGCCGCCCTCGGTTTGGCCTATGGTATCCGAGAGATTCCAATTTTGACTTGTTTGCTTTCTCTGACAGCAATTTTGGAGGTACTGACAGTGACAGGAAATCCACTTCTGCGGGATGTCAATTTTTGGGTGATCGGCTCATTTCTTGGCAGTGCAAGAAACAACAAACAGTGGCGATATCCACAGCTGAAGCTGAGTATGTTGCTGCTTCTGCATCTTGCTCTCAAGTGGTGTGGATGCAACATCAATTGCAGGATTATGGTTTGACTTATCTTAACACTACTATTTACTGCGATAATGATGCTGCAATACAAATTGTTCGAAATCCTGTTTTTCACTCCAAAACCAAGCACATTGATATTAAAGTTCATTTCATTCGAGACTGTTTTGACAGAGGTCTGATTACTCTTGAACAAATCGACACAGATGCAAATGCTGCCGATTTGTTCACCAAACCTGTCAACAGCTCGAAATTCAGAGTGCTTGTGGATTTTCTAAAAATGATCCGTTTTACTGATTGAGCATGTTTTGTTTTTTCGTAGGTAAATTTGTTCATAAAGTTTTCTGTTCTTAGGTAGTTTTTATTTATGCACAAATTTAGGGGGAGAAAAATCGAAAAATACAAAAACATTGAAAAATCGAAAAATACAAAAACATTAAAAAATTGAAAAAATACAAAAAGAGGTTCAAAAGGAAGTGTGGCTGGACTGGGAAATGAAATGATTTTTCACATTATGGTCGAGGGCTGACTCATGTAAGACCAGTATCGAAATAGTTTGACTCTAGTATGATGTGTTGGTAGGCTCTATCCTTAAGATTGGAAACAATAGCTGTTTCTGTTCAGAACTAAACTAGTACATGACCTCAGAAAAGAAAATCACTTGGAATTAGCTCATGTCTATTTGAATGTTTGTATGTTTTTCCCGATACACACAATTTTGATCTGATTCTGAAATCTTATCTGAAAAAGTCGTGTACCTCCTCTGCTGCATCCAGATACATGCTGACCTGGAGGTGCTAGGCAACGTCAGCTTCTGCTGCATCCAGATATATGCTGACCTAGCTGTACGTTGTCGATCTGTAGATCAATTAACACCCGAAAGAGGCCCTCTAGTGCCCAAAAGAAACCCAATAAACCTATATCAAATTGAGAAAACTCATTTGATCTGTATATTATACCATCTCTGCAAAAGATCTATTCTGTTCTCTTCTCAACCTATTCCCAGTTAAGATTTCAGAAATTTGGATTGGACTTGTGAAATATGTGGTAGGGAAACTGCTTGCATGATAGAGTGAGCTGTGCATAATTCCAGGATTTGATTAGTATTTGTTTGGGTGCTCATTATTAAAAATATCAAAACATGATAAAAAGAGATACAGGCAGTATTAGGATTTGATTAGTATTTGTTTGGGTGCTCATTATTAAAAATATCAAAACATGATAAAAAGAGATACAGGCAGTTATATGGAAAAGATCTAGGGAGATGAGTTTAAGAGGACAAATATACTGGCAATCGTCTAGATCATCCTCTAGTAGATCAGTGTTGATAAGTGAAGTCAAGCCCGAAACTTTGTGATTTGATCCCTGAATATCTATGCAAATTTCCTGATTTTATTTTTGTAAATAATATTTTATTATTTAATTTTGTTTTAGGTTTTTATTTTGCAAACAAATGCTCAAAAGGTTTAATGGGTAATTTTTGTTAAATCAGATTTTTGAATTGGGTTTGTTTAAATTATCTCTTGAAAATCATTTTTGAACCCAAGTCCATAAGGCCCAAGCCCAACAGATTTGGGCCCATGAGAAACAGTTGAAGTATAAAAGGGTGATTACGACTCGCATTCCTCATTCACTCGCAATCACATCTCAATTCTCTCTCAATATTCCGGCATCTATCAACGATTCCGACTGACTTCCGATTGCGACTCGCAATCTGATTTGATATTCATCAGGTACAATGACGTCATTATTCAAGTTTTTGCAGGAATTATGAATTTTTGTTGAAGATTCCGGCGAATGTTTGAAGATTCCGATGAAGATTTGATGATTTCGATGATGTTTCCGATGATGTTTTGAAGTTTCCGATGAAGTGTTGACTCGCAACCAAGAACAATTAAGACACGAAACCAGTGGTTACGAGTCGCAATCTTAAGATTGCGACTCATGGTTGCGACTCATCTTGGCTTGTTGCGACTCATGATTGCGACTCGCAATCTGCTGGTTGCGACTCAGTTTTGCTGGTTGCGACTCATGGTTTCGAGTGAACAGTGACAGTGTTTGTTTTGAATTTTAATTTTTATCACTGTTATATTTGGAAACTTATATGTTTTGTGATTGTGTGCAGAAAAATGGACTTAAAGTTTATTGCATCTCATAATCAAGTAGCATATTTGGCACCTCCACCAGTGAAGCACAAGCAGCTGTTCACGTCATTGATAAAAGGCCTAAGTACATGCCGTATTGTTCATGCTCTTCGTGAAAATCCGGTCGTTTATGAAAGCCTAATTCGAGAATTTTGGAAGACTGCTGCAGTTGAAATCATTGAAGGAAAGGGAGCTATAGCTGCTGAGATCGACGAGACGAAGGTTATAGTGACGGAGCAGATTATCAGAGATGTGTTGAAGTTCAATGATCAGGAAACAGATCCAATCGAGCTTGCTGCTGGAACCATTGAAGCAATTTTGCCACGATTGAGTTATGAAGGAAAGTTTCCTCCCTTGGTTAAGAAGTTTGTTCATCCGTATTGGCGTCTATTACTGCACATGTTCCTGTTGTGCATGACCGAAAATCGTGGGGGAATTGATCAGTTAAACTCCACACAGACGGCTGCTTTGATTTGCGTGATTACAAACGAGCCGTTTAACTATTCAAGATATGTTCTGGAAGCGATGAAGAGAAATGCTATTGGGCTTCGAAAGGATAAGTTTCTTATGTATCCTAGATTTGTGCAGATGATTCTAAATGAGCGTTATCCTGAATTGAAGAGATCTGGTAACACTTTGGAGTTAAAGCCTATGGGCCCTTCATGTTTTGGTGCTCTCACTACGAAGAAGGGAACAGAGAAAAGGTTTGAAGGTTTGATCGAGTTGGAGAAGTTTGGTCAGTTTGCAGAGACCGAAGACATTGGTGAGAATCCAGTGATGGCACAAGCTGTACCTGCACGTGCTATCGTTGCTGAAGAACATGATATTCAAAGGAGAGCTGAAGATGAGCCTGAGCCAGAGCGTATCACTATTAACTCTGACGATGAAGGTGTTGAGATAACATGTGATTCTGATGATGATGACATAGAACTTCCTCCTGAAGTTAATGCTGATGCTGTTTCTACGGTAAATCCAGTGATTTCTGCTGAGAGTTTGGCATTGCTATTAAAGTCAGTAACTGACAAGATGGGAAATCCTCCTTCCAATTTGTCAGTATCAACTGAAGAGCCTGTTGAAAGCCCAAGGGATTCTGATTCCATTCCATTGAAAAGGAAAAGGAGGGATCCTAGACCCAGAATGTTTATTGAACAAGGAAAAGATCAATCCGTGAGCGTTGCTGATGATAGCGAAGGTTTGTATGATTTTGATTTTGAAAAGTATGTTGACGATGCTACCACCACCACTACAGAGAATATCTTTGAGTCTGGTGTTCATACTCAAAGAGATGATATAGCTACAATGGAAGTTGAAGTTCAGAATGAAGCTAGGCCCAATGTTGAAGTTCACAATGAAGCTGGTGCTGGACCTTCTGGTATTGTTCATGAAGAACCGGGCAGTTCAAGTGGAAAAAGGCCTGTAGAACCACTTAGAATGCCATTTGATAGTGACTCTAGTGACGAAGATGAGTTTATAAGCATGAGGGAGATGAAGAAACGATTGGTTGTGCTTGAGCAAGATTCGATTCATAAAGATGCAAAGATTATTCAGCTTGAAGACACAATTGTGAAGAAAGATCAACAAATTGAGCAACTCCAAGGAGATGTTAGCTTGTTATTCAACATTGTTTATGATCTACGAGGAAATCTTGAAAAGAAGTTTGGCCAGGAATTTTCTGATCCAACAGATGTTGAAAATAGAAAGAAAGCCTTTGAAAAGGATAATGCTGAAAAGAATGCTGCAATGGAGAAATACTTTGAAAGAGTTACTGATCCAGAAGCAGATAGAGCAAAGGCAGAAAGGTTGAAAAAGAAAAGGGAGTTGGTGATCTTGAAGAACAAGAATGTGAATCCAGACGATGAAGATGCTCATGCGACTCATCACTTAATGGATGTTGGTGAAACCCTTTACGATAAAGTTGGAAATCGTTCTGGTGTAGTCAGCTGGGGGTATGATCATGATCGCAAGAGATGGTGGATTCGAAGAAAAGTTGGACCAGTCGAATGGTATAAGCGTTCAGGACAATTTCAGTCGTTCACTAAGGTAGATTTGACAGACTTGTCTAATAAACCTTATGTGGATGATAAGCCTAATGGTCCTGGATATGCATTCTTTGAGAGATTGAAAAGGGAGGTTGCTAAAGGTTTTCCCTCGATGCGTACGGCAGATTCTATTGTTAGACCAGCAAAAGGTATTAGAGATCCTTATACAAACAAACGCATGAAGATTGTGCATTGGCCAGCTACTGATAAAGAGAAGACGATTCCGTTGGTGAGAAAGATTCCTAAAGGGGCACTGAAGACATTGCACTTTTGGGCATATGATGAACGTCTTGGACAAGCGGTGATTGTTTGTGATGGAGATGCAAGTTACTGTTTGGTAGATCAGGTTGACTTGTTGAATCTTGCGGTTGAAGATCTGGAAGTGTTAGCTAGCAATCAAATCAGAGCTACTGAAAAATATGAGGAAATTGCTAAGGGTTGGACATCTGCGGTAGCCTCTGTCATGCATATTCATAAGAAAGGTTTCGGTGGTTATAAAGACAGTGTGAGTGGTGGTGATCAAGGCAACTAAAGTCAGAAGAACCTTCATGCATAAACCTAGGGGGAGATTGTTGGAACCTGAAGGTTTATTCATGTAGGTTATTAATGTTTAGGGGTTGATCTTGTAATTATCTAGTTCTTTATGTTTTGGGTTAATTATTGTGGTTTGGGCTAGGTGTTTGATGTCGCATGGGCCTAAGGGTTTCGGCCCTATATGTTTAGTATATAAACAACCTTAATCATTAGATTAAAGGTTGTTGATTGTGGTTACAAGTTGGGGGCGACACAAGCAAAGGAACCGAGTTCCTTTTGAATACTTGTATCAGTCATTGGTAAACTTTGAATGCAAGTTTTCAGTTGTTTATTGTTTATTGTTTATTGTTTTTAGTTTGATCTTTATATTATTCTTGAATCAACTTGTGTTTGATTTCCGCGCTTTCACAAGTTAAGATTGATATCATTGAGAGATCCTCACGGGTTTTACAAATTAAATAAAAACAAGAAAATGGGGTTGCTCGCGGGCCGCGAAGGCTTTGCCTTTGGGCTACGCGGGGCGCGACAGCCAGTCAGGGCGAGCCCCCAGGCTGCTACGTGTCACCATCCGTGTCGAGCCTATAAGTGATGACCGGTCATAGCTAGGGCCTACAACCCTATGTCGCGGGCCGCGTAAGACCTTGGTGTGGTCTTCGTGGGGCGCGATAAAGCTCCTGAGCAGCCCTATAAATAGCAACGAAGGATTCAGTCGGCAAACCGTTCAATCTTTCTTTCTCTCTCGAAATTCTATAAAGCTAAAGTGATTTTCGGGCATAATACCCCCCTAAATAACGAAGTTCTGCCTCGTTTTAAGTATCATAGCCCGTATTAGATACGCTGCCCAATTGATCCAGGATTCCGTAACGGCTGTCGAGGTTCTGCCCGACGTAGTCATTGGAATGCCGTCTCGGGTAGGGTATTACTAATATAAATATTGGGTTATTATACTAACAGCGTGTGCATTTGTGTAATTAATAGATAATCACTAGGAACTCTTAAAGGAAACCCTAAGACAGCAATGTGAGTAATCTCCTTTTTGCAAACTGCTTTTACAAAACCTCAAACAATTAATATTATATTAAACAGTGATTGAGTATTTGTATTATACAATTATCGTCGGTATGTTGGGGTTTTGTATACAAAATTTGTTACTACATTGTGAGTAGTAACATGACCACAAGTCGGGTTGACAGTACCGTGGGTGTAATTAAAGTAGATGGAAACAAATGTAATTGTGCGACCGCCCTCAATACCGTACAATGGTTTTACTTAACTTGATTAAACTAAGATTCACTCACCAATATTTTCCACTAACAAAATATTTTTAAACGCGTTTCAGGTAACAAAATGTGAAAGCCAAATAGAAGCCAGCTGGACAGCACTGAAGGCTTGGAAAAGTGGCTATAAAGTTACCTAAAATAAAGAGATGTTTTTATTAAATAAAATAGGGTTTATCCCTATGAAAATGTGTGTACTTAAAACTTGTGATTTTCCCACGTGTTTAATATTATAAAAATGTGGTATTTTACTCTGATAAAATATTTCCTAACTACGGTCCTGATGTAATTTCCGCTGTCAAAATGATAAACACTGATACCACTGAAACTAGCTGCGGCCGCCCGTTCCCGAGTTGTTAAGGGACGGGGGTTGCGACAGTTACCTAGGTTCATTCTTTCTCTTCAGTTACATTCTTTCTCTAAACTCTTTTATTTGCAAAGAATCTCTTTCACACAACTTGGTTTCTTAAAGAGAATACCTTAACATTCTCACTACTAAAGCTTGTATATAATATTCAAACATATAAATCATGTTTACTTCCAAACTTAATTTTTGGGTTACAAGTAAAAAATGGCCTATATACCATGTTTGTTTTTGCCCTGCCCGCGTTGCAGAGCACTAAGTCAAATATTTCTCACTTATGACATGTATGTTTGTGTTTCGGTTACTTGTACATATTACTCATAACACGATCTAAAAAAATACATCGAGTCAACCAATTAAAACAAAACACTACCATACTTTTGCTAAAAAATTAAAACGACTGAAAACGGTTGACACGAATAAAAATGACCGAGCCAACCAATTAAAACAAAACACTACCATAGTTTTGTAAAAAAAAAAAAAAAAAAAAAAAAAAAAAAAATGATGGCATGTGTGTAATTTTACACCGGGGCAAAATTTGAGAGAGAAAAAACAAAAACAAAAACAATGACAAAACTATATTTTTTAACTGAGGGTAAAATTGTAATTTGGCTGGGAGGGGGAAACAAAACCGATGACAAAAGAGTAAATTTAAACAGGATAAAATCGTAATTTGGATGAACCAATGGAAAAGCGTTAGCTGCGTGACAATATTCCCCATATTGTGTTTGTATATATAATATAATATAATATTTTCAACAACAACAAAAGGATGTGTCGGCGGCAATAGTGCCAGCCGGCTATTGAATTAAATGGGCGGCAGGGAAATAGTGCCAGGCAGCTGCCTGGCACTCCCCTATTGGCGCAACAAATTTACGATTTTATCGCGCTTTAAAATTACGATTTTGCCATCAGTTCAAAAATATGTTTTTACCCCACTTAAAAATAAATTTGCGCTTTTACTCCCAGCTAAAAATTTCGATTTTGCCCCCGGTTAAAAATTACGACTTTGCCCCGTTTCAATTTACAGTTTTTCCATTAGTTTTTTCCCTTATAATTACCATTTTGCCATCAGTTCAAAGTTATGTTTTTACCCCCACTTAAAAGTAAATTAACGCTTTTGCTCCCAGCTTAAAATTTCGATTTTGCCCTAGGTTCAAAATTACGATTTTGCCCCGTATAAATTTATAGTTTTCCTATTAATTTTTTTTTCTCACAGCCAAGTTACGATTTTGCCCTCAACTTATATTTACATTTTCTCCATCGTTTTTGTTTGTTTTCCTGGTGAAACTACAATTTTGCCCCTAGTGTAAAATTACAGTCATGCCGGCAGATTCCTGGCACTCCCCAATTGGTCCATTTAATTTTTGATTTTATCCCGGAATTAAAATTATGATTTCTCCCTCAGTTAAAAAATACGTTTTCCCTATCGTTTTGTTTTTTTTAGCAAAAATAGAAAACATTTTTTTAATTGGTTTACTCGATTTAATTTTTTTTCCGTCTCAAGGGGCCGCCTAACACTCGCTCATTAGTCCTGAAAAATTACAGTTTTGCCCTGATCCGAAAAATATCGTTTTACTTTTTTTTCCTAGCAAAATTATAATAGTGTTTTTTTAATTGATTGAAAATTATTCAGTTATCGCCCCGCAATACGGACAAGGCATCAACTAGTTATATTACATTGATTGATTGATATGATTTATTTGTATAAGCCCTGATGGTTCTAGATGTTTGCTTTATGAGAACTAGCACATGGAACAATATACCCTTATGGGTATGCCATATAAATTTTCTTTATTTGTCCAAGCCCCGAGTGTTCCTACATGTTGATTCAAATTTTGTGGCTTTTGGTTTAGTTTTGTTGTATCATTAGATTTTGGGTAATAATTACCTTTTATGTGAAGATTTGAACAATTGTAACCTCCATAAAAGGTGTTGGGAGTAATTGTGTCCATTTTTAAGAGTAATATTTATCTGTATTAATATTATCTTTATGTATTCATCATGTAACGTGTATCAAAGTTTAATATACTTTCATTCTTTGTTTGATAAAAAATAATGTGAATAGAATGATGTGGAACTTATATTATAATGTTTCGGGGTTAATATCACAACTAAAAATCAAAGTATGATTCGATAATTGGAACACTATTGGGATTTCGATGTTTTGGTGCTAGTCGTTAATAATATTTATTTTTATTAAAGGGTTGTTTATGAAGGATTTACCATGGCTATTTGAAAAGTATTATTCTCAATATATAGTGGTCATCATCTATAATTATCATGTAATCCATTCAAAGTTCGATTTTGAAATTAACATTCATATCAGAATTTATATTACACATTCCAAGGCTAGAAGAAATATATCTTTGTATAACTTTAAATGGTTTGTTTTTTAAAATTTGTAACAACATCTTTTTTAAATTTGGTTTTGTTATTTGTTATTTGTGGATCATCCAGTTATATGCTTGATGACAAGGAGATGGTTGAAAAGGGTTAAATTGTCAAGTTAAAATGTGGGATCAGCTAGTTAAATTGTCAAGTTTTCACATATAACTTGTGTTGTTATGTTTGCGTAAATTTGTGTCATGTTGACATGTTTTTAAACAAGGTCGTATCTAGAAAAAATGACACGATTAGCTATCGTGTCGTGTTCATATCTAGCACCTCAGATCATCGTGTCTTAGCGTGACGTGTCCTATCGTATGGTATTGTATTCAACATGTTATGCTAGGTCTAGGCATGAGGGAGATTAGAACTGGTCAATTCATGTGGAAAAGTTTGGACGTGAGTATCACGGAAAAGCTAGGGACGAATGATAGACATCTGAATAATGACCACGTATATTGTTTCTATGCATGTATGACGGATCCTTCGACTAAGCAGCATTTAATAGGGAAGACCTTTGGCATTGAGACCACATATATATCTCGAGTACATATGGACTTTGTTCTTTTGTCCTTTAACTACATGCATAGAGACTTTCTAATCATGCATGTCAGTCGAGTTTGATCTTCATTGAACATGAACTTGTAAGGGTATCATTGCTTAGTATCAACTCGAACTTGATTTTAAACAATTTGTTATAATTTGTTTTGTGAACACATAAGTCATGTTTGAAATTATATATTATCTTTTGTCTATAACATTTTGTTTCCATCTGTTTTTGCTCCTCATGAATTTTTCTAGATTCATCACTGGATGCAGCATAACATAACTACAAGAATGAATGGTTTAAGAACACATGTTATACTACAGTTTGGATTTGCATAGAAGCATGTAGTTTTCGCTAACCAGGTAGATCAAGACAATATTATGATTGGTCAAAGAAGACAAATCTACTTCTTTATTTCAAATGACAAATGTGCCTCTGTCAAGTGGGATCTTATACACAAAATTAGTTATAGTATAATTACAAAAGATAACCCAAGATAACATCAATCTAGTAAATATATGTATATAGTTACATAACAAACTCAGTTGGTGTATTCAGTTGTTATAAAATCCGTAATGTTAAAAATGTGTTCGACCCTTAGTTCTAATCTTTTTTATCATGCATTGACCTCCTATTTTTCATTCTTAACCACAAAAAATACAAACACACTTCTTGACTTTAATCCTCATATCAAAACAGTGCCCGTCCAAAATAGATTTGTGTTATATACTTTTTTCATGTTACGAAGAATGGGTCGTGACCTCTGTTTATAATGTTATTGCATGCAACTTGTCACACCCTAACCAATGGCAGAATCACTGGAGCGGGACGAAAATAGATTGTTCATCACACATAACGCTAATTGTGACAATATTTAAATCAAAACCGTTTTAATTTCGTCATTCAAATTGTCAAAGTACAATACATGGAATTCAAATTACAATAAACAAATGACAAAACAACAAGTTCAACATAACATAATAACTCAAATCTATTAATTTCTTGAGCGAGTTTCTAGTCATCCCTACTAGATTTCATACGCTCATCATCAACCTGTAACATGTTTAAAATAAAGTGTCAATGCGAAAGCATTGGCGTGTACACAAGGTTTGAATAAATATAGAATAAGTATAAAGCATTTTCTCGAATCCACATGGAAATTTGTAAACAAGGTAACTAGCATGCATAACAATATGTCAAACCCAAGTGTCCACTAGTATTTAGCATCCCTCGCCACAAAAGTAACGAGACCGTTTTAGAATAAAGACTTAACAAGACCCCGACGGGCTACTGATAATCACACATACACAATTTCAAGACTTGTTCATCACTTGTGGGTTAAAACCCTTTTAAAAACAGAAAGTTTTGAGGATTAAAACCTCTGGATTTGTATGTTACAACCTTTTTCTTAAGCAAAGATAATCATAGTCTTGATTAGTGGCATAATGACATAGGAATGTATGAAGAAATCATAAGTTTAAGCATGTTTATCAAAGTGTTTGTACAAAATAGAAAGTTTCATGCACTTTTAACCTAATTATGGTGATGTTCCATCCTTGGTTTTCTATAGAAAACCTGTGGAAACATACCTAAGGTTGTTCCAAATGCTAAGAAGAAAGAAGAAATGAAAAAGATAGAAGATAAGTGAGGTTATGCTCAATTTTGCAACTTGATACGAATCTGCCTTGCTACTGATTTCTCAACTGAATTTAGAGTGTTTGAGAGTGAAAGTGAGGTGTTTGCAAAGTGGAAAATGTGTGGGAATAGGTTGGGTTTTATAGGGAGTGATTAGGGTTGGTTAGTTGGTCATTAAATGGGAGAAACACATCAAAACAAGCACAATTTCAGCCAACATCGAAGCTGTCCAACAATTTTGCGGATTCGGGCACTTGGCGGGGCGCGAGACAGATGGGGGGCCGCGGCCCGCAAGCCACCCTGGCTGGGTATTTTGTTTGTTAGTTTTACAATTTTGGCCCTTATACTTTCATATAGTTATGTTTTAAGGTGTTATATGGTGTTTTAAGTATGAAGGACAAAGTGCAGGGGTATGTAATGTAATTAAAGCATAAAAATAAATATAAAACAAGTATGAATAAGTACGGATGTCGAGAACAAGTATCGTATTCGCATGAATTTTAGCATGTATGACAAGTAATTGTAAGTTTAACACATTTCGCATGAATTACGAATAAAGTATCACATGCATGATTATTCCAAACGTATGAACATGTATCAAGTATGTAGAACATGAATTTAAAGAAATACGAATTTTATTTATGATCCAAGTCTCGGATTTTACAACGAATACAACGAAAAGATGATTACAAGATTTCCAAAAATAGAAATACAAACCATGCTTTCTAATTATGGAAAGTGCGAAGAAGTAGTGCGTTACAACTTGCATAGGTACAATTAGACCTCAAAAGGATAACTTGGAGTATTTGTTTCCGCAAAAGCGTAGTGGTGAAAATAACCTTACCAGCGTAGGGTTTGTTATCACCTGTGATTCTGTTGGCTATCTTCTTAATTTTGCTATGCTTATATACCATTGAAGATGAGAACACGTGGATTCCTGGTTAGTCTTATGTTCTAGTATATGTTACTACCTTGCCAATTTATGAAATTCTAAGTTTTTTCTTATGATTTTCTATCAATGTGTGGGTGTGATATTGATGATCATTTTGGTGATCTTATTGATAGTGATCGGGATACCATACAAAGAGGATACAAGTACCGAGATATTCAATGCTTCAAGTATACATATTACCTTCGATTTTTATGTATACTTTTTGTGAACTTGGAATGATGCCATTCTTTTACCTGCATATGCGTGAGACAAAAACACTATGGAATAATCGTCTTTGTGATGCAAGAGCTCTATTTAGACATTTCTGTCTTCTTTGGCAAGTCTTTTAGGCATCTAGTTTTTAACTTTTTCCCTTGATTTGTATGTCACGGAATAGAATATTGATAAGCACAACTTTAGTGATGAGGTCCAGCCGATGCTCAAGCTAAATCTCCTGCTAAAAGTAGAAATGTCACCATTAAAACTCGTATTATCTTGCGTTATAATATACGTCACTGTATGTGATTATATTGTGTTAAAGAGTTTTTTATTTAACTAATATACGAACTTTTCATTTCATATTTGTTTACTGTTCTTTTTATTTCCGTAGGTGGTTAATCATACGATTTATGTTGAACATAACACAAGTGGTAAAGTACTACATTAAATTCATACCACAAGATTCTACCCTTCAACAAACATACCAGATCGTAATCATTTTGGTCTTGGTTAAGTTCACGGTACTTCCTTAGGGCTAGGGGGTCTTC
Source organism: Helianthus annuus (assembly GCF_002127325.2). Classification (NCBI taxonomy): domain Eukaryota; kingdom Viridiplantae; phylum Streptophyta; class Magnoliopsida; order Asterales; family Asteraceae; genus Helianthus; species Helianthus annuus. Next base: position 108,201,873 of record NC_035448.2, read on the forward strand.
CTCTGATTTTGTAATGCAAAACATTGGATTTTGGGATGCCCCTCCCCTAGTGATTTTTAATTCAAGATCCACCAATGGCCGTTGTAGTTGCCTTACCGGTTAAGTCGTCAGAGTAGGTAAAACAAAAGAAAAAAGAGGAAAAACGCGACACCCCATGCCCCATTTAAATATCTTGAACATAAAATTCATAAAACACCCTTTAGAACTGTAGGAAATCTTCCCAGGTATGTTACATATAATAACTAGCTTACAATCCCTTGTATTAAACGGCTTGATAAATGTAATGTTTTTTAACATGCGATCTTTGGTTTTTTTCAACATGCGAGATTTCCTGTTTGTGGTTATAACATACGAACTTGCCATAGCATATGCTCCGTACGTTAAGTCATTTTGTACAATAATTTTTTATATATATTAAACCTTTAAACCGGGTGGGCGCCACCATAAATTAAAACCTCCACTAACAACATCATCCTCTACAACCCGTATACAGCACCGCCTTTCACCACCATTGAACAACCGGAAAAACCGACCATCCTCCATCACATCTTTCAACTCCGCTACCCCCTTTTAAACAACCACCACTAACCACCACCGGTTACCACCTCCACCATCCAAATCAGATCTGAAACATGAAATCTAGACATGGAAAAACCTGAAACGCCACCATCTCTCTCGATTGAAGGTTTCCGAACTGTTGCTAAAAACGAATTTTGTGTTTTTTTAATCTATCTAGACACGGAAAAACCTGAAATCTTGTTTATACAGTTTCAATTTTGTAATCTATCTAGTTTGTTTCAATTCAACTTGTGAGAAAGAAAAGAGAGCAATAGATAGATAGAGAGATAGAAAGAAAGAAGAGAGTGATAAATAGAGAGAGGAGACGGTTATTGCCGATGATGTTCATTTGATGTCCGGCATAAGTTACAGGTTCACCGGTGACATCTATTTTAGGTAGATGAGGTTGAAGAAGGTGATGGGAGGTTGAAGATGGTGGTGTGTGAGGTTGAGGATGGTGGTGGGTGGTTGGAGATGGTGAGTTAATTTTGTTTAGGTGGTGGATGAGGTTAGAAAAATGAAATGGTGATGGTGATTGTTATATAGCGTAGATGAATGAGAGAAAGAAAGGGGGTGGGTAGGGTAGGTTTTAAATAATTATTATATTTTATGTTTTATTGTTAATTGTGAGGGTATTTTTGTCATTTTACACACACTTAAAGTCAAAAACTAACATTCATTCTCGCATGGACTATTTGAGAAACAGGAGGGCAAAAGTTTTTGGATTATAGCTGTAATTTTAGAAAGTTATGGACTATACGTGAAAAAGGAGGAAACCATAAAAGACATTTTTCTCTTTAAAAACATATACATTACACGGTTGAATTAATGTAATTTGTTAAACTTTTTACTGTAAAAAATAAAAGTTAACTTAAAACACTAATAATGAATTTCATCTTACATTGATGTGGTTAGTGATACAATAACTATCGTTAATTAAAGAAAATAAGTATTTATAATTAAGTAGTAGAGAGATGTGGAAAAAAATAGATGGCTCTAATGAATAACACGTGACCCTCATGATTTTCTTTTATTATATAGTACCGATATATATACATATAGATGAGAACGGACTTTGGGTTAAACAATATTACTCATCGCTAATACCCTTCTCTTTCCCAAATACACCGTACTCATACAATAACCATACCGGTACCCGTACCGATTTTGGTTATTCAGTACATCTGTCGGTACCCAGTTTTATTGGTTCGGTATTCGGTACTTTCAGTAAGGGTAAAAAAATGATACCGGTATCAAATTTGATTACGAATGAATTTGATATTATGCGTTACTTTTGTATTATGGAATTATCGTACCCGTATCAACTTTACCTATTTGGTACCCATATTGTATTATTAGTTGTACCGATTTTACCTTGTTTGGTATTCGTATTTTATTGTTATTCGTACCAATTTTACTTATTTAATACCCATACAAGTGCTCAAATGATTAAAAAATAAAGTGGTACCAAAACGGATACCGTACCCAAATACCGATACCCGTACTGTACCTTAGGTATTTGGTACCTAGTTTTGTTCAGGTTTTATACATGTATTTTTGGTACATATACAAGTACGGGTATTGTACCGATCGCATTCTATACAATTAGCTTTAGAAGTATGGGTATTGTACCGATTTTATCGGTACCCAGTTTTATTGGTTCGGTTCGGTACTTTCAGTAAGGGTAAAAAATGATACTAGTGCCAAATTTGATTACGAATGAATTTGATACTATGCTTTACTTTTGTATTATGGAATTATGCTACTCGTATCGACTTTGCCTATTTGGTACCCATATTGTATTATTACTTGTACCGATTTACCTTGTTTGGTACCCGCATTTTATTGTTAGTCTTACCAATTTTACTTATTTAATACTCATACAAGTGCTCAAACGTTTATAAAATAAAGTGGTACCAAAACGGATACCGTACCCAAATACCGGTACCAATACCCATACCATACCTTAGGTATTTGGTCCCTAATTTTGTTCAGATTTTATATTTTATACATGTATTTTTGGTACATATATAAGTATGGGTATTGTACCGATCACATCCTATACAATTAGCTTTAAAATCTATGCTATATAATAAAAGAAACCATTTGAGGGACACTTGTCATTCTCTCATTTAATTGATTAAATTTAATAATAATAATAATATTTAATCTAATACAAATTCTTATTATTAATAATATTTAATCAAATCTAATCTAATACTATATTATATTAATTAAATAAATGATAAATTAATATTAAATTTTATCTATACTATATTTATTTTTATTTTCTTAATTAAAAAATGCCTATCTTTGTTACAAGATAACATTATACAATCTATTAAAAGCAATACAATCTATATCTATTCAAATTATTAATCTATATAAAAATTATGTATTCTGTATCCATTATTTGGTTACCTAATTGAAAATAGTAGTATATATTATTTTTTGTTTATATAATTCACTTAACTTAATGTGTAATATCTATATCTATCTTTTTTTTTAACGACATTGAACGATGTGTCAATCACCATGATATCGGGCGCTTTGGCAAAGGTCGACTACTCGACCACCGCCATCCCTTGGCTCTTCCTAAATGCGCGGAAACCCGACCTCCACCCCCCGAAGGCACGATAGTGGAATAATCGGTAAAACCTCGCCTCTTATCCAAGTCGAACCGGCGCCACCGGTATTCGCTTTTCACCTGGATGCCGTAGAAAATAATACATGAGTCATTTGTATATCTTTTTTTATTATTTAGTATACAAATGACATTTATTCAACATGTGTAATACACGGCGTTTTTAAAGGTATAACCTTTTCATTATTTGGTATATAAAATTAGATTTTATTAAACCCGTATAATATACAAGTTTTTTTAAAGATATATAACTTTTACATTTTTTATAATACAAAATTATATTTATTAAACTCGTGTAATAAATGGTTTTTATACATATAATTTTTTTTAATTTGTGTATAAAATTATATTTATTCAGCCCACGCAATTTTAAAGATATAACTTTTTTAACTATTTAATATATAAAATTACATTTAATAAACCCGTGTAATACACGGGGTTCTAACCTAGTATATGTATATAAATCAACAAATATCGGGTAAAATATCAAATTAAAAGGGCATTATTATATAAGTTCATATTCGGATGTAATGATTCATTAACGGACATCCTTGCATAGTGAAAAATTCTCTCGTTATTTATATTTTCTCAAAAAATGAGAAAAAAATTATAACACTAAATTTTTGTATCTTGTGTGAGTATGTTTTATACACATTTTTAGGTGTTGTTTTCTACAATAAAAAAATGAACGATGATGGGTCCATTGGCATGTGAGTGGGTTGGGTATTAATTAAAAAAAAATGATGATTATGTGGTAATGTTTTTGGGTTTTTTAGATTGAGTAAAATGTTCTTGAGTTTAGATTACTTTTGTCATTTTAGTAAAAAAATAACTTTTTTTATCTGAGTCCCTGAGATTTCTTTTTTTTTTGTTAGAGTAAATTACGTTTTTGGCCCCTGTGGTTATATCACTTTTACTATATTAGCTCAAAATAAGAATTTTTAACATATCTGCCCCCATGGTTTCTATAACTAACCATTTTGGCCCCTAAGTCTAACCATTTTAGCCCCCATGGTCTATATAACTAACCATTTTGGTCCCCATGATCTCTAGACTTAGGGGCCAAAATGGTTAGTTATATAAATCGTGGGGGCATATATGTTAAAAATTCTTATTTTTGGCTAATATAGTAAAAGTGATATAACCACAGGGGCCAAAAACGTAATTTACTCTTTTTGTTACAATTTCCACCAGTCGATCCAAGTAATCCATATTGTTTTAATCATAGCATGAACATAGTGGTGTATCTCATCCCAATTTTCACAAGCCATACCCGAAACCCAACCATCACCCGCTACATTCCGTCAAACATAACCAACCACTTCCAAACGATAACACACAAACACAAAAAACAAAGCGTGGGAAAGACCAAGTCAAAAGACCGTCGAGAGGTGGACAAGCGAGGAGGAGTTTGCATTAGCACAAGTGTAGTTTACATTTAAGAAGATCCCATTACTGATTGATAAACTTTGAACACATGTTCGTACTAAATTTTACCAAACAATGGGCCAGGGTGAATACCACAATGTTGGTAATGCAAGAGAAAATCAACCATTTCAACAACATTTTCAACCAACGTACAAACAATTGTAGTAGAGGAAGTAGTACAAACGATTTGGGCATCATGATAGAGGCCCATAAACAATAAAAACCTTAGAAAGGCCTCGCGTTTACGATGGTAGAACCTTGGGATCTATTGAGAAATCATTAAAGTGGCGTCTTATACCGCCAATGAAGATCGGTCGAGCGTCTGAATGGTCTAAGATAACATGTGGAACGAATGAACCAAATTCATCTCAAGTCGTCTCGGATATATGCTCCTTCCCGTCTAAACCTTAATCTTGATTGATGACGACTTAGATATATATGAACCGGAGGAACTACTCGCCCGACCGTTAGAGATAAAAGGATGGCGGCGGCCAGAGCCTAAGGAACCTCCTCACCTAGAACTACATTTGCAATAAATCCCAAGGTGAAATCGCACATTGAAAGGTTGGACAAAAAAAATTCTCAATTACTCTCGTTTAAAAAACAAGTACAAATGGAAAAAAAAAATTAAGTTCTCTAGAGAGACCCCTCACGTCTACGTCTACCATGAGAGGACCAAACTATGTTCGAAGCATGTAAAGAAGAAATCCGAGCCAAAACGCAAATTAATTTTACAAGTTTCTTATTTCTTTCAGTTGTAGTAAGTTTTTTTATTCAAAATTTGGTTCATATTTTTTATATTGTAATAGAGTTAATTACCCGGATAGTCTCTGTGGTTTGTCTTTTTTTCATCTTTATTCCCCAACTTTCTAAAATTACATTCATGTTCCCTGTTGTTTGTTCGGTTGTTACTCGGATAGTTCCTAGAGTGGATGGGCGTTAGTTTATGGTGTTAAGTGGGTGTGAATTGACTAAATTACTCTTACCATCAAAAACAATAACTTAAATATAAAAAGAAATACAAAAAGTTAAACTATATCATCCTCGTCCCATCTTCTTCCTCACATCTCTGCAACTCTTTCCACCGCCTAATTCCCGTCCACTTGTAAGTTGTAACAGTACTCACCAAACCTCCGGCAACCATTCATCCCCACCGATGCACCGGTGAACCACCATCGCCGAAAACACCACCTGACGGTTCCGGTGATGTGTCGGCTGTTACCTTGTTCCGGGTTTAATGTGTTGTGGAGAAGTAGCAGCCTCTTTGGATAATTGTGTTGGTTTGTTTGAAAATAATTTAGAAGGTTAGTTGGATAAAAGTTCAAATCTTGGTGCTAAATTGTTGTATTTTGAGGTTAGGTTTATGCTAGTGTTTTAATTGAATTTAGGTTTATGATGCTGAAATTGATGTCTGATTTTATATACTAAGCAACAGTATTAAAAGAACTTTGAAGTTTAGATGTTAGTAATAGAGTATTGCATTGGTGTTGATAATTACTTGATGTCAATGGTTGAAATGTTGCTAGGCTAGATACTGGTTAAATCTGTGCAGATCAGGAGGATGTGAACACCAGATATTGAACTGTAAAATGTCATCGTTACTGAATATGTTAGAGATCTAGTTCTTAAGGTTCGCCGAAACAACTCTTCTTCCGCTAGGTAACGAAGCACCGGATGTTTTCGCCACCATAATCCTTCACTACTGGAGACGCGTCCATTTAGATACAGATTTGCTTCACTAATTCGGCCCAAAAACCAGATATCCGGATCCATTCCGATATAGATCTGCACGTGATGAGTGTTGTTGAGATGGAAATTAAAGGTGGAGGATGTTGATGGTGGTAGGTGGAGGTTGAAGATGAAGTAGATGGTGATGGTGGTAGTCTGGTAAAGGAGGAGGAGGAGGAGGATGATGTTGAAGATGAAGTAGGTGTTGGTGGGTTCACAAATAAATTAAAATAAAAAAACATAAAATACATTTTAAATGTTAGATGGGCAATTGTGTCAATTCACACCCACTTAACGCCATAAACTAACGCCCATCCACTCTACGAACTATCCGAGTAACAATACAGGGAACATGAATGTAATTTTAGAAAGTTGGGGATAAAGTTGAGGACTAAAGGCGAACAAACCACAGGGACTACCTGAATAATTAACTCATTGTAATATTAATTTTAAGTATTTTATTATTTTATCAGATTTTTTGTATTTTCTTGATAAATAAAAAACAATAAGTAGGCCTAATTGAAATTCAATAAAATAAACAACACGTATGTTAAAGGATGGAGCTTTATGGAAGTCAGTGCAGCGGTTTAACGGGCGTTAGAGGGAGTGAGAGTGGGGACCCCCTTGAAGCAACCAATCAAATATTTTTTTTGTTTTTAAGGGGGCGCTAAACAACAACATGGATGTTAAAAGGGGGTGTCATTGTTGCCTCACAGCCTAGGTAGCGTTGATGTGGCGCAAGCGTGATGATTTAAAGCCCCAAGAGGCTTTATTCCACACCACCCAACCTAAATATTAACATAAACCAATTAAATGATCTCATTTAAAAGTTTTAACAAGCTTTCTAGAATTATGTATTGTTTGTTACACAAATCAAATTATTGAGTCTTGAGTGATAAATTGCATGAAAAAAAGCAAGAAGAAAAATGTTTCATGATGTATACATGCATGTACCATATACATGCATTTTACATGATAATAAAAATTAGGAAAATTAGGAAAAGACAAGGAGTATAGTAATACCGTATGTGAAAACTCAAAATAATTATTGATTTGTTAAGTTTTGATAGTGTTCCAGCAAAAGTGAAAGCAAAACAAAACATGAGTTGCTAGCGGAAGATCAGGGATATCCCTGTAAGGTCCCTTTCGTACAGCATGGAGAAGAAACAAACTTATCAAACAACCCCTCCAACCAATCATATTTCAACATTCTTTAAATCAATTTATCTTTTTGTTTTTCAATTAATGTCTTAATTCTATATATATTTCATCTAATTCACTTTCCTCTTTCTATATATATCCTTCTCCTAATTCAGAATTTTCTTCTATCATCTATCAACGCCTCCTTCATCACTTGTAGTATCCCTCCATTAAAGTGCCTTTGTAACTTGAATCCACACCTATATCACCCTCATGGCCTTTGATTTTTATATTTTTTAATCCAAAATAGTTACGACGTTATTCTACGCTTTAGTGTACGACGCTATACAAATTGTGTCACCAAAGATCAAAATAAGTTTCTTTTACGACTATGCCCATTTTTAGTTTCACTAACTTAAAACTTTTAACAAGTCAACCATAGACATGACAATAGGATTCTACGTTTACCCCTTTTGAGGTGATATGCCCATGTTTTACTCATCCATGCAAGAAAAAGAAAACTACAAAATAGTAGTCTTGATAATGTGAGTGTCTTTTTATGGGCATTTCTGTACGTTAATTTTATAACTTTTAATTTAGGTTTTTTTTACTTTTTTTCTTTATGTGAATGTCTTGAAATAGGATGGTAAGAAGCCTATTCTTCTATGGACTATGGAGGAATAGCTTCCCTAGGATACAATATGTATATGGAAATGATCTTAAAGCAACTTTAAACATGTCATTAGAGTCACTATTGACCTACTTTGCTACAATTTTCACAGTAAGTGACTATATTGTGTTAGATATATTTGTTCAATTATTTACATACCAAGTTTTTTTTTAACATCTCTCTATACAAATTTGTAGGTTGTTGACCAATTATTTGTCGCACAAAATCCTTTTGTTTTCAGCTCTACCATTTAACTGGACATTTGTTATCCCTTAACTAAAATCACGTATTTGTTCAATATAACCATAGCAGTAACATACAACGACACATTGCATTATCATAACCTACCAGAAGATTGTCCACACCGCGAAAACTTCCGGCTTAAAATCGGAGTCGTGATCAAATTCGTGCTTGTAGTGCTTACATTAGTACCTGCCATATTTAGTGACTTCTATGGTAAGTTTTTTCTTTACGCAGAACAAAAAAAAAATTCATTTATTTGTATGAAAATAGAGTAAACTGCCATTTTGGTCCCTGTGGTTTGGTCACTTTTACCAGTTTAGTCCAAAACTCAAACCTTTTGTATATGGGTCCCTGTGGTTTCAGTTTTATTGCCATTTTGGTCCAAAAATAAAACCAGGTCATATTTTTCTTATAAAATCCTGCTATTTTGTCCTTTTCATCAGGGGCAAAATGGTCATTTCTTTTTTATAAATAAACACCATCTTTTATAAGACAAATATAACCTTATTTGCCCCTGAGAAAAAGGACAAAATATCAGGATTTTATAAGATAAATATGACCTGATTTCATTTTTGGACTAAAATGGCAATAAAACTGAAACCACAGGGACCAAAATGGCAGTTTACTCATGAAAATATATTAAGTATTTATCACGTGCTCTGTTTAATTGCTTAAATTTTAATAACTTTCCTATCTTGATATTTGAGTAATTAAGATGCTAGCTTAAAGTTTACCTCTCAGTTATTAAAAATATTTAAACGTTCTTCACATGATTATAGATATGCTTGTTCGATGGTTTATGTTAATGCTAGTTTTTAATCTAATATAATGTATAAATCACTAAGTAATCATTTTTCTTATTTTTCAGTTGAGCTAACAACATTTTGTGGAGTGAATGCGGGAGTGATGGTGGAGGGTTTTAATTTCCATGAATAATGTGTTGTTTTATTCTGCTCTTACTTTTTGGCTGAATAGGTTTTGGTTAGTCATTCATCATTCCCGTCGTTTGCTTCTACTGTATCATGTGGCCGAAGAGCCAAAGAAGGCATATATCATATATAAGTTCCTTAACTACAAAATGATTAGAAGAATAGTATTTACTAATATTTTAATTATTTGCTAGATTGATTTTGCAAATAAGGTAATATAAATGTAAGATTGTATAAGGTAATATTTGGATACAATGATTCATAATTTGTTGTAATTGGCTATCTTAATTGATCATATAAGGTTGTAACTTGTAAGTTGGATGTTGTTAATGGTTCATATTTTGTTGAAATTGGTGATATTAGGTTATAATGAGTTACAACAAGTGATACAATCATGATGGATTTAAGGGTGATGATATTTCTTATTGATGCATTATGAGTCTTAATAGACTATAATTGGTCTACTCGGCTTGAGTGGGTTGTATTTGGTCGTGTCAGAGATGTGAAATAAGTGTTGATCGAGTCATATTGAAATGTAGAAGCATAGGCCGGGGTGTGCACAGGTCGGTTATAAACTATAATCTCAAACGCTAATCAAGAACTTTAGTTATTTGGAAACTAAGTTTCAGTTACACAGCAAGTCGACTATAAGTTATATGCTAGGGTTTGTTTGGTTTCAAATAATAATAGATAAAAGCCTTAAGACAAAAAGGGAAAGTAGCATTATGATACTTATTAATTTTCCAGATGTCAGATGGCCAAACATACATAACTTTCAAGTTTGGCTTGCAGCAATGTAACCTTTGAACATAAACTGGCGGTGCTTTGTAATGTAGTCCTTGTTCTTAAACATATATCTTTTAAACTTTAAGGTAATAATGACTTTTTTGTTATGTTAACTTGTCATTTTTGCAGCCCACTTAGCAAATTTAGTGTGCAACAGGGCTGATACTTCGTCACTTTGATACTTCATTGTTACTGACTTTATATACTTTCTCTAGCAGTTTCTTGCACTTAATATTTGTTTCATACTATAGATGTAGCGCTTCGCATTTTCCGTACCTTCCTTATTTAGAAAGTGTATTCGTAACTCTATTTTCGGAAACTTATAATCATATCACATTCCTACTCTCTTCCCAATCTTGTAATTCAAGGCTTTGATCATAATGGAATTTATTTTTATACTTATACATGTTACATACTTGTGTTATACGCTACTATAACAACCCTCGAAACCGCCCTAAAATACCCCGTATATACGTAACCTATAACGACCCTCCTAAAAAAGTATTTTTGGACACCCCTAAAGGTCCTAAAATATACCCCGTACGCGAGAAACGAGCCCGAATTAGCCCTACACTTAGAAAAACAAGAAACACGAAATTCAACATTCGCTCGCGGGGCGCGACTGAGACCACCCTGGTCTGTCGCGGGCCGCGACTACCTTTGTTCGTCGGACAAGGCAGACTGCCACGTGGCATGTGACCAAGGCTAGTACGCTGACTGGTCAAGGCTATAGTTGACACGCGGTTCCTCGCGGGCCGCGAAGGCCTTCTTTGCCTTCCACGCGGGGTGCGAGCCGCCTTTGATCAACCTATAAATAGAGCTCAACGAGCTCAGTTTCAACTCGTTCAATTTCTGAATTTCCTCTCAAACTTCTGAATAGCTATTATTATACCCGGGCATAATACCCACTATAAAGCGAAGCTCTGCCTCGTTGTAAGTACTATAACCCTGCTATTACCTTACACGATCGATTTAGGATTCCGTAATGCATGTCGGCTCTGCCCGACTCAGTCATTGGAACTCTGTCTCGTGTGTACACCCGATTGATCTCGGATTCCGTAATGCATGTCGCCACTGCCCGACTCTGTCATTGGAATTCTGTCTCGAGTTGTATGGTTAATGTGAATTGGGTTATTTTACTAACACGTTTGCATTGTTTAATTTTAATAGATACTAACCAGGAGAATCACCAAGAAGCCATAGTAGTATCACCTAAGTCAACAATGTAAGTACATTCACTTTTTCTCAATATTTGAGAGTACGTTTTTATGAGTCAAAATGTTTTACCAAAACCTCAAAAGTGATTAAGTTTTTATAATTCTACAATTGCTGCCAGTATTATGGGGTTTGTATACAGTACTTGATAACCTTCACAATTGGGCACGTGTATCCAGTGTGTGATATGACCGTAGTCACAGATCCGTCGAGTGACACGTACTGACCGAGTAATTGTGTAGATATAAATATTGCCATCACCATTAATACTATAATGTGTAAACAACTAATGCTTTACCAAAATGGAATGTACTTGCCAGTATTTCTTGCTGATAAAATGTTTTCAAAACGCGTTTTAGGTAACACAATGTGAAAGCCAAATAGAAGCCAGCTGGAGAGCACTGAAGGCTTGGAAAAGTGGCTATAAAAGTTACCTAAATAAAGAAGAAGTTTTTGTTTTCAATAAATAGGGTTATCCCTATAAATTGTATTGTCAAATGAACTTGGGCTTTATCCCAAAGCTTTATTATCATAAAAGTTGGTGGTTTACTCTGATAAAAATATTTCCTAACTACGGTCCTGATGTATTCTGCTGCCAAATTATTAAACACCGATACCACCCATCTGGATCTCGCGGTGCCCGCTCCCGGGATAGGGGTCGGGGGCTGCGAAATAACCGAACCCATATAACATTTATTTAATTAAAAAATAAAAAAATCTTAATTTTATATCTGTTGTGCGGTGCACCAGGATTAGGTGAGCCGGTCGCGTGGCGCGGCGGACTTGTTTCTTGTCGGACACCCATGCTGACACGTGTTGGGTCTAGGGTTAACTCAACAACCCTAGCCATAGCTAGGGATGCTCTCGCAGGGCGCGACAGGCTCCGGAAATTTGTATAAATAGAGCAGGGCAGCAGCAGTTGCAAATCGTTCATCTCTTTCTTTCTCTCTGTCTCTATAGTCCAAAATTATATCTCTAACACACGAAGATATGCTCCGTTGTAAGTATTTTAACCCCCAATCACTAACTCGTTATCCTACCCGATTGATCTAGGACCCAGCAACACATGTCAAGGCTCTGCCTGACTAAGTCCGTTGGGGTTCTGTCTCGTGTTGTATGGCTAATGTGATTTGGTTTATTTTACTACCACGCGTGCATTGTATGTTTTTAATAGAATCTCAAGAAAATAATAAGGAATTATCACCAGGAAGCCCGTAGAAGTACCTAAGTTTACAACGTGGGTCATTCTCTTTTTCTCACAGTTTGTGACCATTTATTTAAAATGCTTTACAAAACCTCAAATGTTTATTAGTTATAACTACAGTGATTAAGTCTTTGTATTCTACAATTGCTGCCAGTATTATGGGGTTTGTATACAGTACTTGATAATCTTCACAATTGGACATGGGTAGCCAATGTGTGATATGACCATAGTCACAGATCCGTCGAGTGACAAGTACTGAACGAGTAATTGGGTAGATATAAACATTGTAATCGCTCTTAATACTGTAAAGTTATAAAAGCTCATTTTTATAAACTGGAATGTACTCGCCAGTATTTCTTGCTAATAAAATATTTTTAAAAAGCGTTTCAGGTAACTTAATGCGAAGCTATAAGAAGCCAGCTATGGAGCACTGAAGGCTTAAAGAAAGTGGCTATAAAGTTACCTAAATAAAAGTTTTTGTTTTCAGCAACTAGGGTTTATCCCTATAAAGATATTATGAATGAAATATGGGTCTTATACCATTTTGTTTAATAAAAGTTTGGTGTTCTGAAACTCTGAAATTTATTTCCTAACTACGATCCTGATGTCTCATTTGTGACAACTCGAGATTTCAAGGCCTTTCCTCTACGCATCATTTGTTTCACAACTCATTTTATGTTGTATCTTGTGCATGATATTTGAATGATTAAAGTATTGATTACGTTTGGATGTTACGTGAAAACTTAAGTATGGTGTAATGTTTATAATTATGTTTAACCCTGATTGAGAAACACTCGACGAAGAGTGGTCCTTCGTCACACTTACTCCTCGACGAAGGTTGATCCTTCGTCACAACCAACCTCCGACGAAGGTTGATCCTTCGTCACACTCACACATGGCGAAGAATGGTCTTCGCCAAGGGAGACTTTGCCGAAAAGGGCCTTCGGCCCAGGTTGTTCGAGGCCCAGAATCATATGCATATAACATTTCATAACCTGTAACCGCAAACACAAAAACCCTCTCCCTCTCGAAACTGACGGCAGCCCTGGTTGAAGCTCCCTCTCTCGTTGTCCTAGCATATCATCGTGTACTCACAATCGTTCGGTTAGTATGTTTACTCTTGTTACGATACGTGATTCCTGATTCCCTTCGGTTTTGATTAACTTGTTGATTAATGATTTTTGGGTATAAACTAAATTGATCATGGACATGTGTGGTTATGTGCACTGATATGAATGATGACTTCGGATTAGTGTTGTTTTATGATTGTGCATGATAAAAGGTTTTCGGTATTAGTTAGGTATGAGGTTCACCGATTGTTGACGATGTTTTGGTTACTAACTGAGAGTCACACACCCAAGAGGAATTGTTGAGTGATATGTTATTCACTTAATCGAATGGTTGTTGTCAATGTAATCCATGAGTATGATTATTAAACTGTTAAATGATGATTAGGGCATGTGTTTCGATGTTATCTTTGTGGTGTTGTTAGTTTTGACGATAAACATCAATTAGGGTTGTTTTAACTTGAAAGATAAGTGTTGTTTGATCCTTTAATCGTGCCAAAGATTTTGTTAACTATTGTTAGTGATTGAAGGAAGTGTAACCGTCTGTGAAGGCAGCGATGAAGAACTGCCCCGACGAAGAATCTAAATCTTCGTTGGAAAGTTTTGACTAACCTTTATGGATTCTTCGACGTGCTCAACCCCGACGAAGGATAGTACTTCGTTAGGGGATTATTCGCCAAGGGAGCATTCCATGAAGAATGATTCTTCGTGGAGATGGTGCATGTGTGTAAACAAACAGTAATGTTTATGATGTTTTATAATGGATGTTCTGTGCTTATGAAAGCTATTGTTGCATGTTAATAAGAATGAGAGATCTGGTGTGACTTGTGTGAATAGCAAACCTGCATGTTATATGTTGTTACGTGACACACATGGGATATGGACTTATATGAGGATTGGGTATTTGCTACATGTATATAGAAATCTTTGTGATAAATGAAAACTGTGTAAAATACGTGACTCGATTGTTTATGAAACTGATTTTATTGGTAACTATTGTTTGGAACGTGAACTTTTGTTATGAACGTGTATGAAATCTAAGCGTTTGCTATGTGTTACGTGACAATGGCGTTACATGTGATTTGCTGAATACGTGGTTTGGATATGTGTTTACGAAACTGATCATCTTTGGTAACCTTGGTAGGGTTTGGTTGACCAACATGGAACGGGTAATGTAACGTAACATACCTAGCAGTCTAAGGTGAGTTCACTTCTCTTGAGCATGCGTCCCGGTGGGTGGGACAATCAATTGGGTATTCCTGAGAGGAATAAGTCTTTGGGTAAATCAAATGGGTATTCCTGAAAAGAATAAGTCTTTCTGGGTAAAAACTGGAATGTTGGATAATACACTCATTTCCTATCACCTTAAGTCTCATCTTCTACCGAATAGTTACCAGAGAGGCAACGGGGTATTAGTTGATAGCGCTATTATGCTTGGCAACCTCACATCGTACATGAGAGGACGGGCGTTAACTAATGACCTTAATCATGACCAATGCTTAGATAGGGGGCATTGGGGACGGGCAAAACAATCTGGAAGCCATCTTGTACGGTACTCGAGTTATTATCAACATTACTTTCGAAATCGTTATTTAAACTGGATTAAACACTTGGTAACCAAACGTTTTCATGAAACTGTGAACTCACCAGCCTTGTCTGATACACTTGTTTGCATGCTTGCAGGTTATAGATATGTGTAGATGTGGAACTTGCTGTCTGGGAGGCTGGAGTGGTCATGGGTCGAAATACATGGAATCGCGAGACAAGTCGAATGGTTTTCATATATATGGTTTATGAAACACTTAACTAATGGTTTATGCTTCCGCTGAACACGTTATATTACATTTAATGTTTGTAACACTTTATGTTAATGAATGAAAGATTTTATTTGAAATCTTGTCATGAGTTCAATGTGATTGGTGGCTAGATCCTGGTACGTCACACGCCTCGTGGGGGTTTCCGCATGTGGTATTTTTGGGGTGTGATAGTTTGGTATTAGAGCCACTGGTTATAATGAATTTGGTTTTAAAATGTTTTTATAAAACCAGACTATAACCGAACAAGTTCTGAATATGACCATGACACTCAGCCCCAGACTGCAAGGTTCGTCTCTCGTTTACTCATTGCACTGCATAACTAGTGAACACTTACATATAATATTGCATGCACGTTTAGCACAACAATATGAATTCATGTATTACTTGCATGTGTTAAGTGATTGATAGTGTGGTGTTTCCCTAGACATTCATGACCCACGTTTTGTGATGTCCTTGTCTTGCTACTCGAGTCTGAGGAACCATTTAACATGAGTTAGGAGGAACTGAGACGAGCATGCAAATCATATTATTATTGTGGGTGCACACATAATAATAATGCGGGGTGCATGTGAGTCCCAACGAGGCCTAACAAGTGTGAAAGGGGTTCCATTCCACTATTCGACCAAATGTGAAACACAATGATCCATAGGGGTCATAGCAATGGTTGTCTCCTGTTTGAACGTGGTCCTTTCACTTCCCTATAAACCCTTACGAGTCTAGATGATATTGAGTGATACCTGAACACGTAACTGAACGTCTAGCGAGCCGTGTAGAAATGTTAGGTGATAGTGCGAACGTCCTTGAGACAGTTGTCGAAACGTTAAATGTTTGGTCTATACTTTCTCACCTTTCTCGTTTACTTTGATGCAACAAATTGACGCCTCAAATTCAGAAGTATGGACACCTCTATGATTCTCTAACGATTTACTATGCGCTATTCAATCGACTCGCAAGACCGATTGACAAGAAGATGAACGTGATGCATTACCAACCCTTGCATTAGGATGAACCTGCTCTCTGACAACGAACCTCAGTAGGTTAACTTCAATCGAGTCCCTAACCCTAGTAAGCAACGTCTGGGGGGCAACTCTTACGAATCAACCGGGGCATAAACGCTGGAAACCGACTGAAATGTGGGATGTGTAACTACTAGCACCATGGGCAGTACCCTAGGACGTGACAAGAACGATGGGAAGGTGGACCCTAAGGAAAAAAAAAGGGGGATCGCAAGGATCTATTTTCAAAGCAACAACATTAGAGGCAATGGCCACGGCGACAACAAGGTACTCGCAAATCATAACTTTCAGTATGGAAATGGAGGTGACTTTGACAAGGATTGGGCGTTGTTAAGTTCAAGACATCAACAACCCAGGGAACAATGACAGTATTGGGAATCCTCGTAACCGTAACAACAACACTAGAAGCGGTGCTCGTGGAAGGGCATTTAGGATTGGCGTAGGCGGCGCCAGGCATAATAGCAACATGGTAGCTTGTATGTTTTTGAGTAACTAATCGCTTCGCCCCTGTTCTGTTTAATACTGATGCCTCTGAAGACAGACATGTTGTAGTAGTAGCTGATGGCAAGCCAATTGAAGTCTCACACGTTCACCTAAGGTGCAACTCAATCTTGTAGGTCACGAGTTCGACATTGAGTGTAGTAGATAGTATGGACCGGATGTCCAAGCCTCAAGCAGAGATCTTCTGTAAGGAGGAAATCGCATGTATATCTCTTCATGGTAGGGATTCACTGATTGTTAGCATCACTTCGGCGATGGGAGCCCAGAAGTGTTTCACCAACCCTGCTACCCAATCATCGATTACCGGTGCGCAGCCCGAGGAACTTCCAGGTTTTCCCCCACATTGTCAGGAGGAATATCCGATGTGTATCACACCAGAAGCAGTCCTGATTTCTGGCACCTCTTATCGTCTTACGCCTAGAGGGTTGCAAGAACTGTCCGATCAACTTCAGGAACTACTGGATAGGAGTTTTATCGATCTAGCTCCTCGTCTTGGGGAGCCCGAGCTCTGTTGTGGGAATGAAGGACGAGTCCTTTCGTACGTGTACAAACTACCACAAGGTGGCAATCATAGACCGTCACCCTCTATCTCGCATCGACGACCTGCTTGACCCGCTGCAATGATCAAGTTTCTATTCGGAAACCGACTTAAGATCGGACTGTCACCTGATGGCAGACCCAGGGGAGGACGATTCCTAACACGGCGTTACAGGCACAGTACGACCACTACGATTTTCTGTTCTTGTTGTTTAAGTTATCCAACACACCAGCAGCCTTAGGGATCACATGAGTAGTATGTGTCAACCTTATCTCACCAGATTCGTCAATCGTGTTTATCTATGACGTTTTGAACCACTTCAAGGAGAAAGGAACACCATGAACGGCACTTGAATATCATCTTAGAGCTCCTAGGAGAGGAGCAACTCCATACAAAGTCTACCTAAGTGTGACTTCAGGATTCGAGAAGTACACTTTCTTGGTCGCGTAGTCAACGAAGTAGGGATACACGTGGATCTCGCTGAGATCCATTTTATTAGAAATTGATCGGCACCAAAGCCTTCGGGGATACATCAATTTCTTGGTCTCACTCAACGTTGTAGAAGGCGCTAGGCGCTAGTCGGGCGGTGAGGTACAGCCTAGGGATTAACCGGGATTAATCGGAATGGGATTTTTGTATGTATTTTTTCAAAATTATATATATATACCCAATAATATAAAAATAATACTTCAAAATTCACATAAATACTTCAAGTTTCAGATAGTATGGTTCGATTTTGACCGATTTTGACCGCCTAGGACCGCCTAGGACCGATTTTGACCGACTAATATTGTCCGATTAATCCGATTTTTGACCGCCTAGGACCGATTTTGACCGCCTAGGACCGATTTTGACCGATTTTTGACCATAACCGATTAATTGACCGCCTAGTTCAAAATTAGGCAGTAAGTGACCGCCTAGCGCCTAGGCGCCGATTAATCGGCCGCCTAGGCCGATTTCTGCAACAATGGTCTCACTAGATACTATCGTAGATGCATCGCGGGATTTTCGAAGATCGCGCAGCTTTAATCTCTTTAGCACAGCAGGGTGTTGTGTATTCATGAGAGACAAAACAGGAGGGCATCTTTTCAGCTTTTGAAACCCAACTCTACAATGCACTGAGCATCGTCTTTACCCGAGTGTACGGGTGATCTAGTGGTATACCTTGATGGTTCGAATCAGAGTCCCAGTTACACGCCGATGCAACATGAGAAGGTAATGGCTTACGTAGTGCATTTACAAGCAGTATTGCATGAGTCACAACCTACGGTGGAAGCCATAGTCTTTGGATTCAAGTTGGAGGCATTACTTGGACGGTACCAAATGCACTACTTAGACCGATCACAAGGGCCTCCGGTGTACCCTTGTTTCGAAAGAGCTAAACATGTGATGGCATCGCTGGATGGAACTCTCGAGCGATTGCGACTATGGAACCTAAACGCGTACGAGCTTGCAGCTCACCATCGACTCTAGTCTACCCGATCAGATTCGCCCAGTTCAAACCGAAACACTGAATGAAGAGAAATTTCAAGTTGCGTCCATGCGGGGCATGGAGGAGCAACTTTTGGCAAGTCGGACGATATTCGCTACTTCACGGAATGAATATGGATCCCACTATACGGCAACCGTAGGGAACTTGTGTTGATCGAAGCACATCAGCCTCGATATTTTAGTCATCTGGGTTTTGATAGGAGATGTTAGAATCTATAAATCTTGTACTGGTGACGGGCATGAAAGCCCACATAGCAAAGTATGTGAAAAATTTTTACTTGTGTGAAAGTCAAGGTGGAATATCAGAAACCTTCTGCTTTGTGTTAGCAACCGGAAACACCCATATGGAAATGGGAACAGACTGCCATGGATTTTGTCACTGGCCTACTACAAACCAGAAACGGAAACGATATCACCTGGGTGATCGTTGATTGTCTCATGGGCGTAAATATGCCTAAACGTGCTTGACCCGTGCCAACTCAGAAGTTAGAACAAGAGCTTGTTCAAAAATGTCTTGTAAAAATGATGATAGTCGATGAACTTCCGTTCTATGATATTGAACAAGATGGATTTAAAGAACATATGTAATACAAATTTCCTGGTTTTCATACTGATGCGGGCCCAAGTGTGGAGGAGCGGGCTATTTTGTATTTGGAGGCCCAAGATCGTGTAACAAAAGGGGCTTCACTAAAATGGCTCTAACTTGGGCTACGGCGGTTTGGGTCATCGTCCGGGCCAAAAAACGCTTATTTCCATGAGTTATTTTATGTTTTGTGTTTTAGTGGGTTTTTTGGACTTTTATTTTGTTCTAGTTTTTGGCCCAAGTGTGTTTTAGACCCATTTTCGAATTTCGGTCTCTATTTATATGTTGCTAAAGCTAATGAAAAGTTCAGACTTGAATTTTGAGACAATCAAATTTTCACTTCAAATTCCGTGCCTTTTGGGTGGAATCTTGGGGGGTTGGGGAAGAACACGGGTATTCTTTGAATCAACGTGTTTGATCTTCGTTTCCGTATCACGCGCTACATCAGTTGGTATCAGAGCCGAATTCCTGGCTCAAAATGCCTCCGAGGAGAAACAACAACAGGCCTCTCGATGAAGTGTATGAACGAGAGTTGAAGCAGTGACTTATGGCGAGAGTGGATCAGCGGTTGGATCAAGTGGTCGATCAGTTGACTGACCGGATGGCCGACTTGATCAATCGTAGGAGGCAGAGACCCAATGACGGGTATGGCTCTGATTTTAGTAACCCATTTGGTGATGGTTCGACTTCCGAAGACGAACAGGAAGGGCGACCAAGGGGTGAACGTGGAGGGGGTAACAGGCGTTGGGATTCTGGGATAAGGATTGATATTCCAGAATTTGAGGGGGATAGTTTGAATCCGGAGGGGTTCATCGATTGGTTGGCTACCGTGGAGGAGGTGTTCGAGTACAAGGAGGTGCCTGAAAACAAGCGGGTGGCCTTGATCGCTACCAGGTTACGTGGTAGGGCCTCTGCGTGGTGGCAGCAATTGAAATTAACACGGAATAGGCTCGGGAAGTCAAGGATCGTGACGTAGGCCAAGATGAAAAAGTGCTTGCGGTCCAACTTTTTGCCTCATAATTTTCAAAGGTTGATGTACCAACGTCTGCAAAATTTAAAACAGGGGGCTAAATCGGTTGATGATTATACCACAGAGTTTTACCAGTTGATTGCTAGGAATGATATTCAAGAACCAGAGGAACAACTTGTTTCTCGGTATATTGGGGGTCTGAGGGTTCAAATCATGGAGTCCGTGAATCTTTTTGACCCGTTAACCATTCCAGAGGCACACCAACAGGCGTTGGCCTTTGAGAAGCAAAACCGCCGGGTGGGCGGTTCATTTACCCCTGCTGAAAGAAACGTTGGGTCGGGCAGTGGGGCACCTCGTGGCGGGCCTAGTCAGCAAACGTTAGGGGTTAACAATACCAGGTCTACTTCTAAGGGGGCTAGCAGTAGTGGCCCGAGATGTTTCAATTGTGGTGAAACAGGCCATCGTCAAGCTGAGTGTAAAAAGGCTGGTAAAAGACACTTGTTTGCTGAGTCTGAGGATGATCAGTATGAAGAGTATGAGAATAACCCAGTGTTCAATGAAGAAACTGAATACGAAGAGGAGGTTGTGACCGGTGATGTTGGGGTGAACTTGGTGGTTAGACGTTCTTGCTATACACCAAAGGCAGATGGCGATGACTGGCTGAAGCATAACATCTTCCACTCAACATGTACTATTTTGGGAAAGGTTTGCACGTTTGTCATTGATTCGGGGAGTTGTGACAATTTGATTTCCGAAGAGGCAGTTCAAAAGTTGGCCTTGAAGACAGAGAGTCACCCGAAACCGTATAAGCTTCAATGGCTTAAAAAGGGGGGTGAAGTGACGGTATCTAAAAGGGCACTTGTTTCAATTTCCATTGGGTCCACGTACAAAGATGATGTTGTGTGTGATGTGGTCCCTATGGACGCGTATTACTTATTGTTGGGTAGACCTTGGGAGTACGAGTGTAATATAGAACATAATGGTCGGTCCAATACTTATAGTTTTCTGTTTGGTGGTGTGAAGATAACTCTTGTTCCTAGCAAGCCTAAGCAGTTAGCCACAAAACAGTCGGGTACTTTGTTGACCATCAGTCAGTTTCAAGATGAGTTGGAGGACACAGACAATGTTTTTGTTTTGATAGGGAAGGCAGTGCCCGAGGAAGTCGAAATTCCTGATGCTATGGTTCCTTTGCTTGAGGAATTTTCTGATGTTTTTCCTGTTGAGTTGCCTGATGGATTACCACCTTTGCGTGACATCCAACATCATATTGATTTGGAGCCTGGGTCACAGTTACCCAATAGACCACATTACAGGATGAGCCCTGCTGAGCATGAAGAGTTGCGAAGACAGGTTGAGGAGTTGATTTCTAAGGGCCACGTTCGTGAAAGTATGAGCCCTTGTGCTGTTCCGGCTTTATTGGCTCCAAAGAAAGATGGTACTTGGCGCATGTGTGTTGACAGTCGAGCAATCAACAAGATTACTGTGAGGTATAGGTTTCCTATTCCTCGACTTGATGACTTACTTGATCAGATTAGTGGTTCTATTATTTTTACGAAGTTAGATTTGAAGAGTGGGTATTACCAGATTCGTCTTAGACCAGGTGACGAGTGGAAGACTGCCTTCAAGACTCGTGAAGGGTTGTACGAGTGGTTGGAGATGCCATTTGGTTTATCAAACACACCAAGTACTTTTATGCGTGTGATGAACCAGTTGCTTAGACCTTTTATTGGGAAGTTCGTGGTTGTGTATTTTGATGACATTCTCATTTATAGTGCTTCTTTCAGCGACCATGTTGTGCATGTGAGGCAGGTTTTGGCCTTACTTCGCATGGACCGTTTTTATGCAGCCACCAAGAAGTGTGTGTTCATGACCCCTAAAGTGTTATTATTAGGGTATGTTATTTCTGGTGATGGGATACAGGTTGATGAATCCAAGGTGGCGGCTGTTCAAAATTGGCCAACTCCTACTACCATTACTGAAGTTCGTAGCTTCCATGGGCTTGCTTCTTTTTACAGACGGTTTATTCCACACTTCAGTTCTATTATGGCCCCAGTGACAGATTGTATGAAGGGGAAGACGTTTGTATGGACAGATGAGGCAGAGCTGGCTTTTCAAGTTGTGAAAGAGAAGCTCACTACAGCACCAATTCTGGTATTGCCTGATTTTTCTCATGTTTTTGAATTCATACTGATGCCTCAAAGGTTGGAATTGGTGGGGTTCTTAGTCAGGGTGGTCGACCTGTTGCTTATTTTAGTAAGAAGTTAACTGGGCCTAAGTTGAGGTACAGTACTTATGATCTAGAGTTTTATGCAGTGGTCCAAGTTGTAAAGCATTGGCGCCATTACTTGTTTCAAAAGGAGTTTGTTTTATTCACTGATCATGATTCCCTAAGGCACATTCGTACTCAAGACAAGGTATCTCATAAACATGGGCGACGGTTGGCCTTTCTTGAAAAGTTTACTTTTGTGGTCAAACACAAGACTGGTGTTTCAAATAGGGTTGCTGACGCCCTAAGCAGGAGGAGTAATCTGCTTGTATCCATGAAGGTCGATGTGCCGGGTCTGGAGGTCATTCGTGAGCAGTTAGCCATTGACCCTTATTTCTTAGTTATTTTGCAGGATGTGGAAACTGGGAAAAAGTCAGACTTTCTTTTGCATGATGGTTTTATGTTCAAGGGGAATCAACTATGTATTTCCGACTCCAGTCTTCGCTTGCAGATTATTAAGGAGTTACATGGTGAGGGACATGTTGGTCGTGATCGTACTTTACAGCTGGTGCAAGCTTCTTATTATTGGCCTACTATGAGGAAAGAGGTGGATCGTTATGTGAAGAGGTGCTGTATTTGTCAAGTTTCAAAGGGTACGGCTACCAATGCGGGTCTCTATCTGCCTTTGCCAGTCCCCTCTCAGCCATGGGTTGATATTAGTATGGATTTTGTGTTGGGGTTACCTCGTACTCAGAGAGGTAATGATTCCATCTTTGTTGTGGTGGATCGGTTTTCTAAGATGGTCCATTTTATTCCCTGTAAAAAGACGACTGATGCTGTTAATGTAGCCCAACTCTTTTTTCGTGACGTGTACTGTTTGCATGGGCTACCTTCTTCTATTGTGGCTGATCGGGATACCTGATTTCTGAGTCATTTTTGGCGTAGTTTGTGGAAGATGGTGAATACTCAACTCAACTTCAGTAGTGCTTATCACCCACAAACTGATGGGCAAACTGAAGTTGTTAACCGATCACTTGGGAATTTGCTGAGGTGTTTGGTTGGTGATCATGTGAAGGCATGGGATCAAAAGTTATGCCAAGCTGAGTTTGCTCATAATCATGTTGTTAATCGGAGCACTGGATATAGCCCATTTCAGATAGTTTATTCATCTCAACCTCGGGGACCGCTTGATTTGATGTCTCTTCCTCTTTCTGGATCTGTTCCTAAGAAAGTTTAAGATTTTGTGGAGGGTTTACATGAAGTTCATAGTGCTGTGTATGATCATTTGACCCGAGCTAATCTGAAGTATAAGCAAGCTGCTGATCAGAAGCGTAGGCATGTTGAGTTCGAGGAAGGTGATTTTGTTGGGCTGTTTTGACTAAAGATCGTTTTACAGTTGGGGAATACAACAAGTTATCAGCGAAGAAGATTGGCCCAGTTGAAATCGTGGAGAAGATCAATCCGAATGCATATCGTCTGAAACTGCCTAGTCACATTCGTTGTTCTGATGTGTTTAACGTGAAGCATCTGTTGCCTTATTATGGAGAGTCTTCTGATGGTGAACCTGTTGGTAATTCGAGGGCGAATTTTGTCTATCCAGGGGGAATGATGCGGGCCCAAGTGTGGAGGAGCGGGCTATTTTGTATTTGAAGGCCCAAGATCGTGTAACAAGAGAGGCTTCACTAAAATGGCTCTAACTTGGGCTACAGGGGTCCGTTTTGGGCGTGCGACCAGGCGAAACGAACGTGAGAACGAGCTCCATCTTGCTACAAACCGCCTACGGCGGTTTGGGTCGTCGTCCGGGCCAAAAAACGCTTATTTCCATGAGTTATTTTATGTTTTGTGTTTTTTAGTGGGTTTTTTGGACTTTTATTTTGTTCTAGTTTTTGGCCCAAGTGTGTTTTAGGCCCATTTTCGAATTTCGGTCTCTTATATGTTGCTAAAGCTAATGAAAAGTTCAGACTTGAATTTTGAGACAATCAAATTTTCACTTCAAATTCCGTGCCTTTTGGGTGGAATCTTGGGGGGTTGGGGAAGAACACACGGGTATTCTTTGAATCAACGTGTTTGATCTTCGTTTCAGTATCACGCGCTACATCCATACTCAATCTGGTGAGATGATTTACAATGATAGTGTTCAGCTTTTCATGGATGAGAAACTTCCGTTCTGTATGCTTTTCACAATAATTTGATGGAATACGTGTCAATAAGATTTTATTATTATTTATAAAATAAGATATTTCTAAAAAACTATACCAGAATTTGTGAGCATTTGCAGCTACCACGCTCCACTAGTCGTGCTCTAGCCATATGATAAGATGTATAGTTTGATAGTATTCGGTTATATGACATACTTTTACGGTATCCAGTTGGCCCGGTCTAAAATCGATCAAAACCGAGACCGGCCAGTAAGTGGCCCTTTAGTTTCCGCATAATCTCTCATCTTTGTACAGCACTGTGAAGAGTGTTTTCAGACCATGAACGCCCTTACTAGACCCGTTACCCAAACAAAGAGAACAAATCTCTAGCAGATTACTAAATAGAAGACAACACAATATTAGTCGTACTGAACTAACACAACTGAAAATGAGAAACAACAGAACTGAAAAGCAAACCAACATGAATCGGTCAGTCTCAAACCAAACCAAACCATAACCGATATTGTACCTAACTACCTTGATTTCTAAGCTTCCAACATCTCAAGCAACACAGTAAATCACGATGAAGTCGACCCGCATCCACTACTATCATCCTCCAATTGTTCATAGATACCTGCATAAAAGATTA
Organism: Helianthus annuus; assembly: GCF_002127325.2. Classification (NCBI taxonomy): domain Eukaryota; kingdom Viridiplantae; phylum Streptophyta; class Magnoliopsida; order Asterales; family Asteraceae; genus Helianthus; species Helianthus annuus. Next base: position 108,227,394 of record NC_035448.2, read on the forward strand.
TTGTGATAAAACAAAATATAATCATGCGACAACTCTGAAAATTTATATACTTATCTAAGATTCAAACATGACTATTAAAATAAATCATGATTATGTGATGTACTTGAATTAATATACGTACACACGCAGATACATTTATGTGTAATCATATAATATAAACATCTGGACATGTGTAGATTGACATGAGATAAAGTAAGTAAAATAATTAATTAGATAAACAAATCATTTAATCTTTCACAAAAAAAAAAAAAAAAAAAAAAAAAAAAAAAAAACTTTTTTTTTCATTTAATTTTTAATAAACAAAGTGGATGGTTTAGACTGGTTCTATCAGTTCTTGCATCGTTTATGATTCTGTATTTAACCCATCATTATATATACAATATCGAATATACAAAGTGTATACACACAGTAATGACATTCATGGTATATAGTTACAAAAACTACCTTTCATGACATTGCCAAGTTCAGTTGAAGCATCCTGCACTTTGATTTGCTTTTTTGAGTTGTTTATCCAATCTTGAGTGCAAACTAACGCTTCAGCCATTGAAGGAGACACAGAACTTTGAAAATCACCTAACAAATTACCATCGTTATTGTTATCTGACAGCAACGTAACGGCTGAGATTGGAATTGCCAAAACATCTTTAGCCATTTTAGTAAGAACAGGAAACCTTTTTTCATTAACCTTCCACCAGACCAGTATATCAAATCTATCAAAAGCGATAAGTTCCTCATTGAGGTATATATCAATTTCCGCTTCGCATCCTACATTACCACCAAAACCCACCTCACGTCTATCGCCCATCCGTAATGAACTTGTGGCATGGCACAAGTAGTCCATAAAACCGCTAGTTTGAAAATTTGCAGTTCGATGCGGGGCCCCAAGCTTAGTTGCGTACACATTGAACAAATCATATGCAGCAGCAACTACCAGTTCCACCTTCTTTTTCCACGAAGGTTCTCCTTCGTCAGTGTATTCATGTTTCAACGTCAAACTGTCCCCAAAACAACATTCAATATAGTCCATTTTATAACGAGGATCAAGTATGGTCGCAATATATATTAACATATTTGAATCCTTAACATCTCCCCAATACTCATTATACTTCCATTTCTGTTCAACTGGCCTGAAAAAAAGTTTAGCGCTACGTACCCATGATGTTTCCCAATCAACCAATCCAAAATCGGCTTCGGCAATTTGACCAAAAAACATATTAGATGTCACATCCGAGTTATACCTTTTGCCAGTTAACCAAAACAAACCTTTCAAGCAACATACGGCTTTCCTTACCTTTTCCCATTTGATATAAACCGGACTCCCACAAGTGGTGGACAATTCACGCTTATACATTGGATCTTTTTCTTCAAACCAATTGAAAACATCCTCAAACTTCTGAGCCGTAGATAACATTTCAAAAGTCGAGAGCCAACAAGATGGCCAATCAAGAGTCAAACAATCATCAGACGGCATCCTATGTTGTCTAGCAAAATCTTCAAATTTTTTAATCCTATCTGGCGATTGCTGCATATATCTAACCGCCGCACGCACACGTATGATCCATTTATCATAATCTTTTAAGACCTGCTTTACCATATTATTTGCAAAGTCGTTAAAACATTTGAGTCGAAGAAACTTACCATCCAACACAGGGTTCGCTAATCGTTTTCCCAAATAACTAATTGCAGCGTCATATGAACTTGCATTACCAGCAGAAACGGCCAAAACATGACTAATTTCCCAATCAAGTAAACACTTCTTAACCACCTTTCCTATCTCCTCTCCATTATCACTACAAATCGGACTAAAACCGATGATTTTCTTGTGCATATTCCAATTGTTGTCGATAAAATGAGCAGTTATGCATAAGTAATTCACAGATTGGTTAGATCTTCTCCAAGTATCCAAGCTTAAGCAAACCCTTTGTTTTGTTCTCTTAATAAAACTTTTCAACTTCAACTTGTCATCCATGAAACGTTGGGCGCAATCCCTAGAAATCATATCACTAGTTGGCATATCAAAACCAAGAAACACGGTTTTCATACGTTCAATAAATTCCTCTTCTTCGACGACAGAGAACGGAAGTTCATCAGCTATTATCATATCTACAAGAGCTTTTTGAACACTGTCATAATCAATCTTCCGGCGTTTCACACTCCTGCTACGTGGTGCCATACTCATCAGCTAGATTCACCTATGAATACTACTTCATTAGCAAACAGAGGACCGACATTGTTGCCAAAATCAAAGGTTACAATCATATATTCAAGTTACATTCTCTATTTAAATATCCCCATACCTGAACATTTGCCTCATATCAATGTAAAGTGGTATTCAAATATGTTGCAAAATGAATTATTGCTAGGGCTGTCCAAAAGTTCATAGCTCGAAAAAAGCTCGCTTGTAAACGAACCTAGTTGAGCCCGCTCAGTTTGTACACGAGCCGAGCTTAGCTTGCCGTTGGCTCACTCATTAAACTCGTTTAATTTAAAGCCCAATTTTCAATATATATAAATTATAACCAAAAAGTATAGCACATATTTTATAATATATAAATTATGTATGTATTCTATTGTACCTAAATTCTTCCCTGTGTGTATGTTAAAAATTTTATTTTTGTTTTTATGTATGATATAAACACGATATTAATTTTCTTTATATAAATCAACATTTTCTTTAAGATTATTTATTGTAGTAGTCAATTTTGTAAGGTTTGGGAAAACTGGTGGGAAAAGGGATATGTAAGACAATGGACTGTATAATCTCGTTAAACACTCGATCAGTAAAAGAATGAAAATACCTGTTAGTGTGTGCATGTACGTGAAGGAAGAACGTCGCCGGCGAACAAACGGCGGCAATCAGCGGCCGGAAACACACACAGTGACGATGGAGTTGTAGGGTTTTTGCCTTTTGGGGGTTGGAAACTTCTTTCTTTTGGTTTTGGGGGCCAAAAGGGCGCCATTTTAGAGGGCACGTTTTCCTGTGCAGTTTTTTTTTTTAACCAAACGGTTCTCGGCTTGACGGGTCATAACTTGTTTCATGGTGAAACCGATATTATATCAGGGTCCTGTTTGGTACGGGGTAATGGAATGGACGAGCTAATGGAATGGACGAGGGAATGCAATGGATAATTACCATTCCATGTCTTGTTTGGTTACCATGTGAATGGAATGAATTATTATTGTGAATTATTCGGTAGGCAAGAAAAACAGAGTAATAAAATTAGCGGTGAGTGGTGGTGGTGGTCGGTGGTAGTGATTGTGGGCGGTTATAGGTGGCGATGGTGGGTGTCGGCGATGGGTGGTGGTGGTGGCGGCGAGTGGCGGTGCGGCGGTGACGACGAGTGCTGGCAGCGACAAGGTGGCCAATGGTGGTGGGTGGCAGCAAAGGTGGCGGTTGGTGGCGGCGGCTACGGTTGGTGGTGGCGGTGGTGGCGTCGACGATGGTGGAGGTGGGCGGCGGCGAGTGGTGTAGGCGGTTGGTCGCAGCTGTGGGTGATAACGGTGGCGAGTGGGTGGCGGCGGTGGCTGTCGGGGTGAGGTGGTGGCGGTGGGTGGTGGTGGTGGTGGGTTTTGGCGAAGGTCGTGGGTTGTGGTGTTGTTGATGAATGGTGCAAGAGGGGATGAAATAGAAAAAAAAAAAAAAAAAAACATGGGAGGTGGAAGGAATAATTTTGAGGGAATAGAATAACTTTTGGAATGAGTGATTCCATTCCATTGACCAACCAAACACTCTTTTCTTCATTCACTCGTAATCACTCATTCCATTCCACCTCTCATTCCTACATACCAAACACTACCTTAGGGTGTAGGCACTGGTTAGACACTTGTAAGTGATAAACTTCAAAATCAACCGATGAGAGTGTACCATGTCAAAGTGGTAAACGATGCTCAAAAGTGTTGGCAATGGTTAGACACTTCATGAATTGGTAAACTATTTAAAAAAAGGAAAAAGATGTGATTGGTTAAGATGGCATCGACCCCACCACACACACCCCCTCTCTCTCCATCAATCCCTTCACCGTTTCGGCAACCCATCACCGAATTGGTAAACCTTTGAGTGGTAAACTTATGTTGGCGGTGGTGTTCCCAATTAGTAAACTAAGTTTACCGCATGAAACCGCATCCACTCCGTATACCCTTATGAGCAAACTGCGAATATGGTTTTAGTCTAAAACTTTTTGAATTTGGGTGATGTTTTTATAATATTATTGCGATTTTTATTCAAAATCAAAATTTTGTCAGATTTTTCAGTTAACATCTAGTTTTTTTTGTCCTTTTCCTCTTTTTTAATGAAGCACAAAATGGTCAGGTTTTTTAATTTGTTATATTAAAATGTTAAAAACCATTTTGCCTTTCATTAAAAAAGAGATAAAAGACAAAAAAAAATAGATGCTAATTGAAAATTTTGACTAAATTTTTATTTTGGATGAAAATGACAACAAAATTGAAACCACGGGGACCCAGATTTAAAAGGTTTGAGTTTTGAACTAAAATGACAAAAGTGACCAAACCTCAAGGACCATTTTGACAGTTTACTCTTATATTATACTAATAATAGTCTATATATCATAGCTTAGTGGCATCTTAGATGCGAGATGCGGTTCTGAGTTTGATTCCTATAAAGGGTTTTTCTTAGATTTATAAAGTTTTCTCCTAAATTGGTGTATAGGTATTATTGTCTACATCAGATGGTTTCGCTAGTGGTGACATGATGATATTCTAGTGGTCCGTAACTGATTCAAATTTACCGTTAAAATAATTTAGTAATCGTAATATATTAATTTGTTTTTTAAATTATTATTTCGTATTAGAAGTTACTAGTGGGGTGCCCGCGCGTTGCGGCGGGTAACACGTACATTAGTGATTTTATGGGTGTGCACGGGGCGGTTCGATGGGTTGTTTGCTTTTAAATGAGCAAAATAACTTTAGCTATACAAAAGTGTTGTCGTTCTCCTTTGTTCCCAGGATTGTTTGCGTTTAAGAATTAATTTAAAGGTGAATTACAAAAACATTAAAACATATTAATATAATATATATCTTATGATTTGCATGTATCTAATCCTATAATGCGGCTTTGGTGAACTTCTTGCTGCCAACAAAAAAAAAAAAAAAAAAAAAAAATTGAGTGTTACGCAGTTACCATTGTCTATAAAGCAACTTATAATGCTATCGAAGTGATACATCGATATAAAGCATTATATAATTATCAAGAGGATTCCCATAGTAATTTGAGTAGCCTTCTATGTTATTAACATGAAAATAAACTACTCTTAACAATAGTTTATTCAAGATAATCACTAAATGCTTTATTTAATAATTAAAAGCCTTCGCTTAATGGAAAGATTATTCAATCAAGAAAACCTTGAATTGTGATCTTAATCCCTTAAATTTGTGAAATGTTTTTGGTTACATTAATGTAGTTTAACAAGAAAAAAGGTCACCAATTATGTTAGGGTGGAGGGTGTGTCATGCGGGTATGTACCTGAACCGGGTACACTGCCTCCACCCCTATGGGTAGGTTCGGCGGGTAGGTGAGTAGAGTAAAATGGGTAGGGCCTATGGTTTTAAGGTAAGCACCCCTCCCCCTTAGTTATGCTATACAAAATGTAAAAGGTCTATAATTAAAGGTAAGCACCCCTCCACCTTCGTTTTTAACGTAATTTGATATATAACAATAACTTGAATGAGTGACGTACCATCTAGAGGACCTGTGTTGTTTTGTATTTGTTTTCGTTTCCCAATTCTTCCACTTGCTCATATATTCCCTTCCGACATAACCAAATCGTTGTGAAACATAAACATAAATTTACATGTTCCCCAATAACAATAACTGGAAGGAAAAGAACTAATTTTAATAGGCAAATTATAACCTTATTAAAAAGCAACTAAGTTATGCATATGAGAGTTGTACAACTGGCTTTGGGAGCTTTTCAAAAAAAATTGGAATTTTTCTTTTTGACCCTAAAGTTTTAAACTTTGACAATTTAAGTTTAAAGTTTTAATCTTTGTTTCATTTTTAACCTTAAAGTTTTAATCTTGACAATTTAAGTTTATAGTTTTAATCTTTGTTAATTTAACCCCTTTCATTAATTTGATTTTTCACTTCTAATTCAAAAGTTTTCATCTTATACAATTTAACCCCTTTGATTAATTTGATTTTTCACTTCTAATTCAAAAGTTTCCATCTTTTGCGATTTAACCACTTTGATTTTTTTTACTGATGTGTTGTAATCTTGACTTTGGGAGTTTTTCAAAGAAAAAATGGTTATGCATATGGTTGTTGTAACCTTGGCTTTGAGGGTTTTTAAAAAAAAAATTGATTTTTTTACTTTTCACTCAAATGTATTTCATAAATTACCTTTAACGCAAAACTATTTGTTTTTTTTACTTTTAACATAAAACTTTTTATCTTTTGCAATCTATGCTCACAATCTTTTTTACTTTCATCTTTGGCCCTTTATAATTTTCATTTTCCGCAAATTTTTCGCTTTATGCTTCGTTCTAAATTTTGTGACTAAACACATCGAAACGTGCGTCTTTGGTTTAATGTTTTTACGTTTCGTTCTAAATTTTGCGAGTTAACACGACGCAACGTACGTGTGCGGGTGAACGTTTTTACATCGCCTATTTTTTTCCCGTTTGAAAGGTTCACCATAACGTGCGCATCCTAAATCGACTTAGTTATAACTAAAGAATCCCTGCCGCATTGCGGCGGGTCGTAATTCTAGTTAGTATAAATATTGTAATAACCTTCAATCTACCTAAAGCCATGGTGAGGATACAGTAGAAAACATGAGATGATTTATTAGTATAAATTTTGGTAGGTGTGTCTCGTTTTTACAGGTCATTGTATGTACCTGTTCCTAAGTGCATAATGATTTATTTAAAAAAAAATAGTTGTAATTACATGTCATTGTATGTACCTGTTCCTAAGTGCATAATAATTTATTAAAAAAAATAGTTGTAAAACACTAACGATTAATTGAGATTAGGGCTAGACTGTTAATCCTTGTCACTTTTGAATTGCTGTTGGTCTGCACATGGAATTTGCAACCGTCAGTATCAAATTATAACATAACAAAATATATAATTATTTTAAACACTTAAGTGAATCAGTCCAATAGCTCCTAAGATGTCAAGTCCCAATCGAATAAGAAAACTTAAACACAATTCTGGAATTAGCTCTCCACTTTATTTGATCAAAGAAAAATTACTCAAAAACTTCGATCTCAATCCTTGCTACAACTCAGCAGGATTGTTACAATATATAGGCCATTATCTCGGCACTCATAACCCAACTACAATACTAATTCCCTCCCAGTAGATAATTACAAAAATATCTCTTTTATAATTATCCTAATCTAATTTAAATAAACTAGATAAATAAAAGAAACACAATTGGGTTATAACTCTTCCCATTATGTCGATCAACTATCATAGGCTCGATATCGATCGGGAATTAGTTATTTCGGCCAACAATCACCCCCCTAATTTCCGACTCGAACTAGGAAGGTCTTCTACGCCAAGCTTTTCTCGCATCTCCGAAAACTTGATTCTTGCAAGTGCCTTAGTAAGTATATCAGCTCGTTGCTCGTCCCCACTTATATACTCGATTGCAACTAACTCATTCTCCACACATTCTCTAATGAAATGATACCTTGTATCGATGTGTTTGCTCCGACCATGGAAAACCGGATTCTTCATTAGTGCGATCGCCGATTTGTTATCAACATGTAAGATAATCTTTTGAAGTGGTTCTCCCTTTATTTCTCTATAAAGACTTCGTAACCAAATCGCTTGACATGCAGCAGATGTAGCGGCCATAAACTCGGCCTCACAAGAGGATAAAGCCACGGTGTTTTGTTTCTGAGAACACCAAGTGATTGGTGATTCTCCGTAATAAAATACATGACCAGTTGTACTCTTTCCATCATCTTTATCCGTGTTGTGGCTACTGTCGCTATACCCGGAGATCACCTTTCCCCCACCTCGTTTATATAGAATTCCATAACTCGAAGTTCCAGATATAAACCGAAGTATTTGTTTAATTGCAACCATATGAGAAGTCTTTGGAGATTGCATATATCGACTTGCAATTCCTACCGAATATGAGAGATCAGGCCTCGTGTGTAATAAATAGCGTAGACATCCTACGAGCCTTCGATACCTTGTTTCATTCACAGGTTCACCTTTCTCGTCTTTAGTGAATTTAATTCCGGGATCTAATGGAACTTTAGCTGAATTACAGTTAAGTAATCCATTTTCTTTTAAAATCTTCCTGGCATAACCTTCTTGCTTGATTAAAACTCCTTTCTTGGTCTGAATCACTTCAATGCCGAGATAGTAAGATAAAAGTCCCAAATCACTCATCTCGAATTTCTTTTCCATCTCCTTCTTGAAATTTCCAATTTGATTAAGATCTGAACCGGTAATAATAAGGTCATCGACATACACTCCGACTATCAAACACTTCCTTCCCGAATGTTTCACATACACCGCTTGCTCTTGTTTACACCGTATGAAACCTAAACCCTTTAGTGTAGAATCAAGTTTAAGGTTCCACGCTCGTGGGGCTTGTCGCAAACCATAAAGAGCTTTTGTTAAACGGTATACCTTAGTCTCGTTCCCTTTCTTCACGAAACCTTCTGGTTGTGTAACGTACACTTCCTCTTTTAACTCACCATGTAAAAATGCCGACTTAACGTCTAGGTGGTGAATTTCCCACCCTTCGCATGCAGCCATAGCTATTATTAATCTCACCGTTTCCATGCGTGCTACGGGAGCGAAGGCTTCCTCAAAGTCTACTCCAAACTGTTGAACGTAACCTTTAGCGACAAGTCTTGCTTTATATTTAACGATATCTCCGTTAGCATCCCGCTTGAGTTTATATACCCATTTCAATCCGATGGGTTTTAGACCCTTTGGTAATTCAGTCAACGTCCATGTTCGATTTTTTTCAATTGACTCCAGCTCGATCTTCATTGCTTTTTCCCAGAATTTATTACCTTTTGCTTGTAAATAATTCATAGGTTCGTCTTCGCTGATTTGCAATAATTCATCATTCCGTTCTCGATTTACCCCGTCCTGAATAACATAATCTTTTAGCTTCGAAGGAATTGAATGAACTCGTGCTGACCGGCGAATTGGTGTTTGCACATCATCATTAAATTCTTGCTGAACCACATGCTCAGTTGCTTCAGTATTTTGACCAGCTCCATGACCATCATTTACCTCGTTTTCAGCTGCTGATGATGAACCGTGACCAGCAGGTGAAGATCCGTCCACAGTATGTGGTTCGGACCTGCTGGTTTGCGGCTCAGAACTCCTGCTCAGCTGCGAATCAGTGTTTTGCTCCCCTATTCCTTGATTTAATCTTGTTTCAATGATAAAATCATTGATATAGGGCTGCTCCGATTCTTTCTTCCATGACCAACACCGATTTTCAATAAAGCCAACCGTCCTTCTGACTATAATTTGATTCTGAACTGGATCATACATTCTGTAGGCTTTTGAACCAGGTTCAGAACCGAAATAAACAAGTGGTTGTCCTCGGTCATCAAGTTTCTGTAGGTTTATTTTTGGCTCAGTTGCAAATCCTACACACCCAAATACCCTTAAATGATGAATATTGGGTTTTCTTCCAAGCAATGCTTCATACGGAGTCTTTGAATTAAGTGCTTTAGTAGAGACACGATTTAGCACATAAACACTGTGCTTAGCCGCTTCTCCCCAAAACTTTTGAGGAACCTTCATCGTTTTCAACATGCAACGTACGGCTCCGATTACAGTCCGGTTTCGTCTTTCAACAACGCCGTTCTGTTGTGGGGAATACGGGGCCGTTAATTGTCTTCTGATTGCATTTGTCTCGCACCAGTTGAGAAATTCTTTAGAAGTAAATTCACCCCCACGATCGGTTCTTAATGTCCCGATCTTCAGCCCCGTATCTGCTTCAACAAGGCCTCTAAATCTTTTAAAGAATTCGAAAGCTTGATCCTTAGTCTTCAAGAGCATGCACCACATGTATCGTGAATAGTCGTCCACGATAAGGAACATGTACCTGTTCCCGGCTGGAGTAGATGGTGATATAGGTCCACATAAGTCCCCATGAAGGAGCTCGAGTGGTCTTGATGCTCGAAAACTAGCTTGATCAGGATATGGTTTCTGTACTTGCTTTCCTATCAAACATGAATCACATATATTTGTAACATGATTAACTTTGGGCATACCTCGCACCATAGCTTTTGAACTTAGGCTCTTCATCGTCTCGAAGTTTAGGTGACCTAAACGGGCATGCCAAAGCCATGCATCATTGTCTAGTTTTGACATTAGACAAACCGGTGAACCGATCGAGAGTTTGATTTTGTAGAGACGATTTGCCGACCGGAAAACTCTCATCATCAATCTTCTAGTGTTATCATAAACTAATAACACGTTTTCTTCCATAACCACTTTGCATCCTGTTTCTGTGATTTGGCCAAGACTAATAATATTGCTCCGGAGGCTTGGTATGTAATAAACATCAGTTAGGAGCCGATGTTCTCCTTTCTTGTTAATGAACAGAATAGATCCTTTTCCTGCAATATTAACACAAGAGTCGTCTCCGAATCTGACCTTCCCGGTTACCCGCCCGTTCAATTCAGAAAAAAGAGTTTTGTTACCCGTCATATGGTTCGACGCTCCGTTGTCGAGATACCAAAGATTCTCCTCCATTGACTCGGATTCGAATTTTCGGGGAATAACTTTTTCTTCATTTAAGAAAATTGTCTCTTCCGAACATCTTGCCATAAACAAAGCTGGCTCAGTTTCTTCAGCATTAAGAAGATTTGCTTCTGGCGTCTTCGATTTTCGTTCCGGGCACTCGGATGCATAGTGTCCGTATTGGTCACAGCGAAAACATTGAATCTCGCTTTTGTCTTTTCTTAACTTTTGTTTATCATCAGTTTTCGTATTGTTTTGATGTCTTGTTACACGTCCCCTTCCTGACCCACGACCACCTCTACCACGGCCTCGGCCAGATTGACCTTCCCCACGTCGGCCTTGAACATCACTCGTTTTGCCTTTGTTGGAAGTTTCAACTTTAGTAAACAAAAGTTTACTCGGTCCTTCGTTCTGGTCCTCATCTTCTTTAATGCGTTCTTCATAAGCTTTAAGGCGACCTACAACATCATCAAAACCAATCGTTTTAAGATCCACAGCTTGCTCAATAGATGCCACCATGTGAATAAATTTCCTTGGTAACCCGTTAAGAAATCTTTTCACCATCTTTGACTCATCGATCGCAGCCCCTAGCGAAGTTGCTTTTGACGCCAGACATGATAGCTTCCCAGCAAAGTCATCTATCTTCCCGGGATCCTTCATCTTCATGTTTTCGAACTCCGCCATCAAAGTTTGGAGTCTGGCTTCTCGTACACGATCTGCTCCTAAATTACGAGTTTTGATAGCTTCCCACATCTCTTTCACAGTAGCCAGATTCCCAACCTGCAAGATTTGATCTTCCGGGATGGCTTGAAATAGTAACGCTATTGCCATCGCGTTCTTCTTCACATCCGCCTGAGTTCCAGGGTCGATTTGATCCCATACCCCATGTACCGTAAAAATGGCTTTCATCCTCATGCCCCACGTTGTATAATTTATTGCTGTTAACATAGGACAATGAATAGAAGCCATACCAGTCTCCTTTACACCGGCGACGTTAGAACCTGAATCTCCCACCATTCTTGACCTAGGCTTTTTCCTGTGATAAGTGACTGGAGTTTTCTGATCCAGTCCTTCGGATCTTTGTTGCTGATCTCCTGCTCGATATCAGATTCTGAAAATCACTGCTGACTGCGTCCCTGCGATCTTCTTGATATGCGACTCTCACAATCAGATCTACTAGTCTGATCGTGTTCTTGATTTCTTGATCAAGAGGCAATCAATCGAGAAATTGAACCGGCTCTGATACCAATTCAAGTCCCAATCGAATAAGAAAACTTAAACACAATTCTGGAATTAGCTCTCCACTTTATTTGATCAAAGAAAAATTACTCAAAAACTTCGATCTCAATCCTTGCTACAACTCAGCAGGATTGTTACAATATATAGGCCATTATCTCGGCACTCATAACCCAACTACAATACTAATTCCCTCCCAGTAGATAATTACAAAAATATCTCTTTTATAATTATCCTAATCTAATTTAAATAAACTAGATAAATAAAAGAAACACAATTGGGTTATAACTCTTCCCATTATGTCGATCAACTATCATAGGCTCGATATCGATCGGGAATTAGTTATTTCGGCCAACAAGATGTGTACCAAATATGAAGTTTTAAAACATCTATCACTATCTAATATAGACTATATTATTATTGTAAACTATGTTGTAAAATATCCCACATATTTGTAGTTACTGATGGGATCTTATCTAGAGGTGTACAAATCGGTTAATCGGTTTTTAAAAAACCGGTTAAAAAAAAACCCGGTTTTTTCACCCAAAATAAAAACCGGTTTTTTTAATAACCGGTTCCGGTTACTAACCGGTTTTTGAGGTCCAAAACAATAACCGGTATAACCGGTTGGGACCGGTTTTTAACCGGTTTTTCCCAAAAAAACCGGTTTTTTTCCGGTTTTAACCGGTTTTTTAATTAGTTAGGAGACTGTATTATATATTGGAGATAATGAGGTGGCAAATAACAAGGTTGATTAATTCCTTTACCATCTCTGATGGTATGTCTTTGTGGCGCCTGTATGCTGAGGTGGAGTGGCTTGTGGGAGCAAAAATGAAGACTAATCGTGTTTAGACATAACAGCAGCCTAAATTCAAGAGAAAATCTAGAGAATGTCAAACTTGATGACCCATATCATCTGTTCGTTCTTCATTGGTTTGTTTTGGTTAGATAAACAACTAAGTTGACTTTTGAGGTCCTAATTTGACTTCTTAATTCAAAATGCTGATGGTCATACTGTTAATAATCCAAAAAATGTCATTATCTTAGTTGTCATATACTTTAAACCGCTCATTTTTTTTGTTACCGACTTCCATTAAAATACATGAAAATATGTAACAGTTTCGAAGTTGAAAAGTATACAGTTTGACCTTAAAAAAGTCAAACTGTACCATTCACAATCACACTTCAAATGTTACTAAAAGTTAGAAACAGTACATACCTGAGAACCAGTATGCCCATCATAGACCCCAAAGAAATGGGTGGTCAAATGGGTCAAACTTTTGATCAACGGTCAACAACACCGCGGTCACCGGTCAACATTTGAATAGGGACCTTCAAGAATCTAGGCACGGTCGCAACCGCATCTTCCATCTCGGGTCTCCTTCCACAGATAGAAGTGAAACCCCACAACAGTACACAATCCACTTCAAACACGCTTCGCGCTACCGTCCCGGGCGCACTCGACACTTTCTCCGAAATTACAATACTACCCTCCACCACAGAAAGGCCCGAAACACCCTTCTCCCCATCATGTGATCCCATTGCACTCATCTCTGACGTTACAGACTCAACGCTATCAAATCCTCACCACATAAACCAGTTGAATCACTCACCAACGCGGTTTCAAATACCCGATCACCCTCTAACGACATTACCTCATCTTCACTTTCTTGAAATCCATCATCTTGAACAACATGATTACAGTCATGATTGTTAACAGGATCTTGAACCGAACTAACCGAACTCGTGTTCTCCGCCATAGTGTTTTGTATCCCAGTAATTATCACAAGAGTCTCCTCCAAACTCAGGGTTTTACACAGCGAATTACCTAAATCCAATGGCACTATCACCGACGGAAGCATCTCCTCCATCAAAATCACTATCTTGAAACAAATTACATTCACATACCACCCCCTCAAAAGTCACACTAACCGTCATTGTTTGACTAATTCATCAAAGAAGTACGTAACTCCATGCCTATTAATCACCAACTTACCACCAGCACTTACCATCTACAATACCCTATTTTAAGAAAATAAAAGTTATAAAAATGAAAAAATTAAACTAACCTGAAGCCTTTTTTCAATCTTTTTGTAACTCACCGCAGCTGAGCCTCGTAGGTTTCCTTTAAACAACACCCCACCCTAAAACAAAAAGATCATAAAAGTAAACTTTGGTTTTTTAGTCACATATAAATGTGATATGTGATGTAAAGCATAGCCATTTATTTGATCACCTGATACGGTTCCTAGCTAGTAATAAAAAAGGTGTCGAAGCCAAATACTTGGTCTTTCAGTATATCGATTCTTTCCTTTGGGATTGCGAGTATGTCATCAAGTTGTTGTGGCTGTTAAGAATGATTAGAGAGTAAAAAGAGAGGACAATATCGTATTCATAAAAGTGGAAATGACATCAATGAAGTATTCACCTTCACACATGGTTGCAAAAGTCGCTAGGCGTTCCCTAGTCGATCGATCGGGGAGTTGAGAGTACTCGGTCTAGGCGGAGAGTACTCGGGGAGTACTCGGACATGTTAAATTATAAAGAAATTACTTTTTAGAGATTAAATATATGTCAAGTAACATAAATTTACTAGTATTTATAACAAAATACTTAAAAATGATATTCATTCTTTAATATGATAGGCGTAAAAATTATGTTTTATTTTTATTTAAGGCAAACTAGGCCCGAGTTGACCTACTTGATCCAATTCTGGCCGAGGTTGACCGTGTTTGACCGACTCTTAGTAATTAGGCGGAGTCGAAGAAAGTCGCCTCGGCAGCCTACCTTGTAGCGACTACTCAGAGAGTACTCGGCCTTGGAAACCTTGTTTTACAACCATGCCTTCACATATGCTAGGGGTGATCCACTTGTATCAGCCTCCTGTCATGAAAAAAGAGAAGATAGTATACAAGATTAAAATATGTAATTGTCATTTTAGCAAAACTATAGGGTAAGAAAAATACCATAGTGACTTGCTTAGATTTAACTTCATGACCATCTTTATTTAGTAACCTGTTAAGAGCCTCCAGTTGACTACATTGACCTTTATCCTTTAGAAGTAATAAGAGCAACCTTTTATTAGAATTTCAAAAAATCACTACATAATTAAATTGGAATACATAACTTGCAGTCGTAAACCTTATTTATGCATATTAGCCCTTAATCACAGGAAGCGCAGACCCCCCCCCCCTCTCGTATAGCAAACCAGATCGCCCGTAACGGACTCGGGTACAAAATCGAACCAAGCGCCATGGGTTCGTGAACCAAACCAAAAAAACAGGCCGTACACGATTTTCATTAAATTCATTACATATCATATAAAATCACGTTTTGGGAATGCTCCAACGGATTTAGCGTTTGGGAATGCTCCTATTCGCGTAAAATGCTAATTCAGACCTTAAAATATACATTATGCTTATGCAACTTCAAATTTTAAAATACCCTGTATTAACAATAGTTTGATCACCAGAAAAACCTTATCAAGATCACATCTTTTAGAGCTTAACCACCCTCTTTAGAAAACCTTACTGGCCGGTGGCATGTTATCTTTCTCATCTGAAAATTGTTAAAGTATCAAAAATAGCAAAACAACTAATGTTTATTCTGTAAACAAACAATAAATCTAAATAAAAAAAAAACAATAGTAATAAGAATAATCAACCACTGAATGATACTGAGCAGGAACCAAAGGTGTTACCAAATCCAAAAACTTCGGATTACACACAGGCGACGTCACCGGCGGTTCCAACAGAGACTTTTGAAAGAACAGAATCAGAATCCCTCCTGAACCTACAATTAACGTTTCACAAGTATAATTAGTAAACACGTATAGAAAAACATGACGAATCATTGTTTGACATGCACCATGGTCGGCTTGTTGATGACAACACCTTCAGCTTCAATCTGTCCCTTTAAACACCGATTACAGCTTCAAAACACAGGTATAGATTAGTCTCATTCGATTATCATCATTACCAAACATAATCAAATCCAAAAACATACCTCTGGAAGTCTCAATCGGAACCCTAGATGGAAGATTTGGGAATTTGGAAGTAGAAGATGATGATGAAGATCTTTTGCGCGTTTGGATGATAAATCTTCACCTAAAGAGCGAGGTTCATATAAAAAAGGTGGGGTCTATTCGCACACGCCCTTAGTCTATTTAAACACTCCAAAGCGCCCCGCTATGGCCAAAGCTGGGCGCTTTGGTGTAAAGTTAACAGACAAGGTCTGACAGGTTCAGTCCTTGTCTGTTAATTTTACACCAAAGCGCCCCGTTTTGGCCATAGCGGGGCGCTTTGGTTTTTTTTTTTTTTTTTTTTTACATCAAAGCGCCCCGCTTTGGCCTAAGCTCGGCGCTTTGGTTTTTTTTTTTTTTTTTTTTACATTTTGGGCGTATTTTAATTTAATAGATGAAGTCTTGGTTTATGTGTGGAGGGCTTGTTTGTACAAAACTAAAATATCTAAAGCCAAAGCATTGTACAACTCTCAACGCATAAGATACAAGTTAATGTAAATGTGTATGTTAGATCAACATCATTTACTGTCCTATTTTTACTTTTCTTATTAACAATTCATGTAATGAGTGTAAATAGGACAACACGGTACAGCCTTGCAATCAGGGGCGGACCTACGTTACGAGGAACGGGGTCCCCGGACCCCAATCTTTTTTTAAAAAATAGTAGAAACGGTATATAAAATTGTCTATGGACCCCATAAAATAATTTAGTTGGACCCCATAACAATGAAAGTAAGCCTAGTGCAGTGGTAAAACCCCTTGTTTACACACAAAAGGTCATGGGTTCGATACCTATTTCTTCCTTTTTTTGTGTGTTTTTTTTTTTGGACCCCGTTGTCCAAAAATCCTGGGTCCGCCACTACTTGCAGTGTTGCAGGGAAAGACTAGAGTACCTTTCCACTGTTCAATTAATTCCCGCCCAAACAAAATTGTTTGTTTGTGTATTATAGTCTCACTTTTTACTTTTTTTTTTTTTTTCATAGAGGGTGTTTGTGATTACTTATTTAACTTAAAAAATACTTTTTGGCAAAACAACTTATTTAGTTATAACTTATCCAAAAGCAATTCTAAAAATGTGTTTGGATGAGCTTATTAGGTCGGAAAAGTCATTAAGTTGTTTTAAAAAATAATTGGATGAGCTTATAATTTGGGAAAAGATAATATTTCAGGAAAAGTTAAAATAAGTTTTAAAAAGCCAAGGTTAAAAATAATTGGATGAGCTTATTATAGTTGGAATTCGTGAAAGGAGATGTCTTATTTTAGATTTTTGTATAGTCTCTTTCACCATGTCAAGGCAGTCACTTTTTGTTGAGTGTTAAAGAGTCTATAACAAATTTCAATAAATTACTGTTCATTGAAATGTAAGAGATCACTTCTTTGACGTTTTACAGTGAGATGTCTCAACAAATTAAATATTGAGATGGGACTTCATCGGAAAACATAGGACATTATGATGCGCTAGTTAGACGGATCAATTTCAAGGGGGTGGGACAGAGCGCGCAGCAGCCAGGCATATATTATACAGGCATATATTACACATTCAAGATGTATGTTAAATGTGTTTAATAATAATCACGTTAATTCTTTTACAATCCAAGAGTACGTTTGTGTTTGTTCAATATATGCGTTACATCACGTTAAAAGTCGAATGTCACTGACACGACCCAATCAGATTCAATACGCACTTGTATGACCCAAATGACAATATACATCATAATACTACAATTAATGAAAAAATACGTCATGTACATGTACGGTAGGCGGCTAATACACATAACACTACTCATAGGAGTACTTGTGCTTTCAAAACGAAATGATACGATATAATGGAATACGACATCACACGTAACCGATTTGATCCGGAACTTGCAGTATAATCCATATATATTAAAAAATAATGTATAATGGAAAAAGCGTAAAATTTAGACTATTATCGACGCGTTTGTGAATTAAAAACAATTTTAAAAAATTTAAAAAAGACCCATAGCGCTGCGCTTTGACCTAAGAGGGGCGTTTTGCCCGAAAATTTAAAAATGTAAAAAAAAAAAAAAAAACCTCAAAGCGCCCCTCTTTGGCCATAGCGGGGCGCTTTGATGTAAAGCAACAGACAAGGTCTGACGCGGTCAGTCCTTGTCGGTTGACTTTACACCAAAGCGCCCAGCTTTGGCCATAGCGCGGCGCTTTGGGGTGTGAAAATAATTTTCTCCGTGTGTAAATAGCATGATCCATAAAAAATGATGGACCGTTCAACTGCTTGTTTAGGGGTTTAAGAGGTAGATAGAAGGATCAACGGTGGTGAAATTCATCAATAACTTAATTAAATGTGAAGATCAGAGACATAAATGTAGGGTTGAAATCTCTGTGTTGCCCCTCAGGCGTCTTAAAAATATGGAGATTGTCTCAATTTGTCTGCTTTATCTTTGTTGTACATATTGCTTTAGAATTGATATACGTGGCAAAATTACCATCTTGTACATAGGAAATGCTTATATATAGTATATAGATATAGATATAGATAATATAATAAAAGTTATTCATTATTATAATAATAACTATACATGGCTACATATTCCATTCCATATATCATATACACACAAATTAAAATTAGAGTGAATTGCAAGTTTTGTCCTTTATCTTTATACCCAATTGCAGGCGCTGTCCTTTATCTTTAAAATTGACGAGTTTTGTACTTAATGTTTAAAAATCCTGCATGTTATGTCCTTTGTCCCTAACCCAGTTAGATTTTTCTGTTAAATCAAACAACACAAGGGCAATTTAGTCTTTTTACCTATATCCTTAAAATGATTTTAATAAGAAATCAAAAATAAACTCTTTTATAATATTTATATTACATATTTATCTTTTCACCCATCATCCTCTCCCTGCCCACCTATCTCATTTTACACTAAACCACCAGCCACCACCGCCTCCACAGCCATGAGCCACCACCGGCTTCCATTACATTACAATCATTAAAAAGATGACGATTCTCACACCAAAAGCCCTAATCCCTCGTCCACAAACAGAACCCTAACTTCTCCATTCTTTTCACATGAAAAGACAGATCTTGAAGCAAACAGATTTGGGGGTTTTAGATCTACAAGCGATGGTGGTCGTCGTGGTGAAGACCGTTTATGCGTGTGATCGAGCAGGGAAGTCGGTTCGTCCTCGAAGAAATCCAGGGTTTTGAAAAGGGAGGGTTACGCTTGTGGATGTGGGTTTTGGATTAGGGAGATTGTGTTGATTTGTAATTATAACCAGAAAGATAAACTATGCCATTTCACTAGAAGGTATCTGTCTGGACAAGGACTCGTAGAAGATCCGCAGAGGTTCTCGCTGCAACTCATAAAAAAGAGAAAGGTAAATTGTATAACATTCCGAATTGGCTGGCTAGCTGGCTTATAATCAAAGACTACCTTACCTCTTCTGGAAGATCAAACTTCTGTCCAGGCAAGGAATAAACTTTCTTTTCTCTTGTTGTTTTAACCGCGGTTGTTACTGATTTGGTCTTGGAAGAAGTCACAATAATTGACTTCCCTTTAGCCTTCATTATCAAAACCAACAAGCTCCTTTAACAGATGCCGAAAAGGAAACTAAATTGGGGGTGTGTGTATCCTATGATTATGGAAAAACTGTTTGGATAATTAACGATTTCCATTCGACAATTACTGCCGATCGAAACATCAGATTGAAAATTGCAATCCAATTCACCAAAAAGAATTTCTCAATCCATATCTGAATACAAACAATTAAGCACAAAAGAAGAAGAAGGAATTTACCTACCTCATTTTTAGATCTGATGGTGGATGATATTTTATGTTTGGAATCGATGGATTGGGTGTTTTTGATAACAGATGAATCGAATTTAGTTTTGGGTGTAGAGCCATCTCGGCCGGGTTTCATCTTAGGAGGTTTGGTTTCGGTGGCCATTCTGATCGGATCCGATGCGGTTGGTTATTCAACACAAAAGCAACCTACTCTCTCTCTCTCTCTCATCGGTTTAGGAATAGCCATAAGATCAGGAACATTGTAAATTGGGTTATTTTTTAACTTTGTAAATTGGGTTATTTGGTGTTCAATATGGTGTGAGAAAGACATAAAGAAGAAACCAGAGGCTGGTGGGTTACGGCCATGAGAGAGATGGGTGGGTCGGGCTGGGTTGGAGGTGGTGGAAGCAGGTGGTGGTAAGTGGTGACGGTGGGGTGGTGGTAAGTGGTAAGTGGTAACTTTTTTTATTTATTTAAATCTTTTGTTTTAAAGTATCTTTTTAAATGTTTGGGTATTTAATCTATTTACATGTTTAGTCCTTAGAGAGATGAAATGACAAAGATACCCTCACATGTAAGTCACATGATCAGATTTAACAGAAAAATCTAACTGGGTTAGCACTAAAGGACATAACATGCAGGATTTTAAAACATTAAGTACAAAACTCGTCAATTTTAAAGATAAAGGGCAGCGCCTGCAATTGGATATAAAGATAAAGGACAAAACTTGCAATTCACTCTTAAAATTAAAGGCTGTGATGAAACAATGGTTAACCGGGCAGGGTTAACTCACTGGTCTCGTCAAGAAGGGTTAATCCCTTCCTCTCGAGGATCGCTGGCTGGATCACCGGTGGGTTGATCTCCTGCACAAGGAAACAAACCGTGACTCGCAACAAGGAGGATGGGGTGGGGGGTGCTCCTTGTTACCACTCTCCGGCGTGAGAATCAGTAGTCTGCTTGGGAAGCAAAGTATGATAGTAGTAGTAGTGAGAGAGTTGTGAAGAGATACCTCAAACCTGGTTTAGGGTTGGTATTTATAGCCGAGGAGTGAAGGAGGTGGATGGATAGACTGACGGCATGCTGCACCTTTGCAGGTGTGTCAGACATGTCGGCCGGGGAGGCGACGCCACGTCAGTCTGCTGCTTACGTAGTCCTGACAGTCGGCTGCCATTGGTGTTACTTGCTCTGTGGTATCAGTCCCACTTGATGAGTAGACAGGGTGCGGTGCAAGCCGCATCGCTGTTTGCGGTAACTGTAGACGTTCCCGCGTCTTACTCTTTGATCAAGAAATACGCGAGATGCGGTGCCAGGCCGCATCGTCGTCTGTGGTGACTGTTGCTGTTATCCAGCTTCTCTGTATTGATAGAAGTGTTCACTGGATGTGGTGCCAAGCCGCATCGCTGTGAATACTTCCGTATTCATACACCAGATGCGATGCCAGTCGCATCGCTATGCCGTTCTCATATTCCAGGTAAGTCCTCCTCCGTCATTGGACAGATTGGATTCAACCACTGTGTCGATGCATTCCCGCACGGACATAAGTAGGTTGTTAGCTAGTGGGGGTTTTGATAAGGATAATGGTCACTCACGGTCGATGCTGACGCCAGATCTGGGACCATACCCCTTCAAGTCCCCCCAGTCTAGTGTTGCTGCCATATGCAAGTTGCATGTGGGAGGAGTACTGGACTATGGTGCTTAGAAGGTAGTTTGGAGTCTGGAGAAGATCCTAGGCCATGTAGATGGTCTTTGCTCTTTGTAAATCAAGCTGGAGATCTGGAAGAGTCATTTGATGCCTCTTCCGTACCGGTGAGAATATTTCGTCTGATGCGAAATTCTCAGCCTCGGGTTGGGTGCCACCTGTTGGTGTGTCGAACCAACCTTGAGACCTTGCTGGGGGCATGCACAAACTTCGAACCAATCTCTGAGATGGTGGTTGAAGGTGTGCACAAACTTCGAACCAACCTTTGAGGTGGTGAATGAAGAAGAGAGTGTTCTTCTGTCATAATTGGACATCTAATGATGATCCCTTTTGTGGGATGTTCATGTTCTTCCAATTAGCTCTCTAGTATCCGCACGTCCTTTGCGATTACGTTGTTGCTTGACATTGTTGGCCACGGTTGTGTGAACAATGTTGGGTACTTGCATCATTGTTGGCCATGTTTGGTCGAACAATGTGAATCTGGATAATGGTCAAATAAACATGGTCATAGGCATGGTAATGCCCACCATTGTTTATTCTATCCGTCTTACAAGTAGGGTAACAAAGTCATAAGCAGACTTGTTACCGCTGTTCGGCCGCTTGTTGTTCGACGAGATCTCGTATGATCATTGGGGATCTCGTTCGCATCTCTTCGTTAGCTACCTTCCTTCACGCTCCAATACCGAGGAGTTTTCCTTGAAGTAGCTTTGTTCATCCATGTGATGACTTAGTTGTGGCTCTTCCGTAGCAACCATTCGCGGAGCTATGGGCGTGTCCGCAGCGACTCATGAGTGTCTGCGGTTTCGTCACCCCATACTCGCTTGAAACGGGTGTGTTGCTCGGATGTGGCTCTTGAAGGATCAGGAGTCAGGGTTGCTGATGTACGTGCGCGTACATTCCCTTCCTTCTTCTTGTTGAAGAAGTTGTTTATGCACCCTCTGTGGTTGTGAACCGGACAGGAGGGATTTGAAGCTTGAAGAGAATGAAGGCAATGCGGTTTACCTGTTTCTGAGATGCGGTTCAGTCCAAAGAACAACGCTGGTTCTGAGTATCTGACACACCTGTACGGGCTCGTGTGTGCCATCTCCGCATATTCCACGTGTGCTCGTGGGTATGTGCGGACATGTTTATACCCCCTTAACCATGGAAAGATATAATTTTTTGGCTATTTTATGGGGTATGTAAAAAAAACGACATGCGGTATGGGTTATGGTGCCGTATACCAGAGAAACCGCATGTCGCTTGTGTTTGGATAATGTTGTCGCTTTTTGTTGTATACGTGGCTGAGCGCACGTGTGAGTTGGTGGAAGTTGGTGAGATTTTCTGGCATGTGCTGAAATGAAAGGACATTTGCACTGCCCGAGGTCATTAAATGCACTGTAGCAGGAGTGTAAACGTCTCTTTTGTCAGGCGCGTGGGCGGCCACGTGCGCGTGGTAACCGTCAGCGGAAACGTCGCTTGACACGTGGTGCCGCATCATTCGCTCTTTTTGGACGTGATGATTCAGTTTCCATACTGCATTTATTGCGATGAGTATATAAGGGGAAACCGTTCGTGGTTTCCCCTCACTTGTTCGAAATTTCAAAATTTTTCCGGTGAGAGAAACAATTCCGTTGTCTTCTCCGAAAAGATTTTCTGAACTTCCGGTGAGGTTATTTTGAGTTTTTCCACTCACGTTCTTCCCTTCGTCCATATTTCTGATGGCTGAACCGTCAAATGTACACAATGTGGAGGGTGAAAACCCCGAGCAGCTACTGGCCGGGGCTGAAGAAGATGAAGATGATGATGGTGGTGCCGTCGGTGGTGGTCTACCGGTATTGAAGTGGACAAAAGGTGATTTTAAAACCCTGATGACCACTATTCAGATGGCCGACGATTGGAAAGCCACTTACCCATAAGAGGGTGATACTGGTGCTGATGCTCCGGCCGGCTATATCACCCTGTGGGCTGATTTTTTCACCGAGGGCAACCTTCGATTGCCGGTAACAGTGTTCGTTGCTGAGGTGTTAGAGTACTATCATCTCCATATTTCCCAACTAAGTCCATTTGGGATGTTCCGGATTAGGAACTTTGAGTACACCTTTCGTGCCCATGGGTTGGACGTTACCGTTGAGAATTTCCGGCGGTTTTACCAGTTAACGGTGAACACCGGATTTTTTTCTTTTAATCAACGACATGGGAGCTTGAAGTTGATGACACCTCCCAAGGGTGTCTCAAAGTGGAAGACGAAGTTTTTTTACGTCAAAGCCTGTGCGGTCTATGCCCATATGACTTTCCGGGACGTAAATGTGGGTGTTACCGATGAGGATATTCCTGTTGCCACCACGAAGACTGTGGATTGGTACTCTAGGCTGCGGCCTATTGAACTCAAGAAGTTAGACAACAACCAGTTGTGGGTGTTGCGGATGATGCTCAGTAGGCCGGATAGGAAGGCAAGGCCCGTTCTGCGGGAAAAGAGTGGTGGTAAGCCTGTTTCTCTTGATTATTTTCCTTGCTTCTTTATCCCTTTAGTAATGTGTATGTGTTTTATCAGTGAATGCGGTTGGCCTGTGGAGGATGTTTGAGCCCGATTTTGAGAGCAAAGTTGAGCTAATTTCGTGTGAGGTACGGGAAGGTTTCAACCTGGAGATTGTTGGCAATTTCCGCGTTCCCACACATGATGTGATGAAGGCACCCGTGCCAGAGGGCGAAGGTATTATCTAAGTTGCTCTTGTTTTCAAGGTTCATCCTTGTAACTTGGTTGCTTGATTGCTTCAATGCAGGTATCCTTGGGGATCTGGGGAAGTTTGAAAAGCGTATCCCCAAGAAACACGTGGAGAAGAAGCAAGTAAAGAAAACCGCGCGGGGTCGCGGTAAGGAGAAGACTGAGGATTCCTCCAACAACCTGATCAGTCCAAATGATGCTGAGGGATTGGACTTGAGGTTTTCTGATGTTGGACAACAAAAATTTGGAGCTGGATCGCAGCAGTCTCCAACTGCTGAGAAGGTTTCTGGTTCCGCGTCTGGGGGTGCGGGTTATGAAGGACCTCCAATTCAGCCTGGAGAGTCTGAGCTGGAGTAATATTACCGCACGTACACCCCGGATCGGAGTACCAGCTATCATCGTCCCCCCTGGAGCGTTATGCAGGGGGATGATATTTCTAATGATCCTTCTGCATGCAAGGAAATTCTGGGTGGTCTGGGCACCCCCTTTAAAACTGCTCGTGCCCGTTCTGCGCCCCGTGAGCTGCGCATTAATCGACTTTCCACCATGCTGGTGGGAAGTTCCATAGTGGCGAATGCCATTTTGGAAGATTACAGGGTGTTAGGCCGCAGAAAGGAGGAAGCTGCTCGCTTGCGGGCCGAAGCGGAAGAGTTGGTGAAGGCTGCGCGTGCGAGTGCGGAGCAGCTTGATAGGGATAGGGCTGCTTTTGAGAAGCAGAAAAAGACCGCAGAGTGGGCTGCAACTGCTGAGCTGAAACAGGTTCGTACTCTTGCTAAGTTACTTTCTGATGAACGCAAGAGTTGGAACGAAAAATTTTCCAATGAGTGCAAGACATGGAAAGAATCTTGGGCTAAACAGAATGAAAATCTGTTTCGTGCTCGTCAGGAGCTGACGAATGCCAAGGCAGCGAATGCTGTTTTGGGCAAGGAGAAGGCTGCGGCTGAGGTGATTGTGGTAAAAGCCCAACAGGCGGAGGCCCGGGCTGTGAATGCACTTGAAGAGGCCAAAGAAGCGGGGGCTCGTGCTTCAAAGGCCCTTGAAGAAGCCAAAGAGAGGGAGAGCCGTGCTTCTAAGGCTCTTGAAGAGGCGAATGCTGAGCGCACCCGTTTGAATCAGGTTGCTGGCAGCCTTCAGGTATGATTTGTTTTTCCTGTTTTATCTTTCCTTCTGCCTTTCGAGAATGTTTACCAACTTTGTGTAAACTGCTTCTTGCTTTTGAAAGGTTGAGGTTCAGACTTGCGAGGCTAAGCTCGCAGACGCTACTGCCCGCGTGACTGTAGCGGAAGAGCGGGCAAATGCGGCTGTCGAGGCCAGAGATGCCTTGACCTCTTCATTTAACCAGCTTGAGGCTGACTGTGAGTGGATGCGGAATCACGGTATTGCACATGTAAGTACCCCATGCCTTTGTATTTACCCAGATTAGCATGTGAATCTTATCATCCTTTTATTGCAGATTGTTTAGGCTATCATGGATGCCCCTGAAACTGCAACTGGTTTAGACTTGGTCAAGCAACGTGCCCGCGATGCTGGTTTCAAAGCTGGTTATAGTCGCTGTATCGGTCATATAAACGTCATGTCTAAAGGCGGTTATACTGAAGAACGGTCCGGGTTTCGTGATGTGGACACCGAAGCGCTTCTTGATGCGGTCGTTGCATCTTTTTATGACACGTCTCTCTCTTGTGTGGAGAAGCTTGACGAATGCTTAGAGGCCGCAGATTATGTAGACCGGTTACGGATGTTATATGCCGACGCGGAAAAGGAAAATGCTGCTGGTGGCGGCCAAGATGGCGCGGGTACCAGTGGTACAAAATAGGACTTAGGTTAGCCTGTGTGCCCCTTTTTTGTTTCCCTCTTGTACATGGAACTTTATGTAAATCCATTGTGCACCGCGTGGGTGCCTGAATTTTTTGAATATAAAGTTTGTTGCTCAATTTGTACAAGTGTTTTTACTTCTTGCATGTTTGAACGTGTGTATGCGGGACCCTACCCATTGTGAATGGGGTTGAGTATACTCCATACCGTTGTCGTATGAGTATGCGTCAATTCCCTTGCTTGCCTTGTTAGGTTTTAGGAACTGTGTAAGTGTTGTAAAAACTTGTCCGGAACTCTACCCATTGTGAATGGGGTTGAGTATACTCGATACCTTTGTCGTATGAGTACGAGTCAATTCCATTGTTTGCCTTATTAGGGTTCAGGAATTGTGTTAAGTTTTGTAAAAACTTGTCTATCCGGCCGGATAGACACTTCATATTCTGCCTTTTGCTGGCCTATTACAATATTTGTATGTGGTTAGCACTTTGTGTGGGTATCGCGAATGAAGATTTTGCCAATCTGTTTTTGCGGATACCGCAAAGTGGAACACTCATTTGTAATAGTATTGACAAACAATATTGCATTGAATTGCTCGTTTATTTATTTGCAAATGGCCTGCGGCCCGATAGGTTACATGAAAATGTAAAAAACATGGCTTACATGTAACAGCGTCTAAGCTGTTGTGCATTCCATGTACGTGCGATAGGTTCGCCTTCTAACGTTTGCAACTTATACGCGCCTTTGCCCAAGACCTCATTGATGAGGTAGGGTCCTTCCCACCTGGGGGTAAGTTTTCCTGGGCGTTCAGCATTAGATGCTTCTTTGTCCCAGAGGACGTATTCTCCCGGGTTGAAAGTACAAACGCGGACGCGTGAGTTGTAGTATTTTTCAAGTTTGGATTTGTACTTGGCCTCGTTGATGGCAGCGTTTTCACGCCTTTCTTCCAAGAGGTCTAAGTCAATCCTGCGTTCCATATTGTTGTCTATTTTTTCAATAGCCAACATTCTGGGTGAAGGGATGCCTACTTCCGCGGGGATCACCGCTTCTGAGCCATAAACTAGGCTGAAAGGTGTCTCCCCGTTGCTCGTTTTTGGGCTTGTGCGGTGAGCCCATAAGATGCTTGGTAGTTCATCGACCCAGCCACGCCTGGCTGTTCCCAACCTTGCTTTGATGCCTTCGAGTAGACTTTTGTTGATACTCTCAATCTGGCCATTCCCTTGCGGCTGTGCCACAAATGAGAATATGTGTTCAATGTGTAGTTCCTCTAGCCATTTTTGAAATTCGTCGGCAGCAAAGTTGGTGCCGTTATCAGTAACGATGCACATTGGTAGACCGAAACGGCAGATGATGTGTTCCCAAATGAATTTCCTTGTTATCATAGCAGTGGTTGAGGCGAGCGGTTTCGCCTCTACCCATTTTGTGAAGTAATCAACCGCTACTATGATAAATTTGACCTCACCTGGTGCGTCTGGGAAGGGCCCGACCACGTCGATTGCCCATTTCTGAAAGGGCCATGTGGTGGTGACCGGGACCAAGTTGTTTTTGGGGCGCAAAGTCTTTGGAGCATGTCGTTGACAGTTAATACACTTGCGCAACTCTTTGACGGCGTCCAGGTGCATGCCGGGCCAGTAATACCCAGCATTCATGATTTTGGCCACTATCATGCGTGGTCCTGCGTGTATGCCACACATTCCCTCGTGTATTTCTCTGATGAGGTATGTGGCATCCTGGGGGTTGACGCATCGTAGGAGTGGCCCTAGGTATGATTTACGGTATAAGATACCGTCTCCCATTTGATAATGGCACGCTTTGTATTGTAACTTGCGTGCCTCTGACTTGCTTTCGGGAGTCACACCTGATTGCAAATATGCAATAATTGGTGTCATCCAAGATGTTGTGCTGTATTGGATGACATTGACCTGGCGTAGGGGTACCGAAGGATTCTGCAGAATTTCGATGCGTATCTCCTTTGCCAGGTGTTGGAAGCTGGTAGATGCAAGTTTTGATAGTGCATCTGCGTATTTGTTTTCACTCCTGTTGATATGTCGGATATTGAATGAAGTGAACTTTGATGTTAGTTGTAGGGCTTGCTCGAGGTAGAGGATCATGATATCCCCCTTTACGGCATAGTCGCCGCGTATCTGCCCTGCAACTAACAAAGAGTCGACGTTTGCTTCCAAATGTTGCACGCCGAGTTTGACTGCTAAACGTAGTCCTGCCAGTAGAGCCTCATATTCTGCTTCGTTATTTGTGCTTTTGAAATCGAGGCGAATTGCATATGTGAGTTCTTGGCCATCAGGGCTGACGAGTCGCAGACCTGCGCCTGCACCTTCCTCGTTGGAGGCACCATCAGTAAAAAGTGCCCAAGTTTCCGAGGAAGATGGTGCTGCTGTAGGATTTTGTGCTTCTTCGCATTCTTGGATGCGATTGGCCGGTACCTCGGCGACGAAATCAGCTAAGACTTGCTCTTTAATCGCGGGGCGCGGTTTATAGTTCAGCGTGTGCGCGCCCAACTCGATTGCCCATTTCGCTAATCTCCCAGAAATGTCAGGTTTGGATAGGATCGGGCCGATCCTGTAATTAGTTAGCACCGTGATGACATGGTTTGCGAAGTAACGTCGCAACCGTCTTGAAGCGTGTACTAGTGCTAATACCAATTTCTCCATTATTGAATATCTTGTCTCTGGGTCGTTGAGCATCTTGCTGATGTAATAGATGGGTGTTTGAACTCCATCCCGCTCCACTATCAGTACCGCACCTACGGCGTTGTCTGCGGCAGATAGGTATAATATGAGTGGTTCATCCTTGCGTGGTGCGGTTAGAGTTGGGAGTTGTATCAAACACTCCTTCATTTCCCGGAAAACATTTTCGGCCTCTGCGGTCCACTGGAATTGTTCTTTCTTTAAACAGTTCCGCAGGGTCTTGATGAAAGGATATGACTTAGCTGCATGGTTGGCTAAGAATCTATTTAGTGAGGCTAGCCTGCCGGCCAGCCGTTGCATTTCTTTCATCGTTGAAGGCGACGGCATGCGCTCGATCGCCTGAACCTTTTCCGGGTTTACCTTGAATCCATATTTGGTTACGATGAATCCAAGGAATTTGCCTTCTTCCATTCCAAACGAGCATTTCCCTGGATTGAGCTTTATGTTAACGCTTCGCAGAGTTTGGAATGTGCGTTCAATATCAGTGAGCATGGTATCTTCCTCCATGCTCATGACGACTAGATTGTCCATGTAGATTTCGACACTTTTGCTTATTTGCCCGCGGAAAGTGTCGTTTATCAGTTTTTGATAGGTTGCGCCCGCGTTGCGCAACCCAAACGACATTTTTGTATAACAGTAATTCCCAGTGGGAGTGCGGAATGCCATTTTGTCTTCATCCTCGACTGCCATTTGTACTTGGTGATAGCCTTTATAACAATCGAGGAAACACTTCCATCTGAAAGGTGCGAGGTTATCGACTTTTTCGTCGATTTCCGGAAGTGCGTAACAATCCTTGGGACAGGCTTTGTTGAGGTCTTTGTAATCGACGCACATGCGCCAGCCCCCGAATGGTTTCTCTACCATGACTGGGTTGGATAACCAAGTCTGGTATTTAACTTCCCGCAGGATGCCTGCGGAGAGCAGTTCTTCCACCTGCTCATGCATCGCCTGGTTTTTAGCGGATCCAAGGTGGCGTTGGCCTTGGATCACCGGCTTAATACCTGGCATGGTATTTAAGCAATGTTGCGCGATTTCATGCGGGACCCCAGTCATGTCTGTGGGTGTCCACGCGAAGATGTCTTGGTTCCTGAAGAGAAGCTGCTTCAGGTGCGCTTTGGTGTTAGGGGACAAGGCGTGGCCCAACATAACCTTTTGTTCTGGGTATCTCGCGTTGAGAACCCATTTTTCTGGTTGGTTGTTAGGGGTAGGCCTTGCTATCTTGGTCGGACGTATTTCGTCCGACATCATGACGTCTCTGCGTGCGTAGATTATTGCGACCCCCGTTTCGGTTGGGAAACCGACAGCAGAGTGGGGTACGAACGTAATCATATTGAAATCACCTTGGGATTCTCTCCCAAGGAGTACGTCATATTTGGAAGTATGGGGTAAAACCATGAAGTTTACCTCTTCTGTTCATGTGTACCTTCCGCTGGTAAGGCGCACAGGGAACGTAATTTGGCCTAGGGGAAAGACAGTTTCCCCTGCGAACCCGGCCAACGGGTAGTCCACTGCTTGCAACCGATCTTTGTCCTCCTGATCGAACTGGTTGAAGCATTGCTCATAGATGATATCGGAAGTACTGCCCGGGTCGATGAATAGACGTTCGGTGCAGTAATGAGCCAGTTGGCCTGTAATAACGATGGCGCGTCTGTCGCGCGGGCCGCCTCGGACTTTTGGAAAGACGACTTTCTCGTCTTTCCAGTCATTGTCCGGTCTTCTCGCCGCCTTGCGCGGCCTACCTTTACCTCTGTTGATCATGTGGGTTGAGGCCACATACATGGTCCTCTTCCCTGAAGAGGTGCCTTCGCCATGAGGGGTGATGCGCTTGGTGGGTTTTTGCCCACCTGGCAAAAGATGTTGCAGTTTCCCCTCTTTTAAGGCTCGTTCAATCTCCAGGCGGAGACTGATGCAATTGTTTGTGGTGTGGCCCGAGTCCTTGTGATACTCACAATAGAGAATGAGATCTTGATTTTTCTTGGACTTCATTGGTTAAGCCGGTCGCAAGAGTTGCGCGTCCGTAAGAAGGACTTCGCTTGGCGACACAGTGATCTCGGTCCAGTTGCGGTCCCGATAATCTTTCTTTGACGTCCGGTTGTCCCGTTGGGGATTGTGGTTCCTTGGGTCAAATGGGTTGGTCCGCGGGAAGTATGGTTTGGAAATGCTGTCGCGATTTCCAACGTCTCGGTTGCGTTTATTGTTACGCTTGGACCTCTGACGGGAGGTTTCGGCTTGGGGTTGTGCCTTTGCCACATGCGGTTCAAGGGACCGCTGCGTCTGGGCGTATGTCTTAACTGCGGCCATGACATCTTCCCATTTTTTAGGCAAGCCCTCCTTGCCAGAGATGGTCATAACCATCTGCTTGTCCCTGACGGCCTTGATGAAATGGTTCCGTGCCATTTGGTCTGCCACGTCACCTATCTCTAGGCACTCTTTATTGTATCGGACGACGAATGCCTCTAGAGATTCGTCGTCCCTGCGCCAGATATTTATGACGTCTAACGAATCACGTTCGTGACGTCGTTGCTGGCTGAAATGAGTGAGGAACTTTGTATGCAAGTCCTCGAATGAAGCCAGTGATGCCACTGGCAAAGAATCGAACCAAGCCCTGGCCAGACCTATGAGGGTCTGGGGGAAAAAATTGCACCAAGTGGGTTCATCCCACTGGCCGTTGCATCCCGCGCCCATGAAAACGTTCATGTGGTCGTCCGGGTCGGACGAACCGTTGTATTTCCCAACGTTGAATAGGAATTTTGTTGTGGTGACATGGGTGTGGGCAATTCGCGTGGCGAATGTGGAGTTTTCGGCCGCAGCTTTCGGCCTGTAGGGCTGGTTCTCAGGGAGCTTTGCAGCCCTAAGGTATGTGTTGCGTGGATGAGTGGGAGGAATATAGTTGCGTCCTCCCGATCTGCTGCTGGTGTCATGCGAATCCCCGCAATATGTATGGTCGTCCGGGTCGGTACGGCCATAACCTTCATACTGAGGCAGCGGTCCCAGCCGGCTTTGGATGCCGGAACTGCTGTGGATTGCCGCCTGTTATCGCCTTGGGGGCGCAGGCGGCTTTGTATTGGGCCCCTGGTGCGGGACCCATATGAGGAATCGTCCTCATTTATTGTGCGGACCTCACAGTAAGAGGATCCGCGGTCCTCACGCCTGCTTCTGGAGGTTGGACGTGAGGGTGTCCTGCCGTCGTATTGTAAAATACGACCCGCAGGTGTGTGCGGTGCCGGGTAGGCCCGGCTTGTATTTGCGCTTCAGCGCAAGCTCGGTTATATGTTGCGGCCAGCAGGGCGGCCTGCTGGTCATACCAGGTGTGAGGGTCCATGTCCGGAGGGATCACAGATGCGTACTGTGATAGGTTATGTCCGAACGTTAGGGATGGACCCCTTTGCGTTGATGTGCCAATGTGGCCTGGATTCAGGTCCGGGGGAGCAGTCCCCGCATTTCCTGGGTTGGTGGGGAGTAAATTATCCCCGGTAGTGTTGTTTTGGTGATCGGTCATGATTTTTTGAGAGGGAGAAGGATGGTTGAAAAAATGCTAAGAGTAGCGGTGGGCGCCAATGATGAAACAATGGTTAACCGGGCAGGGTTAACTCACTGGTCTCGTCAAGAAGGGTTAATCCCTTCCTTTCGAGGATCGCTGGCTGGATCACCGGTGGGTTGATCTCCTGCACAAGGAAACAAACCGTGACTCGCAACAAGGAGGATGGGGTGGGGGGTGCTCCTTGTTACCACTCTCCGGCGTGAGAATCAGTAGTCTGCTTGGGAAGCAAAGTATGATAGTAGTAGTAGTGAGAGAGTTGTGAAGAGATACCTCAAACCTGGTTTGGGGTTGGTATTTATAGCCGAGGAGTGAAGGAGGTGGATGGATAGACTGACGGCATGCTGCACCTTTGCAGGTGTGTCAGACATGTCGGCCGAGGAGGCGACGCAACGTCAGTCTGCTGCTTACGTAGTCCTGACAGTCGGCTGCCATTGGTGTTACTTGCTTTGTGGTGTCAGTCCCACTTGATGAGTAGACAGGGTGCGGTGCAAGCCGCATCGCTGTTTGCGGTAACTGTAGACGTTCCCACGTCTTACTCTTTGATCAAGAAATACGCGAGATGCGCTGCCAGGCCGCATCGTCGTCTGTGGTGACTGTTGCTGTTATCCAGCTTCTCTGTATTGATAGAAGTGTTCACTGGATGTGGTGCCAAGCCGCATCGCTGTGAATACTTCCGTTTTCATACACCAGATGCGGTGCCAGCCGCATCGCTATACCGTTCTCATATTCCAGGTAAGTCCTCCTCCGTCATTGGACAGATTGGATTCAACCACTGTGTCGATGCATTCCCGCACGGACATAAGTAGGTTGTTAGCTAGTGGGGGTTTTGATAAGGGTAATGGTCACTCGCGGTCGATGCTGACGCGAGATCTGGGACCATACCCCTTCAGGCTGGTTTCAAGTTTAGGGTGGAGGGTATAATGTGCGGTGAGTGGATCGGTGAGTGTGAGTCACCGATCGGTAACTATACCCGGCTGATGAAGATGCGCGGTGAGTTGGAGAGAGGGAATGATAATCGGTGATAGTTCACCGAATTGATTGAGTGAGAGTGATGTGATTTTTTGACCGTTTTTTTACCGTTGCCTTTTTTAACGTTATTTTTTACCGTTACATATTTTTTTATATAAAAAGCCCATATTTTCAATCAATTTAAACACACAACTCTTTCAAAAATCTCTCTTTCTACACCCACAAACACCATGGATAAACAAAACAAAGGTGAACCCAATAAAAAAGGTTCCGCTAGCCGAGGATCGGATTCAAGAAAAAAAGTTTCGCAAACGAGACAAGGTGATTTTAGAGGTCCAAGTGCACCGGTTCAAACCTCCTACGGATATTCACCAACCACTCAACCTCAATTTTTTTACCCCCAAACTTCACAACCATCTTTTTTTAGCACCCAACCTACTTTTCCACCACAAATATTTTCACACCCAAGCTTCACAACCGAGTTCGATCCATTTGGATTTAGGACCCTGCCAATTCAATCACCAAGAGAGAATGTCGAGCGCCCACTTCCTATCTACGATGAACACCAAGTTTTAGAGGTTGTCCCCGAAACACAACATTTGGATGTAGATAGTGGCGAGGAAGAAGAAGAATATGAGGATGAAGACGATGATATTGGTGAAGCAAGTGACCCGAAACAAAAGGGAGTCAAAGCGGAGCGTCAAAGTTGGACGAAAACACATGAAGAGGCCTTAGCCAAGGCATGGGTTCATTGTTCTTTAAACAAGAAACAAGGAAATGCACAAAAAGGGGACAATTTTTGGAAAAAAGTTCTCGTCCATTACAACGAAACGGTCGGCGGAAGTACTCGAACAGCTCATCAAGTACGTTCAAAATGGATGCCTATGTTGACTAAGATAAACCACTTCAACGGTCTTTGGCAACAAGCGGTAATATTTTATTTGAACATTTAAAAAATATTTTCCATAACATTGTTTATGTTTAATTTTTTTTACTTTATATTAATTATCTATGTAGGACCGTATTCGTGGTAGTGGGGTTAGCGACCTCGACGTCATGAATAGGGCTTTAAGTGACTTCAAAAAAAATATCCGAGTGATTTTCAACATATTGAGGCATGGGAGGTCGTTCGTAAACATGACAAATGGGTACCGGTACCATTGTTGGGTGAATACAGTGGAAGTTCGGGACAAAAAAGAAAGTCGTCCAATTTGGGCAACTACAATACGGGTACACCGGGAACTGAGTCACCGATCGATATACCGGACATAAACGTAGACCCGTCACCAACAAGACAAAAAAGGAAAGAAAAGAGGCCCGCAACATCATCAAACGATAGCCAAGAGGCCCTCACCGAGAAGCTCGCGCAATACACTCTTATGAAAGAAGAAAAAAAAACACGGGCGATAGAGTTGGCGAGTATACGAAAGAAACGCGAGGAAGACACCATAGCGTTAGTGGCGGAACAACGCGAGGCGGTGAAACAACTTATGTATGATCGGGATTTGAAGACATTTACTGAGCCACACGACCATGCTCCACCCGAGATGTTGCCGTTTATTCTCGCGAGGAAACGAGATATCGCAAAAAAATATGATTGGCCATGCAATTTCTAAATATTAGTTTAAAATATTAGGTTTATTTTATGGTTTAATTTTTTAGTTTTAAATGTAATGTGTTTTTTTTTAATTAAAAGTACTTTTATTTAGTTTAAAATATGTTTTATTTATTTATGCATAGTTTATAATTTCTAGAAAATAAAAAATATATAACTCAAATACCCTAGGGTGATTAACCATACCCCCGATTGAGTGCAAAATGAAAAATTGACATGACATAATATTATTGGGTAGGATTTCACTCAATCACCCTAGAGTGATTAACCATACCCTCCACCCTTAAAAGTGACCTACTCAGTTTAGACCATTATATCGTTTTCAACAAGACCAGTAACCACGTACTTATTTTTTGTTTCTCTACTATTTTTGGCTAGCAGTACTGTATTAATTGTATTACTAATTTACTATTACAAACATTTATTTTCATAAAGGCAAAAATACAGCCGTATTTACTTCAAAATACAGCGATGAATATGGCACGTTGTGCTGTGAGTGGGGTAGTGCGTGTATACTTCAAAATAAAAACCGTATTTATAGATAATTTCAAAAGATGCCATATTTAACTGCAAAATCCGTTTACTTCGAATTTTAAACAGATATTATATTAAAAATGGCGCACTTTAGCCAAACAAACAAAAACCAGTAGAGAAAAACCGTACTCAGAAATACAAGTTTCATTTCAAAAATCAAAACCCCCCAAACCCTACAACCCTTTGATCACTCCTTTCCGGCCGGTGATCGCCGCTCGTTTCTTCGCCGGTGACGTTCGTCTATCCTCTCTCACAGTCCACAGGTATTCTCCTCATTTCATTATTTGTTCATGCGATCGAGTGTTTTAACGTGATTTTACCGTCCGTTTATCCGCTTCGTTAAATGTTACAATATTAATGATCGTAATAATCGATTTCGCATTATATTTGACTACCGATTTACTGTCATACGAGTGTTTAACGAGATTATACAGTCCGTTTGTCCATTTCACCCAACGTTATAATATTGTTGATCGAAATAATCTATTTGCAACATGTATGAACACCGATTTACTGTCATATGAGTTGTTTTATTAGCTATGGATTTATAAAATTGACTAGTGAAGAGGTACTGGATTTCGCATGATAGTTGAATACAGCCATACAGGTTACTGTGATATGAGTTGTTTTATTAGCTATGGATTTATAAAATTAATAGTAACCGACTTCGCATGATATTTGTATACCGAGCTACTGTGATATCAGTTGTTTTATTAGCTATGGATTTATAAAATTGATTAGTGCACTAATCGATTTCGCATGATGTTTGAAAACCAGTTTACAGCGATATGAGTTGTGTTTTATCAGCTATTGATTTATAAAACTGATTTAGTGCCGTAATTGATTTCGCATGATATTTGAATACTGGTTTACTGTGATATGAGTTGTGTTATTTGTTATGGGTTTATAAAACTGATTAGTGTAGTGATCTGTGATATGAGTTACTATAGATTTATAATAATCCATTTCACATGATATTTGAATGCCGGTTTTTAGTGATATGACTTGTTTTATTTGCTTGAATGTCTAGTACTGATTAGTGTAGTAATTGTTTTTGCATGATATTTAAATGCCGATTTACTGCGATATGAGTTGTTTTATTGTTGAATAGGTTGTATCATTTCAGTGTTGTATATGTCTACAGAGAATGTCACTTGATGTCTGCAAATTTACATTATGAATCGATTATAAGATTGTGACCTCGATTTATTGTCTATGGATGTTCACATTATGAATCTATTTTTGTAGGTGATATCTTGAATCTCGCTGCTTAATATGGCGCAACCTGCTAGTAGTGTGAAAGATCAGATGTTTGAACAAGAGAGTGTTCAAAAATCTCTGGTAAATACAATAATAATTGGTGAGTTTCCGTTCTCTGTTGTTGAACAAGATGAGGTTAAAGAGATTATCGAAACCAAGTTCTCTGGTTTCCAAGTTCCATCCAGTGAAATGATTTCTAGAGATTGTGCCCGACTTTTCATGGATGAGAAGTTGAAGTTGAAAAGTTTTGTAAAAACAACAAAACAAAGGGTTTGCTTAAGCTTGGATACTTGGAAGTCGAACCAGTCAGTGAATTACTTATCCATAACTGCTCATTTTATCGATGAAAATTGGAAATTACACAAGAAAATCATCGGTTTTAGTCCCATTGGTAGTGATAATGGAGAGGAGATAGGAAGGGCGGTTGAAACGTGTTTACATGATTGGGAAATCTGTAATGTTTTGGGCATCTCTGCTGGTAATGCAAGCTCATATGATGCTGCAGTTAGTTATTTAGGATCAAGATTAGCGAATCCTGTGTTGGATGGTAAGTTTCTTCGCCTGAAATGTCTTGTTGAGCTGACGAATACTA
The DNA here is from genome assembly GCF_002127325.2 of Helianthus annuus. Taxonomy (NCBI): domain Eukaryota; kingdom Viridiplantae; phylum Streptophyta; class Magnoliopsida; order Asterales; family Asteraceae; genus Helianthus; species Helianthus annuus. Next base: position 108,264,544 of record NC_035448.2, read on the forward strand.
TGGTAAAAGGGGTGTTAAAAGATTATGATAAACAGATTTCACGTGTGCGTGCAATGGTTAGATGCGTGAAACAATCACCAGATAGGATTAAAATGTTTAAACAACGTGCTAGAGAATGTGGGATAGTGTTTAAATCTTTATTTACTCTTGACTGTCCGTCTAGATGGACCTCAACTTTTCAGATGTTGTATATGGCTGAAAAGTTTGAAACTGTTTTCAAGTGGCTTGAGAAAGAAGATCCAAGCTATATTAATGAATTGTCTAACACTTGTGGGGTTCCAGTTTATGTTAATTGGGAAAAGGTAAGGACCGTCATATACTTCTTACATGTCTTCTTTCTGTCAAATAAAAAGATAGCAGGTTCGCATGTGACATCTAATTTGTTTCTTGATCAAATCGCCCGTATCGACTTCCATTTGGATAATTGGGGAAAATCTAGTACAGGCAGTGAGAAACGTTTCGGTAAGGCACTTGATTTGTCGTGGAATTATAGTGCTTATTGGGGAGATGTTGAGAATTCAAATATGTTAATATATATCACGAGTATACTTGATCCTCGTCATAAAACGAATTGTATGGAACTGTATTTCTTGAACAGCAAATACAAACATGACTACACTGATGAAGGAGTACCTACATGGAAAAAGAAGGCGGAATGGGTAGTTGCTGCTGCATATGATTTGTTCAATGAGTATGTTGGTAAGACCGGGGCCCAGCATCAAACTGCAAAATTTCAAACGAGCGGTTACATGAGCTACTTGTACCATGACACGGGTCCAAAAGGGTTGTTTCAGAAACGTGTGGTGGGTTTTGGAGGTAATGTAGGATGCAAGTCAGAGATCGATATATATCTTAACGAGGATGAGGATTTTGAAGATTATGATGGGTTTGATATACTACTTTGGTGGAAGGTTAATAGTGAAAGATTTCCGGTTCTGTCTAGAATGGCTAAAGACGTTTTGGCAATTCCAATCTCAGCTGTTGCATTGGAGTCAGATATTAACATTGATGGTTATCTGTTGGATGATTTTAGAAGTTCTTTGTCTCGTTCAATGGTTGAAGCTTTGGTTTGCACTCAAGATTGGCTAAACAAGTCAAACAAGCAAATTAAAGGGAAGAAAGGTTCAACTAAACTTGCTGACAAAATCTTGAAAGGTTACTCTTTTCTTTTCTCTAATTTTTACGATGAATGTTATTTTTGCGTTGTTTAAAGATTGATAACTGTCCGGTTTTGATGAAATTGCTAACTGAGCTGCTAAATACGGTTTTGGAAAACGACGAACCAAACCGTAGGGTTGATAGGGTCGGCCAGACTAGCCAAAACGGTTTGGTTTTGGAGGTTTGCATTGTTTTTTTTTTTTTTTTTTTTTGAAATTGTTAGTTTGTGATCCAATTTTAAAAATTGATTTGATAATATAGCACATGTATATAAATGCATTATGGGTAATTCAAAATAAAAAGTTAATAATAATACAGGGTAGCGGCGCAGCTTGTTGCTCGTCTACCTGCCATTAGTTTGTAATCGTATTGAGTAAATGTTGAACGCGAAAATAATGGGTTTAAAAAAAAAATAACTAAATATTTAGTGTTTGTTTAGACAGTCAGTTACAAGTTTCAAACCGTCAGCCCAGCCTTGGACCAAACTGTTAAACCGCCAAACAAGCCTTTTTGCTTCAGTTTGAGTGTTTCTGTTGGTTTTAACGATTTACTAATGTTTCTGTTCTGTATATATTTGATATAATATTGTTTATTTTTAACATGATAATCTTTTATGTAGGTATTAATGAACAACTGGAGGGTCCCATGAGCGGATGCGGGTAAAGCTTCCTGGTATATGATACATGTGTTGCTTTGTATTTTGGGAACTCTAGAAATTGAATAGTCATTACGTTTTGTTTGAGACATATTGGTTCAGATTATGGTTTGGTTCAAGACTTATTGTTTCATGTTGTGGTTTGGTTCAAGACTGACAAGTTCATGCTAGTTCCATTATCCGTTCTGTTGGTGTGGTTTAGTACAACTAGCATTTCGTATTCAGTTCGCTTTTGTTAACTTTATACCCGTAAAATCAATCTGATAATTGGTTAGAACTGTAAAAAAAATTCATATATGGTTCGTGTTGGTGTTTTTTTTTTTTTTTGGATAAAGGTTCGTGTTGGTGCAGTTTAGTATGACATTTCCTAATTGGTTTGCTTTCCTTAACTTTCTACAAACATTTCCTATTACATTTTAAAGATAAAACTATGCTACGTACCCGGTGCACTAGGCTCTCGCGTTTGTGCAAGGTCAAGGGAGGGGTCGGATTGCTTCGCGATCTAATGTATGCATCCGACCAGCCTTACCCTACACTTTTGTGTAATAGGTTATTTCCACGGCTTAACCCTTAAACTCAAGGTCACAAAGCAACAACCTTATCCGTTGAAGCCTGCCTTCAAAATTATCCAAGATGATGATTTTTAAGTTCACTGATTTGAGCCTCAGATTCCTTGTGAAATGGTTCTTCTTCCTCCACGGATTTGGATGTCACACATGCAAACACATGGGTAGTAATGGAATTGGCACGAGAATTCGCGCAAAAATTGAAATTTGATTTGTAATTTAGGTGTGTTTGTTTTGTAAAATGGAATGAAATTTGGATCGAATTGGAATGTAGATTCTCTTCCTTATGTTGTTCAATTCCAATTCCATCAAGATTCCATTCTATTCCGGAAACGAACACTACCCGACAATTTTCTTCTGTGAGCATGGGCGAAGGATAAGGTAACTCCGGGGGGGCGCCCGACCCCCCGAACTTTCCGATGCGTAGTGTTATGAATAGTACTTTCGTATAAGTATATACGTTGCCGCCCCCCCGGTTTCGCGAAAATTCGGGGGGGGGGGGGGGGGGGGGCGTGGCTTCGCCAATGTCTGTGAGGACCGTTTTCCATCAACTTTATGCTCAGGTAATATCTATGTAACCTAGTCAATATGCACGGAATTCATTTGATTAGGTGACAATAACAAGATTATTTAATTTTCAATGTTTCATTAATCAGTAAATGTTTTACAGCTCCTGGAAACAAATGGACAGGGCTTCGCTATCCAGTTCACAAAATCGATACTAAGCTCCCAGTCCGCACGGCTATTTATAGACATCATGAAACATACTTTCGTGCGGATGAGACTAGTCTACTTTCATACGGATGAACATCCTCATTCGTATGAACTAGCATTTCCTTCACATTCGTGCGAACTTGTCTTTCATCTGTGCGAATGGACTCCTTTGCACGGACTAAGTACATTCGTACGAAAGTGTTATACATGACAAAATCCGTATAATCTAACATTCAACCTATTACAAACATGACATGACTCGACGACGTAGGCATCAAACATTATGTATCAACATCTTCCATCTTTATCAGATGCGAAACCAACTTCTAGAATAAAATAAATATCCAACTTGAACTCATTATTTGAAAAAGTAGATAGAGGCAAGCGTTTGAGAAAATGTTCCAACGTAAAAATGCATAACTTTCACTATGTCTGAAGGTAGATGGCCTAGAAGTGAGGCACATGAAGGCCTAAACATGCAATATCCTGTGACAGACTGCGATATATGCAGCTAACCAAAAGGTTATCGAACTCATTATTAAAACAATTAGACAGAGGCAAGTGTATAAGAAGATAGTCCAGCTAAAATGTGCATAACGTTCACTAAGTTTGGAGTTAAGGACTTAAAAGACCGAGAAGTGAGTCGCAATAAGCAAGATCATGTGACAAACTTAGAAAGGAAACACAACTAATCAAAAGGTTATTAAACTTATTATCAGAACAACTAGACAGAGACAAGTGCATGAGAAAGAAAGGACCAACTTAAAGCGCTTAACTTTCACTGCGTTTGGAGTTAGCCCAAAAGTGAGGTACGGGAATGCCTAAATATGCAAGATAATGTGACAGACTATGATACACAGAAATGCCTAAATATGCAAGATAATGTGACAGATTACGATAAAGGGTACGAATCTAATCAAAGGGTTATTATACTCATTATTTGAACAACTAGATATAGGGCTGGCATATCGTGTATACATGTACACAATAATACACAATACACGAAATCCCATACACGAACACGACACGATAAGGTTTCGTGTCTAGTTTTCCATACATGAACACGGAATATTTTTTAACAGGTATACACGATAATTACCCGTTAATACCTGTTTAATGTTTCAATAATTACATATCTAGGAACCTGTTTAGTGGAACAAACGTTGCCAAAAGTTCACAATAGGCTTAAATAATGCATAAACGCAAAATTCGTAGCAAGTTTGAAACAAAATCCATAAATGACAAATCACAAAAGATTTAAATAATTCATAATATCCATTCAAAACAATGTAAAGTTTATTGGAATGTGAACGGGAAGGATTAGGGAAACTTGAAAGATAAGTGATAAAATTAGGTTTTCAAATCATATGGTCACCCTAAATTATATTTTTTTATTATATTAAAATTCTTAATATGTACTAACAGTTACTAGACAGGAAAACAAGTATTTTACTTGTTTAGACACGAAAATTAACAGGTATTTTCGTGTCTACCTGTTTAGTACCTGTTACCTGTTAAGATTATACACGATACCTGTTAACTTCGTATAGGTTTGTATCGTGTATTCTTGTACGTGTCTAAAATTTCTGACCCAAACTAGATAGGAGTAAGTGTATGAGAAAATGGTCCAACTTAGAAGTGTGTCTTTCACTATATTTGGAATTAGGGCACATAAATGAGGCATAAAAAGACTTAAACATGCAAGATGATGTGACAAACTACAATAAATAATACAAAGCTAATAAAAAAAAAAGTAATCAAACTCATTGTTTGAAGATAGTTTAAACTAATCAATAAAAAGTAATCAAACTCCTTGTTTGAAAATAGTTTAAACCAATGTTTTAAAAATCGGTAAATACCGGCCAGTTATATCGCTATTACCGTTTTAAGATGTAAATCCGGTACGAAACACCCCGGTAAATAAGTGAAACGGCATAAGGTTTGTATCGGCGGTAAAATCCAGTATACCGGTTTGAAACGTAATACCAGTACCGGCCCAGGGTTATTTTAGTTTGGGTTGTTACTTATTTTTATTATATATGTTACTTATCTTACATAATTTTTATATATTATGATTATTCATATCTAAAAGTTCTTGTTTAATATTGTATGAAACGAAAATAGTTATCCGCTACTTGATGAAGATGACGATAATAGTGAATTTTCATATTTTATGTGATTGTGAAATTGATGTATTCAACACTCAAATGACTTAAACATATCATACAATTTCATTTAACAGAGCTTGTTGAAAAATTGAATGATTTTCGATTATCTTTTGGATTATTTTTTATTATAGATTTACTTTTGGATCATCTTTTAATATGTAATCATGCATTTTTGGATTAACTTTTGAGTTGATGTTGTAATTTATGAAATTATAGAGTTAGCTAGTCAACCCGGTTGAACCGCTCGATACAACCTGGTTCAACCGGTTGAACCATTTTTTAGCCTAATCCAGTTTGATTTAAAAACCGGTTTTTAAAACATTGGTTTAAGCTAATCAAAGGTTATGCACTTCTAAGTTCAAGTTTTATGATGTCAAACTTGGTCAAAAGGAAAAATCGTCCGTAGATTTTTTTTGCTTCAAAATACAAATTATATTATAATATATAGGGTTAGGATATAATAGGAAGTTTATTTGGCTAAGAAGGCTAGGAAGTGATCTTGACCATCCATTTAGTTAATCAAGGGCTAAGATTAAATGAGGGAAATTGAAGGGAAGAAAATAGACGCGTGAGTTTGTTTAGGGGGATTCTAGTCAATCCAAGACAATAGTTTCTCTCTCCTCCAATTCCCTCCATTTTTTAAACGTTAATAACTCTTTCATACGACATTATTTTTTTTTATAAAAATTGCACAAAAAAACGAGTGTTTTTTAATCTTTAAAACGAGTATACTATTACTATATTTTCGAAAAAAAAAATTATAAAACCCAGTTGCGTAAAACGCAATGGAAAAAACCCAGTTGCGTAAAACGCAATGGAAAAAACCCAGTTGCGTAAAACGCAATAGAAAAAAAAAACCTAAAAAATGACATTTTTTTCTAAAACGCAATGCACCAAAAACACAAAGAAATGTCTTATTTGTAAAACGCAATGGCCAGAAAACACAAAGAAATGTGTTATTTCTAAAACGCAATAGCCTAAAAACACAAAAGAAAGTGTACTTTCTAAAACGCAATGGACTGAAAACACATAAAAATGTGTTTTACCTAAAACGCAATGCACCAAAAACACAAAGAAATGTCTTATTTGTAAAACGCAATGGCCAGAAAACACTTAAAATGTTTGTTTTCTAAAACGCAATGGACTGAAAACACATAAAAATGTGTTTTACCCAAAACGCAATTCACCAAAAACACAAAGAAATGCCTTATTTATAAAACGCAATGGCCATAAAACACTTAAAAATGTCTCCTTTCTAAAACGCAATGGCCTAAAAAAACAAAAGAAAGTGTTCTCTTTAAAACGCAATGGACTGAAAACACCTAAAAATGTGTTTTACCTAAAACGCAATGACTAAAAACACTTCAAAAATGTGTTTTTCTAAAATGCAATGGCCATAAAACACATAAAAATGTCTTAGTTCTAAAACGCAATGGCCTAAAAATGTCTGTGAATTGTCTGAACCAGGAACTAGGAGATCCAAAGGTTGTCTACGAATGCAGCTCAACCCCAGCCAGGGGCTCTGCTACCAGGGGCGCTGCCCCCAGACCCCGCCAAGATCGTAAAACGCAATGACTAAATCAAAAACCCAGATTGTAAAAATGAAATTAAAGAATTTCTTACATTGATCGAAGTCGATTTCTTCAACAATTGACAAAATTTGAATGATTGAAACACTTATTAGCGATCGAAACGAACGGATCGAGTGATTATCTTCAAAATCACCGGAAAAAACGAGATTTTATATGAAATTAAACTGGGTTTTCTTCAAAAAAGCTGAAGAACACGTTGATCGGGTGTTTGAATCATTGATTGGTGACGAAAATCACACAATAATGTAGTGATTATTGAGATAGAAAGTGAAGAAGTGATTGAAGATGGTGGGTTTTGAAAATGGTGGGTTTTGAAGTTACTGGGAGGAGAAGGAAGAAGAAATGATAAGATTGACCAAAATACCCTTACTCTTTATTTTAAATTTTGTCACATGTCCTAGTCCTATTGCTTCCTATCCTTCCTAGCCAAAATAAACTTTCTATTTGATCCTCACCCTTATAATATATATTAAATTACATCCTTAGCTAAGTATCTATTGTCCCCTTTCTTATTATAAGAATGTCATTAACTCACATACTTACCTTTTCATTCTTCATGATATTTTTGTAATTAACTCCTCTTTAAGTAACATTTTTAACCATCTCACAATAATTCTTACCGTTTGGTTCGCACATGGATTTTCAGCCGCATCGCGTGATGTGGAAATCCTAGGTCTATTGTAAAAAGTTTATTAGCTAATATCTACCGCATATCATATCTAGTCTAAAACCGAAACATATTTACTCTAAAAGTAGTAACTGTTGATGCAACAAATAATAGACCAAGGCCTATAGCGATATCTCCGGGTAAAAGGGTTCAAGGGTTCCGATTAGCCTAACGCAGGTCGTGGTGTCCCCCCACGTTTGCAAGACGTGGAGAGAGGTTCACTAGTATTGTTGTTATCTTCCTTAGATCTTGAGCTGATTAGAAATCATCCCAGAAAGCGATCGTTGGAGAAGATGAATTATTTAGTGTGAAGAAGAGAACTTGTAAAAAGCAAGTTCTCATGGGAGAAGAAGAAGAGAAGCAAGCATGAAGCTGGTTCTCAAGAGGGAGAGGAAGAATCAGAGAGTTAGAGTGATATCTGCTGATCCTGGAGTGTCCCATATGCTTAACATGGGCTGCAATTTATAGGGGAAGAGGTTTCTCAAAGGGGAAACCTTTAACTAGTAAACCTGGCTTGCAGTGAGGGGCTTACCCTTTTAGGGGTTAAACGGTTTGGACCTGCGGACAAAAGGGTGGTCTCTGTGCACATGTTCTGTCTGTGCAGAAATGGTTCACACGTTAAGTGCTGATGTGACCGGACACTGTGCTTGTCTTTTTTACTGTTCACCTGAGTTTGTGCGTATTGAACCTCTCAACCTTTTAACCTTTTAAGCTGCTATGTATATTAGTCATTTTATTGAGATTTGAGCTACCCCCGTCATCAGCCCCCCAAGTCAGAGGTGTTTGGGATGTAAGCTCAAATGCTTCTGACTTTTACACATTATTTTTTATTGCTTAAAGGCTTCAGGGCTTTAAGGCGTTTGAGTTTTGAGATTTGAATTTCGGAATGATAGTAGGCTTCAAGGTTTTAAGGCTTGAAGGCTTAAAGGCTTCAACTGTCTCATTCAAGAGGTAGTTGAGGCTTTTTGTAAAGAATAGGGGATCGATCTAAAGTTTAATCTGGTGGCTCTGGGTTTTGGCAAATCGATCGATTAGTGTCCTGTTGGTTCGATTGCTCTTTATTGCTGAGTTTTCCAACTTGCGTCATCCGTTTTCGGTCTTTGTTCTGAATGTTTTGGAGTATTATCGTGTGTCGTTTGGTCAGTTACACCCCTAAGGTCTTGCTAGGTTTTTGCACTTTGATGATAGGGTATGACCCATCGTTGTTGTTGTTGTTCCGCCGTTTCTTCCAGTTAGCCAAGAAATGCGATTGTTTTACCTTTGAAACATCTCAGGTTGATATGTGTTTAATTTTGTCTATGGTTACTACCCTTGGTTCTTGGAAGGACCGATTTTCCCGGATTTCTGAGTCCATTGTTCCTTTCAGGCTTGTTTGGAGGCATCCTTATGTTGTTTTGAATGAGCTTGAACCTTTCAAACACGAGATAGATGGTTGTTGAAGTTTATTAGGGGGTGTCCTTCCAGGCTTTGTCCCTTTCCCAAACATCTTTTAGTGCTGATGGATGTTAGCAAGTTGTGGGACAAGCCGGATCGTGACCCTGTGCTCGTGAGAGATGATCAAGGTATGATATTTTGTATTTTCTGCTTATGTTATATTTTATTTGTTGCAATTATGTTTGCCTTAGACTTTATCAAGAGCAATGACACATCTAATGTTGTGTTTGGAGATGCCGAGGCTACATCCGGCGAAGATGTTGTTGTTAGGGGCACTGAACATAGGTTCGAGGGTTCAGGCTATGTGAACGTTCCCAATGTCAAGGGTTTCACCAAAGTTGTTGCTTCCAAAGTCTCTACTCGTCGTTCGAGCTGCTGTTTGATAAAGACTGCTGACCAACCATCGGCTTCTGAGCCAGTGGAACTAAGTAATGACATAGAGGCTTCAGGTGATTTAGAAGTTGGGGTTGGGGAAAATCAAAAAGGACAAGGAACGACCCTTGGTGGTTTGGCGGGTAAAAAGGTTGTGAGCTTGAAGGGTTCCGGGAAGGATGGTGAAGGTTCCACCAATGTTAATCCAGGGGAGGTTTATATGCCGGATTGGAAGGTCACAGTTGGTGACAGCTTTAAGCCTTCATCCGTTTGTGAGGATGTTCTTACCCACTTTGGTTCTCCTGTTGTTCGAGGTTCTTGCTTTTCTATGGATGATGACTTGATGATTTCAAAAAATGGTAGTGGGTGCTTGTAACCTTGTTGCCTTGCTTCCAGAGGGTGTATCCCGATTTTGCAAGAGGATGCGAGAATATGATGTCTTCTCGAAGAAGAGGTTGCTTTTAAAGAAGCTGAGGGCTACGCTGAGAAGGAGAAAGCATTGCTGTTTGAAGATTTGAGGAGTTTCTTCCCGCACAAGATTGATGTGGTTGAGTTGGAAAAACGCTTGGAGGCTGACAAGGTTCAAGTCTGGGTCAATAAGGCTGCCTTGGTTATTCAGAAAAAAGGCCTTATTAGAGGAGAAAGAAGGGTTAAAGGCTTCACTTGCCCAGGCAACTACTGATAATGAATGGCTCATTGAGCATTGATTCCAGCAAGTGGTTACCTGTCTTCTCCATTCGTCGGAGTTCAACAAAGTCTTGGGTGATGTGTACACCGAGCTTCTTGCTCATGGGAGACACCAAGGTTTGTTTGCTGGTTACAAACCTTTGTGAGCCTGGGGAGCCTCAGGAAAAGTCTTTTCTTTTTCAACCCAAAGCCTTCGAAGTCTTCAAGGAAACTGTTTTGAAGGTAGGGCATATTATTTACCCTTTTGTGGGTGAAGTCTCCAAGTGTTTTGGTAAACCTTTGCCTGTCTAGTAGGAGATAAAACCCAAGGGCCTTAATGAGGCTGTTTATAATGAAGTGTTGAAGTCCCTCTCGAAGAAACGTCCTTGCTTTGGAGATAGCAAGGAAACGTGATCTGAAGGTGGTGAGGGCTCAAAGGGTTCAAGCCTTGAAGCCTCTGAGGTAGCGGGTGCAGCAGGGAGGAAAAAGAGGAAGGCTTAAAAAGACCCAAGATGATGGAGGTTCGAAGAAGGATGATGCAGCAAAGTCTACCATCCCTGACGTTGCTAAGTGAAGAAGAAACTTTGATTTGTAGTATTCTTAGCATGTCAAACAATGTTATGGATTGTTTGTTTGAACATCCTTTTATTTTAAGGGAACCGTTTAGGTCCCTTGGTGGTTAAAGCCTGGCAGGCTTGTGGACAATGTTTTATGTTTGATGGCCAGTATGGCCCTTGCTATCTTTAACTTATCTTGTTATGTCTATTGTGTTGTTCTGTTTACTCCCTTGTGTTTTTTATTGGTTTTGTATGTTGTCTTTGTTTTGGGCGGTGCATCTTATGTTACTTATACCTTAAAGGGTTCAGTGCTGCAGTCACTTAGCCTTAGGATATTTTTAACAAGAAGATACAACCTCTATCCTATGTCTGACATTCACTTAGAGTCTTTTTGGTTCGTAAGCCAATGTTGGGGCTTAAGGAACATTCGGTGTAGGCTGTTCAAACCCGTCTATGAGACATGTGCTTTAAGATTTCTATGAGTCTCATGGAGTTGTGTTGATTTAGGAACTCACCCCTTATATAGGTCCATTTAACCCTTGAACCTATTGAGCGATGTGGCCTGGGAGCTCATCCTCTTACATGGCCCTTGCCATGGAGTTTCTTGCTAGGTTCTCAACCTGATTATAGGATAGAAAGACAAATTTTGATTCATTGTTCATTCATTTCAAAGTACTTTGATTACTAGGGGAATAGAACAACTTTTTGGAACTATTTGTAACACGTTTTGGTTAAACATGGAACCTTTTAAGGTTTTTGGCATCCCAATGGCGGGGAAGCTTTTTGCCTTGCGGGTCTGCCAGCTTGTATGATCCCCCTTTGTAGGCTTTAAGGATAGTGTATGGCCCTTCCTACTTAGGGCCAAGCTTTCCTTGGCTTTCTTTCTTGCAGGCATCATTATTTCGAAGCACAAGGTCCTCAGGCTTGAAGCGTTCATGCTTCACCCGTGTATTGTAATATAATTCCATGTTTTGCTTGTACCTTGCTTTTTGTATGGCTGCGTGATCACGAGCCTCTTCGAGGAGTTTCAAATTCAACATCGTCTCTTTCTTATTTGGCTCGAGGTCTATGTTGAATGTTCTTTATGTTGTTACTCCGATTTTTGCTAGGATTACAACCTCTGATCCAAACACTAGGCTGTAGGGTGTTTTCTTGTGGCTCGTTTTCTTGGTTGTTCAAATTTCCCATATCACATTGGGAAGTTATTCGAGCCAGTTGTTGTCGTATCTTCCCAATCGAGATTTAATCCCTTCAACAATGTTGTGGTTTGTCCTAACAACCTGGCAATTGGATTGTGGGTAAGCTACCGAACTGAATACTTGAGTTATTATGAACTCCTTAAACCAAGAGCTAGAAGGCTTCTCGGCAAACTACTTCCCGTTATCCGTGACTAGTACCCCTGGGAAGTCAAAACGACAGATTATGTTTTTGTAAACAAAATCAATGACCTGTTTCCCTGAGATTTTTGCCAATAGTTTTACTTTTGGCCACTTGGTGAAGTAGTTCACGGCTACCAATAAGAGCTTGACTCCTCATTTGGCTAGTGGGGATGGACCAACGATGTTGATTCCCTACTTGTGAAATAGCCAAGCCGAGGAGATGGGAACGGGGTCATGTTTGAGGCTTTTGGGTACCGGAGCATGTAACTGACAAGCTTCATACTTTCGCAATTGTTCGGAGGTATCTCGATGCATGGAAGGCCAAAAGTGTTCGAGGTTCATCAACTTTGACACTACCGATTTTGGGCCACAATGAGCTCCACATATCCCTTCGTGAACCTCTTTGATCAGATATTGGCTTTGTTCTGGGCCAACACATCGAAGTAGTGGTGCAAGGTATCCTTTTTGTAAAGGATTTCTCCTTGTAACACATATTGCCTTGACTTGATACGAACCCTTTTAGCCTCAGTCTGGTCATTAGGTAATTCACCATTTTGAGGAACCTTTCAATGGGAGTCATCCAATTTGGCCCTTTTTTAGTGATCACATCTTGAACCTCAAGTCTTTGGATGGATGAGGTTTTTAACACCTCAATTAGTACCTTCTTGGTGAGGTGGGCAAACGTAGGAGATACAAGTTTGCTTAGTGCATTAGTTCTCTTGTTTTGAGATCTTGGAACTTTTTTGATGGAAATGTTTGAAATGTGTTCATCAATTCCTTTGATTTCTCTCGGTACTAATACATGTTGGGTTCTTTTGCTATGTAGTTGTTATTGTCTTAGCTTGAGAGAGTCTGTAAGGACTTGAAGCTTTTGAACCTCCTTTTCTATGGCTATGTAGTTGTTACTTACTTGGTATGAAACAAGCAATGAGTCTGTGAAGACTTGAAGCCTTTTGACACCCATATTTTTTGCAAGCTTGAGCCTAACAATCAATGCTTCATACTCAGCTTCGTTGTTTATAGTCTGAAATTCAAGATGAAGGGATACGTGAATTCCAATTCGTTAGGATCAATTAGAACTAGCCCTGCTCCTGACCCTTCAATGCTGGAAGCTCTGTCGGTAAAGAGCTTCCAAGCATGGGGGTCGGAAGGTTGAGTGGAGGCTGCATTGACTTCCGTTGTAACTTTTTTAGGGACTTTTATGATGAAGTCAGCTGGGACTTGGGCTTTGATAGCTTTTCTCGGGACATAGATGATTTTGTGTTCACCTAGATTTTACAACCCATTTGGTTAATCGTCCGGAATTTTCTTGTTTTTCAAGCACATTCTTAACAGGTTAGTCAGCGACCACTTGTATCGGGTGTGACTGGAAGTACCTTTGAAGCCTTCTAGCTGTTTGGACTAGGGCTAGAGCAAGTTTTTTCGAAGAGGAATATTTGATTTCTGCTAATTTTGAAGTTTTGAAAAAGCCAATGGGTATCTGAACTTTATTTAGTTCAATGATTAGAGTCGTACTTATGGTTTTTTCAGCAATCGAAAGGTGGACAGAGACCGTTCCTCCTGTTCCCGGAGCTGAAATGGTTGGGAGTGAAGCCAAGTGTTGCTTCATTTGGTTGAAGGCTTCCTTTTGAGGTAAAACGCTTCAAAGCTGTAAGCTTTCCATCGAAAGCCTTTCTTGTTAGCATATCCCTTGAGGGTTAGCTTTTATGCTTTGTTTCCCAATGATATGCCCTACGAACGAGCACTTGATTGGATTAAGCCTCATGTTGATCTTTCTCGAGTTTTGGAAGGTTTCTTGTATGTTATCGAGCATTTGGTATTCCGTTTTGCTCTTGATCACCAAATCGTCAAAATAAGCTTTAATGTTTTTGCCGATTTGTCTGGCAAACGCTTTGTCAACCAGACGTTGATAAGTGGCACATGTATTTATTAAACCAAAAGGCATTTTTTGATAGCAAGTGTTAGGGCATGGATTTTGTACTAAGGATTATCTATCCTGAGACTAGGCATGGATCACGGATCCTTAATGGCTGATGCAGAGAGTCTGAGGACCAGAGTCTGAGGATCACGAGTCTGAGGATCACGAGTCTGAGGATCCAGGATCCTTAACAGAACTTATGTTTTGTTACAATTGTCACGTTTTTAATGTGTAAATGCAGATAATAGACGTAGTGGACTACTTCTTTGCTGGAATCTCGTGGAATATGCTTCTTAGGCACGTGGTCAATGAAGAGATAACCGTTAGTGGTGGTCGTGGGTGACTTCCACCTTTTTCGGGAAGTTAGTTAGTTGATTTTTCTTATCATTTTAAGGGGAAAACGAGCTCAATGAAGGCATAAGTCGTACACACCACACAAACAACACACAACACTCGAATTCTCTGCAAACACTTAGCAAAAAACACACACTTTCACTAGAAATTCATTGTATTGAGCTTGTTTTCTTCCGAAGTTGTACAAGGATCACTATTGTTTTTGCAATATATTTGGTGATCGGTAGTTTCCATCTGTCACACCCCCAAAATACCACTTAGGGAGTGTCCCTGTTAGGCGTGTGACGAACTGACAATGAGCCACTAATTACATTGAACTCACAAGTTTCAAAATAAAACTCTCTATTAAATGATAAAATTCCAACATGAGTTTATACGAAAACCAATGTGTTCAGCGGAAGCGTTATCAAAACCATACGTTAAATATTCCCAAAACAATTGTATGAAAACCAATATTCCCATAAGTGAATCCAATCAACACGACCCATGACCACTCCAGCTACTTCAGACAGCAAGTTCCAAATCCATATAGCCTAACAACCTGCGAGCATGCAACAAGTGTATCAGACAACGCTGGTGAGTTCATAGTTTTACGAAAACGTTGTTTACCAAGTATGTAGTTAATCCATTGAAGTTAATTCCCGAAGTAATGTTGAAAACAATGTTGATAATACCCCAATACAAGACGGCTTCTGATTATTTTGCCCTTTCTCCAATGCTCCTATCAAAGCATTGGTCATGACTAGGTCATTAGTTCAACACCCGTCCTCCCAGGTACGGGGTGAGGTTGCCAAACCTAAGTAGCGCTACTAACTAATACCATGTTACCTTCCCAGTAACCAAACAACACGGAGGGACTTTAAAGGTGATAGGAAGAGTATATTATCCAACATTCCCGTTTTTACCCAAAAGACTTATCCCTCCCAGGAATACCCACTGACTGTCCCAACCACCGGGACGCATGCTCAAGAGATGAACTCACCTTGGTTTGCTCGGTTTGATAATGTACTCTAGTGTCTACTATGGGGTAGGTCCGTTACTCGCGACCTATAGTTTGAATAATGTAAGTACACCCATGTGTAGGATCATGCAAAACTCTAATGTCCAAGCAACCGGTGTTTATTTATTACATGTTATCTAGTCTAGCATACCGTACACTTAGTAACACACAGTTTCTTATATGGGGTGAATAAGTGACTATAAGTTAGCAATGATAATAAATATATATATATCAACCCACAATAGCAAGGATTGATTATAAGATTCAATGCATGTTCACTTTCCTTATTGCCATGTTAATATAAAAAGGCACATGCACTAATAGTTGAATGATTATTATAATTAATGGATATCCACCTTTGAAACAACCATTTATGTACGAATATATTTGAAATACATTAGCACATGAATTCGGACTTGTATATTCTTTTCACTAAGTGCGGACATATTAGTACCATGTATATAATATATAGTCAAGTGCTGAGTATGCAAAACACAGTAGGTTCGGACCTTTCATGTGTTGAGAATCATAAAAACTCACTAACAATTACAACAGAAAACATGCATACTTTAAATTAAATATGGACACATGAAAGAATCCCACATATCCTAACATTAACATATATATATATATATTCTGATATTTATTCCACATGTTCTGATATCCCTTTTCACAAATTCAACCAACATTAAAGCAAAATGTGCAGACCCTAGTGTTTCACTATATAAATTCACATATTCTGGCCATCATTCTTTAATTATATACGGATAGTTATACATTCTCAACATACTTTTGGTTTTCCTTTTTGATACCCGAACCCAAATCAGCCCACATAGGCTCCCACCGGCCCAAGTCCTATCCATATACTTCCTTTTGTTATACACAGAACATAATTTAACTATATATGCAGCCCTTTATACTTACATTCAGACCTTGCAGAGCAAACAAGTTCAGATCCCTAGCTTTGCAATAAAGATCTGACACTCATGCTTTTATATTCGAACTCTAGCAATTAACATGAAATAGGCTTTGAAATTTTGTTTTTCTTTTTCTTCGGTCAACCTATCATGTATATGCAGACTTCACTTTATGTGATTCTTTATTATTATTCTCTCAACTCAATCTCATATTTCAATAACCAATATTACTAACATTAATGGAATCTAACATTAGTAATCCACATACAATCGGCTCACCCTAAATCTCAAACCGTACCCAGTTCTCTATTGCATCAAATTAATTCATACTAGTAACATATATGGTTAACAATAAAACTATTACCCTACTCTAGCAATCAAGGCAATCATACACAGAAACCATATTCCGTAACATCATATAGCATGCATGTACATTCTTTGCTATTCAACTCATACATGCATGAACAAAATTAACGATTATGAATTAAGGATTTACGCAACATGAATTTACTAACCACTTAATGTCTCGATGAACAGAGGGGGGGGGTGGTCTCCTGCCGCACATAGCTTGGAATAGGTAGGGTTTGTTTTTGAGTTCCTCTAATCAAGAAGCATAATACGTAACCATATAAGGTGAGGGTTTGGGGCGGTCCACCCTATTTGGCCGAGATAATTGGGCTTAAGCCCACACATTTGACTATTAAGATTTCTTAACAAACTCAACAGCCCCTTTGGGTCGATGTGAGGACATTTGGGAGTAGTTCTCTCAATTAGCTCATTGGTACATAAGAGCGTTTCAACGGTTTCTTGTAGTTAACTTGTTAAACACACGTAACACATACATAATCACGTTATACATATAGCAAGTATATTACATACACGAGTGTCTAACAGCTTTTATCGTCGTAGAGGACATGAAAGGGAAGTAATCAGAAAACAGAATCCCGTGACTAAATGACACTGACCTTGAGAGTTTGGGTTGTCACATCATCCCCAACTTGAAAGAAATTTCGTCCCGAAATTTAACAAGCAAACACAAAGGAATGAAGTGATAAATCAAGACTGTTGCGGATTTTCCTCAAGTGCTACATCATCCCCAACTTGAAAGAATTTTCGTCCCGAAAATTGTTCTAAAACAATGGCTTGAAGTGAGTTCCGACGAACTCGATCTATAGATACCTTACAACGCTTGGGGGGGGGGGGGGGTTGGCGTTGCCATCCATGCAATGCTTCAAACAGAGTTGTATGCATACCAAAACGATAACGGCTCGATGCTCAAAGATAAGTGTCCTTCCAAATGTTCACTAAAGTCAATCACGCACATGCTCACAGCATGTCTTCGGGTGCCAGGATGGTTTGTTGCTCTGCCCGGTTATCCTACAGTGATAAGTAAGGCTCAAGTCCTGACGTGAGCCAAAGGTGTTGTGTATTGCTTGACATAACTCATGCATAGATCAAACTCAGAGGTAACAGGGGTTGGCACCTCGTGCCTAAAAGCCACCTCTCTCAGAGGAACATTCACAGCTGTGAAGACTTGTCGGTTATCTAGATTGCAAGAAAGTGTGCTGGTGATATCGAGGCCCGTGTGCTTCGCCTGCACCAGTTCCCTAAGGTTGCTGTATAATGAGGTTTATATTCGTTTCCCTTCCTCCAGTTCTTCAGTTTGAGCAAGGCGAGTCTGATCAGGTATGTTAGAGTCGATAGTAGGCTGCAAAGCTTGTGCACGTCTAGGTTTCACGGTCGTATTCGTCCAATAGCTCCATCCAGTGATGTCATTACATGCTTAGCTCCTTCGAAACAAGGGTATACGGGAGGCCCTTGTGATCGGTCTAGGTAGTGCATTTGGTGCCGTCCAAGTAATGCCTCCAATTTAAATCCAAAGACTACGGCTTCCACCGCAGATTGTATGTCGTGCAGTTCCTCTTCGTATCACCATTACGTAAGTCATCACTCTCTCGTGTTGCATAGGCGTATAACTGGGGCTTTGATCCAAACCATCATGGTATACCACTAGATCGCCCATATCTTAGGTAAAGACAATACTCAGTGCATTGCAGAGTTGAGTTGAGTTTCAAAGGCTGAGAAGGTGTCCTCCTGTTTTTGGTTCCCATGAGTTCACAGCTCCCTGCCGTGCTATAGAGGTTAAGGCTGCGCAATTTTCGAAAATCCTATGATGAATCTGCGATAATATCTAGCGAGACTAAGGTATTGTTGTATCCTCGAAGGGATCCTTGGTGTCGATCAGTTTCCAACAAAATGGATCTTAGCGAGATCAACGTGTATTCCCACGTCGTTGATTATATGACCAAATATGTACCTCTCATATCAAGAAGTTACGCTCAGCAACACTTCGCGTGTAGTGGCTCCTCCCCCAAAAGCTCTAAGATGAGATACAAGTGCCGCCCATGATGTTCCTTTCCCCCCAAAGGTTATGGAATACAAAGTCGTATGGCTGTACAGCGTTTGATAAGGCGCTTTAGGAACATTCTCCCCTTGGTCTTTCATCTGGTGATAGTTCACTCGTTAGTTAACCCTCTAATAGAAGCTTAACCTTCACAGCTGGTCAACAAGTTGTCAATACGTGGTCGAGGCAGAAGGTTCTTGACTGTCACCTTGTTGAGTTCTCAATAATACATATGAAAAAGCTTATCTTCACGGATATAACTGGGGCTCCCTAAGGCAAAAAGCTAGGTCCAACAAAACTCCTGTTTAACAATTCCTGCAGTTGATTAGACAGCTCTTGCAACTCTCCTGGTGCAAGACGGTAAGAATGCGTGTAGTTAGGGTTGCCTCTGGCGCGAGATCAGACTGAGATTTCGCCTAGCCGTTGTGGAAGTAAACCCGAAAGTTCCTTGCGTAGTACACCAAAAGGAATCACGAATGATTGGTGGATCCTCGATCCCCTGTTTCCTTAGCCCTAACATCAGTAACGGTTGCTGGTATAGCGGAGTAATCCCTCCGTAGACACTTCTGGCCTTCATAGCTGAAATGGCGCTAACCTTTGCACCACTTTGATGCTTTAGAACAAATAACGATTCTCCACACAAAATTTTCTCCTCACTGATGAATCTGCGCGATCTCTGGATAACCAATCCACACTAACTACTGTACAGCAACCCTCATGGGTAGTGGAAGGAAGGTTGACATCGAATAATTGTCCCACAAAGTCGAGTTTACATCCCAGCGGACATATGAGATTTCATTTGACTTGCCATCCGTTGCTGCCACAACAAGTTTGGTTTCAAGAAACATCAGTGAAAATAGATCGGAGACGAAGCGAATAGCTACCCATCCAAGCTATCGTGTTGCTATTACGCCTGGTATAGCCTATGCCAATACTAAATGTCCTTCCATGAGCCTCATTTCCAGTGTTGTTTTTGTCACGAGAAGTTCCAGTACTACCGCCGTTCCCTTGGTTGTCGTCACCTTGACTTAACACAGTCAATCCTTGTCGAAGTCACCTTCGTTTCCATACTGTAAGCTATGATCACGAGTACCTTGTTGTTTCCGCGATTGTTGCCTGCAACGGTGTCCTGCGTCCTTTCACCAACAAGGTCCATCTTTTCGCATTCCGTGCCACGTCCTAAGGCACTGCTAATGGTGCGGGTGGTTACACAGTCCGCTCTACAGTCAGTCGTCATCGATTTTGTCCCGATTGGTTCATAAGAGTCGACTCCCACGCGCTGCTGGCTGGGGTTAAGGATTTGATTGGGGTCGATTCGCTGTTGTTCATTGCCGGTAACTAGGGTCGTTCAAATGCTGAAGTCGGTAAGGTACTACGTTTACCCTCTTGTCCATCGTTCTTGTAAGTTGGCTGAGTAATACACGGTATGTCGCGAGAGTGTTGCAGAAGTGATCGCACTTCGGGATCTAAGGCGTCAACACGCTAAGTTCCGGCAAACAAAAATAAGTGAGGAAAATATAGTCCAATCATTTGACGCTGAGCCATCCAACTCAGGGACATTCGTACTAGCACCAAACATCCTACACAGTTCGCTAAGCGTTCGGATGTGTGATCCAGTGATACTCGATAGCATCGAGATTCGTAAGGATTCAGATAGGGGTGAAAAGATCATGTTCGAGCATGAGACAATCACTACTATGACTCCTATAGACTGCTGAGTTCTAACATAACATCAATTAACAGAGCAGAACCCTTCTCACACACGTTAAGCCTCACTGGGACTCACATGCACCCCACATTATTATTATGTGTGCACCCATAATAATAAGGCAATTTGCATGCTTATCTCAGTGCCTCTTACCTCGCGCAAAAAGGTTCCCCGAATTCTAGCAATAAGACAGATGACGCCACAACATAGATCAGGAAAGTTCAAGAAGAGTCGCACTCTTAAAACACGTAACATGGGTTGGTAACATAGAAGTTCATACTGCAGTGCTAAGTGTGCATTCATGTGTGATGTTATTCATAAGCAAACACTAGATAGATATACTATGCAATAGTCAACGAGAAACGAACCTTGCAGTCTGGAGCTGAGTGTCATGGTTGATTTCGGAACTGTTCGGTTATAGTCTGGTTTTATGAAAACGTTTTAAAACCAAGTTCACTATAACCAATGGCTCTGATACCAAACTGTCACACCCCCAAAATACCACTTAGGGAGTGTCCCTGTTAGGCGTGTGACGAACTGACAATGAGCCACTAATTACATTGAACTCACAAGTTTCAAAATAAAACTCTCTATTAAATGATAAAATTCCAACATGAGTTTATACGAAAACCAATGTGTTCAGCGGAAGCGTTATCAAAACCATACGTTAAATATTCCCAAAACAATTGTATGAAAACCAATATTCCCATAAGTGAATCCAATCAACACGACCCATGACCACTCCAGCTACTTCAGACAGCAAGTTCCAAATCCATATAGCCTAACAACCTGCGAGCATGCAACAAGTGTATCAGACAACGCTGGTGAGTTCATAGTTTTACGAAAACGTTGTTTACCAAGTATGTAGTTAATCCATTGAAGTTAATTCCCGAAGTAATGTTGAAAACAATGTTGATAATACCCCAATACAAGACGGCTTCTGATTATTTTGCCCTTTCTCCAATGCTCCTATCAAAGCATTGGTCATGACTAGGTCATTAGTTCAACACCCGTCCTCCCAGGTACGGGGTGAGGTTGCCAAACCTAAGTAGCGCTACTAACTAATACCATGTTACCTTCCCAGTAACCAAACAACACGGAGGGACTTTAAAGGTGATAGGAAGAGTATATTATCCAACATTCCCGTTTTTACCCAAAAGACTTATCCCTCCCAGGAATACCCACTGACTGTCCCAACCACCGGGACGCATGCTCAAGAGATGAACTCACCTTGGTTTGCTCGGTTTGATAATGTACTCTAGTGTCTACTATGGGGTAGGTCCGTTACTCGCGACCTATAGTTTGAATAATGTAAGTACACCCATGTGTAGGATCATGCAAAACTCTAATGTCCAAGCAACCGGTGTTTATTTATTACATGTTATCTAGTCTAGCATACCGTACACTTAGTAACACACAGTTTCTTATATGGGGTGAAAAAGTGACTATAAGTTAGCAATGATAATAAATATATATATCAACCCACAATAGCAAGGATTGATTATAAGATTCAATGCATGTTCACTTTCCTTACTGCCATGTTAATATAAAAAGGCACATGCACTAATAGTTGAATGATTATTATAAGTAATGGATATCCACCTTTGAAACAACCATTTATGTACGAATATATTTGAAATACATTAGCACATGAATTCGGACTTGTATATTCTTTTCACTAAGTGCGGACATATTAGTACCATGTATATAATATATAGTCAAGTGCTGAGTATGCAAAACACAGTAGGTTCGGACCTTTCATGTGTTGAGAATCATAAAAACTCACTAACAATTACAACAGAAAACATGCATACTTTAAATTAAATATGGACACATGAAAGAATCCCACATATCCTAACATTAACATATATATATATATATATATTCTGATATTTATTCCACATGTTCTGATATCCCTTTTCACAAATTCAACCAACATTAAAGCAAAATGTGCAGACCCTAGTGTTTCACTATATAAATTCACATATTCTGGCCATCATTCTTTAATTATATACGGATAGTTATACATTCTCAACATACTTTTGGTTTTCCTTTTTGATACCCGAACCCAAATCAGCCCACATAGGCTCCCACCGGCCGAAGTCCTATCCATATACTTCCTTTTGTTATACACAGAACATAATTTAACTATATATGCAGCCCTTTATACTTACATTCAGACCTTGCAGAGCAAACAAGTTCAGATCCCTAGCTTTGCAATAAAGATCTGACACTCATGCTTTTATATTCGAACTCTAGCAATTAACATGAAATAGGCTTTGAAATTTTGTTTTTCTTTTTCTTCGGTCAACCTATCATGTATATGCAGACTTCACTTTATGTGATTCTTTATTATTATTCTCTCAACTCAATCTCATATTTCAATAACCAATATTACTAACATTAATGGAATCTAACATTAGTAATCCACATACAATCGGCTCACCCTAAATCTCAAACCGTACCCAGTTCTCTATTGCATCAAATTAATTCATACTAGTAACACATATGGTTAACAATAAAACTATTACCCTACTCTAGCAATCAAGGCAATCATACACAGAAACCATATTCCGTAACATCATATAGCATGCATGTACATTCTTTGCTATTCAACTCATACATGCATGAACAAAATTAACGATTATGAATTAAGGATTTACGCAACATGAATTTACTAACCACTTAATGTCTCGATGAACAGAGGGGGGGGGGTGGTCTCCTGCCGCACATAGCTTGGAATAGGTAGGGTTTGTTTTTGAGTTCCTCTAATCAAGAAGCATAATACGTAACCATATAAGGTGAGGGTTTGGGGCGGTCCACCCTATTTGGCCGAGATAATTGGGCTTAAGCCCACACATTTGACTATTAAGATTTCTTAACAAACTCAACAGCCCCTTTGGGTCGATGTGAGGACATTTGGGAGTAGTTCTCTCAATTAGCTCATTGGTACATAAGAGCGTTTCAACGGTTTCTTGTAGTTAACTTGTTAAACACACGTAACACATACATAATCACGTTATACATATAGCAAGTATATTACATACACGAGTGTCTAACAGTTTTTATCGTCGTAGAGGACATGAAAGGGAAGTAATCAGAAAACAGAATCCCGTGACTAAATGACACTGACCTTGAGAGTTTGGGTTGTCACACCATCACCCGAGGTTTTTTATGCCGGAGATCTTCTAAAGATCAAGGGCTTTTTCCTCGTATAAATCTCGGTATTCATCGTTGATTTCATATACTTGTTGTTCATACAATTAACCAAGCATCATACCTCACAAAATCAGATTTGGTTGCATTATCATTGCTTGATTTTTGACCAAAACAGTTTGGCGCCCACCGTGGGGCAATTGGTGCTTCAATTCTGAGAAATTTTGTTCATTTCGGTCATTTCGGTTCATCACCTTCAACCACATGGCTTCTCAGGGAAAACTACTCCAAGTTCTATGTCGGCTGTCACTTTTTCATAGGGCATTCCACCTTTGCATCATCTCCCCCTTGCATTCCAGAAGAATGCTGAGAATTCTCCAAAGAAGACAACCCCCGTTTTCACAAAAACAACTGTTGTTTCTTCCTCTACACTTACTAACAGTGATTTTTATGCTTTGATTGTGCAGATGAAGGATCACATGCAGCAGCAGGTCAAAACTAATGGCAGGATCCTTCGCGAAATTGATAAAATCAGCAGAGGATCACTCCCCTTTGATGTCGAGGTCGCTGAATTTCGACACTCCGGTCATAACTTCCCAGCACCTTGCAGCTCCAGATGTCCAATACCAGGGTGCATCAATAGGAATGCGTTCTGGATCATCGGTAATGTCTCAGGCTCGAGGATCCTCTTTCTAGCCTTCAGGATCCTCATTTCAGCATCAGGGATTCTTCACCAGTTTAGGAGGATGCATGGGGACGCAGCCAATTCAGGGATCCTCTCAGGTTCAGGGATCCTCTCAGGTTCAGGGATCCTCTCAGGTTCAGGGATCCTCTCAGGTTCAGGGATCCTCTCAGGTTCAGGGATCCTCTCAGGTTCAGGGATCCTCTCAGGTTCAGGGATCCTCTCAGGTTCAGGGATCCTCTCAGGTTCAAGGATCCTCTCAGGTTCAAGGATCCTCTCAGGTTCAGGGATCCTCCTCCCCGGTTCAAGGATCCTCTCAGGTTCAAGGTTCCTCCATCCAGGTTCAAGGATCTTCATCTTAGGTTTCCGGATCCACGGATTATCCTCCAAGACCTACATTCACAGCATTTCAAGGATCCAACATCTTCCAGGATCAAGGATACTTAAGGAGTGTGCAACCCGAAAGTTCAGATGTTTATCTAGGAGACTTCATACCAATGCAGACCATTGCTTCCTCTGGTCCCTCGGTTATGCCAGAATCCCGCCAACATGGATTCACATCTGGAATTCCAAACTTGAATCATTCAGGAGGTAACACTTTGAATAATTTTTGCAATGCTAACCATGGCTTTGTGCAGGATACAGGTATCAACCAAGCTATGGCTAAGGAATTGCAGAAACTTAGGGATATAATATCCAACGTTCCAGGAGTGGTTAAGCCCATTCCTGAAATTCCTGATGAAAGCCACAAGATATCTCGTTTTGCACCACCTATTTGTGATGCAGAGATACCGAAGAGGTTTCAGACACCAAATCTGGTTGCTTGTGCAAGGGCTTTGGATCCACACTTACAGGATCAGCGTTAAAATGGCTGCTAAGTCTTCCTCCTTACTCTATTACTTCATTTGCTAATCTAGTTAATTTGTTTAATAGCCAATTCTCATGCAGTAGGAGATTTGAACGATTAACTAGTGATTTATATAGGGTAACTCAAGGTCATAATGAATCACTTAGAGATTACATCACTAAGTTTAGTAAAGAATCCTTAGATACCCCTAACCTGGATATAGCTACGGCTGTAGAAGCCTTTAAAATGGGTTTACTTGGGGATTCAATGTTATATGATGATCTTGTCATGAGCCCTTGCAGGAACTTAGATGAGGAAAGGAACAGGGCCCTTAGGTTCATCCGTTTAGAGGATAACAAAAGGATCCAGGAAAAGTTGTCAGGATCCTCAAAGCAAGACAAACAAGGATCCTATTTCAAGAATGACTGATCCAAGCAATACTCCAAGCATGACAACCAGAATGTGCATGCTATGGAACAAAAAGGAAGATGATGAGGATTATCCTCCTATTTCTGAATATTGTTTTTCTGCTGATAATAATGAACTAATCCTTTCTATGCAGAGTTTAGGTGACAAGGTTAGGTGGCCAAGGAAGAATGACAAACCGCCTGCCACCAAAGACGAATCGAAATGTGTGCTTACCATGAGGATTTTGGTCATCTCACAGATGAGTGCATAGCATTAAGGAAGGAGATGGTTTATCTTTTGAGCAAAGGATACTTGAAGGAATTGCTTGGAAGGAAAAAGTCAAGGATCAAGGATCCTGAGAAAGTTCCTGAAAAAGCTCCTCCTCCAACAGCTGATGCTCAAATCATCCATTTCATCTCCGGAGGTTCTTAGCAGCTAAAAGACATGCAAAGGAAACAACGATGGAGAATGGGGACAGACCTGTTCGAACTTCCATTCTCACCCAGGAAAATGTCATATCCTTTGATGGGGATAACCGTGTGGACATACAGGATCCTCATCATGACGGTTTGGTTATTACATTATTTATATCTAACCATTTTGTTCATAGGATTCTCATTGATGGGAGAAGCTCAGTGAACATAATCCAGTTGGATGTCCTCAAAAAATGAACATCCTTGAATATGATATTGTCCCAAGATCATCTGTCCTTGTGGGATTCAATGGAGAGACGTAGATTACATTGGGGGACATTAAACTTCCTATTTATATAGAGGGAGTGAATTCTATTCAAGAATTTTATGTTATTGATTGCTTATCTTGCTGTAATGTTATCTTTGGCAGGCCATGGATACACGATATGAAGGCAATCCCCCTCAACATATCATCAATGTGTTAAGGTCCCAACTCTATGAGATATGGTGAAGATAGAAAGTGATCAGCAGAGGCAAAGAACTGTTACACTTCTTCAATGAAGCCAGCCTCCAAGGAGCAAGACATCATGGAGGAAAGAGAGCAAGACGTCAAGGATATTATGTTGAACCCGGAGGATCCTGAATCCAAAATTTTTATAGGATCCGGGATCCTAGACAGTATTGAGCAGGATTTAGTATCCTTCTTGGAAAGAAGAAAATCTACCTTCGCTTGGAAACATGAAGATATGACAGGAGAAAATTTGCACTTGAAAGGAATGTCGTTATCCAAGAAGAGGTAGACAAATTGCTCAAGGCAAGTTTGAGTGGACTGATAAGCATGAAGCTGCACTTAAGGTTCTTAAGGATTATCTATCCTCAGCACCAGCCCTGATGAAACCAGAAAATGAAGAATCGTTATCCTTATACTTAGCTATTTCAGCTAAAGCAGTAAGTGTGATCCTGGTTAAGGATCATGAAGGCTCTCAACATCCGGTATACTATTGATCTACAAAGGGAAGCTGAATTAGAAGTTCAACAACTTTAGAAGACCAAGGATCCTTGGACACTCTTCACGGATGAAGCTTCAAATGTTAAAGGAACTGGACAAAGCACACTACCAAAATCGCCACAAGGGGACATTATACCCCAATCCATTGCATGTGAATTTCAAACCACTAATCATGAGGTAGAGTATGAGGCCTTGATAGCAGGTTTGCAATTAGCTAATAATATGAGGATCAGGTATCTTCAAGTATATGTAGATTCTCTATCAATTACTAATCATTATAACAGTTCTTACACTGTCAAATGTGAAAAGCTAATCAAGTACTTAGAAATAGTCAGGAAACTGGCAGATTCTTTTGCTTTTTTCAGTCTACCACAGGTACCCAGGGAAGAAAATGCAGAAGCTAACGCTTTAACTAACCTGGGATCATTCCTAAAGATGCCAGAAGATGTGAAAAATACTCATCACCCATGTTTTAACTCCTGCAATTGAGGATCACGTAGCCATGGAGATAGTGGAGGATTCTACAATCATACCTGGTGATCCTGCACAGTCGAATTCAGGATCCTGGATCCTTCCAATCCTAAGATATATACAACATGGAGAGATCCCTACAGGACAAAATCCTAAAGCTTTCAAAGTCAAGGAGACTGTGGAAACCACACTGGGGGCAGAGCACTATTCTCAAGGATCCTTAGAACAACATACTATAGGCCTACCACGAAGAAGGATGTTGTGGATTATGCAAAGAAGTGTGATGCTTGTCAAAGACACAGTAATATTCTACACCAACCAACATAACATCTGCATCCTAAGAAGAAGCTTTTGCTCAAAGTCAGAAAAAAGGAAATGGCCAGTTATCAACAAAGAATGGCTGGAGCATACAACAAGAATGTCAGGATTAGAAGATTTCAAGTTGGTGATTTTGTGCTAAGAAAAACATTCCAGAACACTACAAATCCTTTTGATGGCAAGCTAGCACCAAAGTGGGAAGACCCCTATCTAATTGAAGCTGAATCAGGAAAGGGGGCATATCATTTGTTAACAATGGATGGTGATCTCCTACCAAGAGCTTGGAATGTTGTTCATCTCAAAAAATACTTTAAGTAAGAAGGATCAGGGATCCTCAGCGATACCGGTATTCTGATTAAGGATCCAGGATCCTCAAAGGATATATGATTCTATATTTGGTAACACATTACTTTCATTTTCATTTTCATTCATTTTATACTTATTACTTATCATAAGTTAAAGATGTTAATCAGTTAACATCTATTTTCACAAAGTTTAAGCTTTTGCAGAGTTGTTATCATTTTACAGAAGATCAAAGTGGTTGGCCAACTCTCCAAAGTTTATGGGCTTGTCCCCAGTTATTTGGGCTTGTCCCCAGTTCGCCAGTAGCACACGATGATCCTGGTGTAGTTCAAGGCAGTGCGACCAGTACTCGTTTTAGGGGCTGACAATTTATTGTACTGGCTGTACCCAGGATCCTATGTATAATGGTAGACGTACCATACATCTGTTCCTAAGGTTTCTAACGTTTTCACGTTAGCTAAGGTTTCGGCATTTTCATGTCGCTCAAGTTTGGATAGTCGCCAGTAAGGGCCATACTCCAGTTTACACAAGTTATATGGGCTTGACCCCAGTTTACATCCGTTTATTTGGGCTTGTCCCCAGTTTGTTGGGCTTGTCCCCAGTTTATTTGGGCTTGTCCCTAGTTTGTTGGGCTTGTCCCCAGTTTCTTTGGGCTTGTCCCCAGTTATTATGGGTTCATTCCCAATTATTTGGCTTGGTCCCAAGTTTGTTTGTTTTTTTTTGCAGGATCTTGGAGCTTTAAAGCTATACAAGTTCTGACAATAGGGATCCTGGATCCTTGAAACTTTACTTTTCACAGTTTATCTATTCAGTATTAATTTACAAGGATTTAGAATCCTAACTTGGATTCTCTGGTATGTTGTATTCTAACTTTTCCTAAGCTGAAAGTTGTCTCTTATCCTTTTTGGTTAAGGATCATTGATCCACATTTATATGAACACTTCAAGTTTTCTGTTAAAAGTGTAACATTATCATCAGATTTTCAATAACTTTCCAGTTGTTTGGTGATGATATTTTTGAAAATAGAAAGCATACATGAAAAATAAAAAGGGAAGAAACAACTATAGATGTAGCTAAAAAAGTTTAATGTTATTACCCATTCATTATGTATCAAATCATCTGGCCTGGATTTCACCAGCAAAACCGTGGACTGTCCGCCCAGGCCGGATAAGGCTATCTAACAGTTAAAGTGTCTATGCAGAAATTAAAGTGCAGGAAGGTTAATAGCGAGTGTGTAGAAGGATTCATTCTCCACAAACAGAAGGATCTTCTTATCTGTAAAGGCACTTGAGGAGTTATCTCTAACTCTATATTTTGCAATGATGATTATAGCAGGCCTTATCAGTGACGACAGGCAGTGTAACGACTAGTTACCGGCAGCAACGGCTAGTCCGCTTCTAATGGAAATATAACAGCTGTGAATCCTTATCACAACTGCCATATTGGGGGCAATTGTTAGGGCATGGATTTTTTACTAAGGATTATCTATCCTGAGACTAGGCATGGATCACGGATCCTTAATGGCTGATGCAGAGAGTCTGAGGACCAGAGTCTGAGGATCACGAGTCTGAGGATCACGAGTCTGGGGATCCAGGATCCTTAACAGAACTTATGTTGTGTTACAATTGTCACGTTTTTAATGTGTAAATGCAGATAATGGACATAGTGGACTACTTCTTTGCTGGAATCTCGTGGAATATGCTTCTTAGGCACGTGGTCAATGAAGAGATAACCGTTAATGGTGGTCATGGGTGACTTCCACCTTTTTCGGGAAGTTAGTTAGCTGATTTTTCTTATCATTTTAAGGGGAAAACGAGCTCAATGAAGGCATAAGTCGTACACACCACACAAACAACACACAACACTCGAATTCTCTGCAAACACTTAGCAAAAAACACACACTTTCACTAGAAATTCATTGTATTGAGCTTGTTTTCTTCCGAAGTTGTACAAGGATCACTATTGTTTTTGCAATATATTTGGTGATCGGTAGTTTCCATCACCCGAGGCTTTTTATGCCGGAGATCTTCTAAAGATCAAGGGCTTTTTCCTCGTATAAATCTCGGTGTTCATCATTGATTTCATATACTTGTTGTTCATATAATTAACCAAGCATCATACCTCACAAAATCAGATTTGGTTACATTATCATTGCTTGATTTTTGACCAAAACAGCAAGATATACCTTTATCAGTGTGAAATGCGGATTTATTCATCTTTTTTTTTATTATTAGGATCTGATGGTAACCCTTTTAGGCGTCAAGAAAACACTTGAACGGGAAGCCTGTGAGTGAGTTAACCTTGAGGTCTATCTAGGGCAGCGGGTAGCAATCCTTTGGGCATGCTTTGTCCAAGTCTTTAAAATCGATATACATTCTCCAAGACTTGTCGGGTTTTTAAACCATTACCGGATTGGCCACCCATGATTGATACTTGACCTCTTAAAGGGTTCCGGCTAGAACAAGCTTTTCCATCTTTTGGCATTATGCAAGGCTTCTTTTAGGAGCTTGACTCTGTTTCTTTTTTATAATGGGCTTAACATCAGGTGGGATCCATAACTCATGTTTCAACACTGCTACGAGGGATGTCGGTTATATATTCTGGGCATCAAGCGAATACATAGTGCAAGAGCAGCTTTTCAAGGTATGAGAGGGGTTCATTGGAAAGGTTAGTGTTTACCCTTATCCCCTGTTGAGGATATTTTGGGTTTATGTCCAACCCATGTTCATCGTCTTCGTCCTTTTTTTAGCTTTCATCTTCAACCACAAAAGCTTCTTGGGTAGGTTGAAGGGTTGCTATCCCTTTTTCAGTGGGAAACTTCACTATACCTTGACC
Organism: Helianthus annuus; assembly: GCF_002127325.2. Classification (NCBI taxonomy): domain Eukaryota; kingdom Viridiplantae; phylum Streptophyta; class Magnoliopsida; order Asterales; family Asteraceae; genus Helianthus; species Helianthus annuus. The sequence goes on from NC_035448.2 coordinate 108,295,215, forward strand.
AACTGAAACTGCCATTCCGAACACACTTTGCCCTAGCCTTCCTATGAAGATATCATAGCTGGAAGGGATATTGATCACCGCAAAAGTGAGTTGTTTGGTTCGTCCCTTTGGTTTCTCGCTGAACAAACATTATGGGTTATTTGGCCTAAAGGCTTGATAGGTATGTCTGCGATACCTTCGATGGAGGATTCAGACTGTTGAAGCTTTGAACGTTCATCGCCGCTGAGAGGGTTAAAGCATTTCTCAAACATGATTTTGGTGGTTGCACTAGTGTCAATGTAAGCCTTTTGTGTCTTGATGGTTCCTATGTTGGATTCCATCACCAGAGGGTTTGAAAGCAACTCTCCTTATGTTGATGTTCCCATGCCTCGAAATGATGGCGTTTGTAGGAAGCTTTGTTTTCAAGGTCGACCATGTTCACTATTTTTTTTTCAACCATCTTATCCTTGACCCCTTTAACCAAGTGAGCCAGTTTGGACTTGACGGCTTCTTCGATCCTCTTTTTGGGTTGGAAGAAATCATTGGTATGGTGACCTTTCTATTCGTGAAACTCACCATATTGGTTTGATTTTTCCGATCTTTTGTTTTTTTGGCAAAGGTTGAGGAGGGTGGAAGCTGTGTTTTACCTCTTCGGTTGCCAAGATCTCTTGCGGAGTCTTGGTTAAGGCTGTAAAGTTTATGGTGTTTTCTCGGCTTGGAGGGTTCCGGCCTTCAGGCCTTCTGGAATCCGAACCTTTGAACCGGTTGTCATAAGAGCCATACCAGTTAAGAGTTCTCTCTTTTTTTCTTTGATGTCTACAGCTTATTCTCCTCGAATGTGGGCTTCAGCCCTTTCGAGTGTTTCTTCAAGGGTTTTGGGCAGACATTTATTGAATTTTCTTGCGAGATATTTGGAATTTATAGCATTCATGAACCCTGCAACCCTAATCTTTTCATCGGCGTAAGTTAAACCTTCATTCTTGTAACTTTCGATGAAGTCTCTGAGACTTTTATCATCATGTTGTTTGGTCTGGAAGATTACCGTGGCGTCATTGACATGCCTATGTTGTAATTGGGAATTTTTGCTAAGATCGTTAAAGGTCTGAATGCTTTGTTCAGGAAGGTCATTGGACCATATGCGTGAAGACCCTTCAAGGGTTCGCATGAACATGAGACAACATCCGGGGTTGGGCCATTTTTCTATTTTTTGCAGCCCCGGCGAAGATTTGGAGGTGGTCCTCAGTACCGTGATGGCATCTTTATCTAGGTTTGAAACTCGTACTCAACAATTTGTTGGGAGAAACAAGACAAGTTGTTGGGCTTGTAAGGTTTTGAGAGGTATTTTACTACCCTTGAAGCTGGGTTACCGCTTGAGGTACCCTGGTGAGTGGTTGGCACTTGGGTGACAAAGTTAAGGTTAAAGCCTTGAAGGCTTTCTGTGTCATCATCCAGCTTTCACGTGTTGCAAAGGAAATTGCGCCATCATCCGTGTCATCAGTTTGGGCATAAGGTTAAAGCGTCGAAGGCTTTCTGATGGTACTAATAAAAGATGTCATTATCTGTGTCATAAGGTTAAAGCCTTAAAGGCTTACTGTATAAGGCATTCCCATGGATGTGCTCATGACCGCACCTCGAGCCAAAGGCAGGGTGGCCATGGCTTGTTTTCACGAAGTAGCAATGGGAGGGGGAACACTTGAAGCGGGTGACTGCCATAATTGATCAAGAGTGGTTTTATGCCCCATAGGTGCACCGGTTGTAACGGGTTGGGAGGTAAATAAGGGAAAAACGGTTGGACTTGGCCTCCCAAAACCTTAAAGGCTTGAGTGGTTGGTCTGTCACACTAGGACCAGCTTCAAGGTAAGATGTGGCTGAACGTGAGCTGCTAAAAGGAAGATATGGACGGCCAGGTGATATTGAGGGTTTAGACTTCTCATAATTTAGTCTTATTCTCACCCTTTTTTTTTCTTTCTAAGCTCACATGCTAGTTGAGAAGAAATCTCAGTTGTAAGAAATTTCTAGCTACTCCCTCGGGTGTTAGATCTATGCGTTCCGATGTATGCATTGCATCGATTTGAGTAGGTGCAACCCCTGACCGAGATGGGGTTGGTGTTTGAAAAGAAGTGAACTCCGGGAACATATCCCGGTGGAGTACTTCCGGGAGTAGAAAGAAATGTAGATTTGACCGGTGAGATCCGACCGGAACTTGGTGTTAAATCGGTGTTGTTAGGAACCTGATTTACCTGACTGTAACACCTCGAAATTTTGTGTCCAATAATGTGTTGACACGTGTCATGAGTTTACATGGCATTAACTATTAAATAAAGGACTAAAGTTGACAAACCTTGAATGTATGTAAATTCGAGGGTTATAAATGTCAACGAAGGGTAAATATACTGTATAATAGCCCTAAACGATGCTCGTACCTTCAAACGAATAAATCATGGATCGTACGGAGCGAAACGCGGGAGAAAGTGAGAGATTACAAGCTACAGGGGTTAATTGTGTCAACATGTTTAATTTATACCTCTGAGTGACCCTTTGACGAACCCGAGGCTTTGTAACAGTAAAATACGCTCACTAGGATATACGATATAAATTCCGCGAAGTTCCGTTTTAAAACGAAAAAGTTATGATCAAATTCGTATACAAGGGGTTAAAAGCGTCAACAATAAAAGTTAAGGCTTTTCGGATAGTAATTAAACTAACCGGGGACCTAACAATGCGGGTAAAAGGCACGAGGCCCTTAGTGGTAAATAATCGAGGGCCAAATCGCAAAGTTACCCCTTCGAAACCGAAAGGTCAAGTTAATCATTACAAAAGATTTGAAAATCTTGGAATTTAACCCTCAGGCGGGCCGCGTTAAGGATTTGGATGATTTAATGCGGGCCGCGAGCCACCTGCTGATTCGTTTTCTGACATTAGGATTCATGCAGCCCGCGTCCGAGTTGCTGAATCCTAATGCAGGCCGCGTGAAGGTCCCAAATGCAGAAACTTTGGACAGATTCATTGTTTGAGCTTGTGAACGATCATTGAGGCATTTATTGAAGCATGGGCGCCCTCTACATGCCCCCTAGCACCTTAGGACACCTGCTGATCATCCATGAACCCTTGTAGGTTGAGTTGTAATGATCTTAAGCATGGAAATTCACTATAAAAGGCACTACATTGCACACATTTGAAACACACCTCAAATCTGCATTCTAGTTCATCTCTGGAGCTCTAAACCATTCTTCTATCATCCTTAGTCGTGCACCAAGCTTCTGTAAGTTGCCTAACCCTTTGTGGTTTCGTTTTTCTATAGTTTTAGCTTAAAAGTCAATCCGTCGTAATTAACGATTGACTTTGCGATAAACCACAAATGGTCCAGTGGTTTGTCGAATCAAAGATAGTTATATGTTGGTAATCATGTGGGCATTAAACCCCTAAAAGGGCACCCATTGATTCCCACTCTAACTAGTCCGAATATCGAGTCAAACGTGCTTAGAAAAAGTCAACAAAAATGCTATTTTGCGATTTTCTGCATAATCAGTAATGTAGATGATATGTAACCTGTTTAAACACTCATAAAACATGATAATAAGTATATTAACTAGTCTAAGCTTGTTTGATCCGACCATTTACTGTTTTGACCCGGTTCAGAGCCGAAAGTCGCAAGGCTTCGACTTTTGCATTGACTACAGTTCTGACCCGTTAAATATGATTTAGATATGTCTTAGGACTCTCTTAGGACCAGGTTACATGATGGTATAACCCTCTGTGACCGGTTCGTTGTTTGTCCGAGTCTTTTACACATTTCCGTTAAATGCTTAAAAGTTGACCGTAACGCCCTTTTTAATTTAAAACGAGAATTTTGGACATGTGAAAGGACCATAACCTTAGTTACTGATTTCTAAGCATGTCCCTAAAATTTCACGTCAATCCGAGGTCCAGAATAGGAGTTACGCTAAATAGCGCAAATTACGGAAATTTTAGTAATTTAATAGCGCAATTAGAATAACGCCTATCTAAACCCGGATTTCGACACCAAACCTTTTACACACTGATGTAAAATAATATTTTGGGATTTTTAAAGATTTTTAATTATTTTAATCTGCTCATAACCTGCGGTTATGGCATCGGTTCGGTAAATACCGAATATACCCTTTTCGGCCATAACTTGAGTTCTACAAGGTCTTTTGACCCGATTCCAGTTGCTACTGATTTTAAATAATAAATAAAGTATTTTAGGCTTTATAAACTATTCAGCAAACTCAGATTTCCTGTAGAACTCAGAAACCTCTTTTATAATCTTTAAAAACACCGAAATACCCCTACGGGGCATAAAATGAACTTAAACTTGTTACGGGCATTATGGAAGGTATCATACTGATACCACGACCTCTTTAAAGCATATTGACTTAGGAAAACAGTGTAGGACTCTTACGGTTACCCGTTACGCCTTTTGCGTGCACAGTTCGGCTTATGTAACTAGTTTACATAAACTAGCCGAAACGGGTCAAACCATATTGTTTTGACCCCAAAATCCAGAGTGTGATTATTATACCCATATAAAACAAGTCTTCAAACTTGTTGGGTCAAAATCACATTCCATTCCCGGTTTTCGCCTTTCACGCGATTAAACCGTAACTATCCTTTGAAACTGACCGGTCTAAGCTACGGCTAAGTTAAAGACCCGTTAGGATTCTAATAGGTTATTTTAAAACCTTCGTTCCAGAATAGGGGACCAGTAAAACCTATCTGCAATTTATTTCGATTAAGGATTAATACTTGCAAAGGTAAATACTTTTAACTTATTTTCCGTTATACGGGCTTGGGTTACGGTATATAGCATACCGCTTGATCGAGCATCAAATTCTCCACCGTTGAGTGGGTAATTGAATTAATTTGATCGGCCCGTTTAAACAGTCTTGTTACTTAAAAGCCTTTGGGGGTTAATGACCATGTCCCGGATATCCCTGGCATCATTTTACGAAATGGCCATGACCTAAGCGCGGAGTGTAGGCGTACACTCGTCAGTGCATAAATAGTCGATATGGTGTGTCTATTGATCTTTAACCCGGACTTGATCCGGGCTACTGAACGCATAAGGAACATGTAATTCGTTCACAAGATTATAATATTAAGTAATTCTCCCAAGTTATAAAAGGTTAATCTTGCCTCTGTGCATTTTAATCAAAAGATATTTTGTGCCATGTGCATTCAAATCAATTTTACTAAACATTTTACAAAAGTGTCGGTTGAATGTATTTACCAGTGTAAACTAACGTATTTTCCCAAAAAGACTAAATGCAGGTACTATGCGTAATCGGCTGGATATTCTCCTTAGCATCATAAAGAGTCTCGCAAGCTTAAGATGTCTTCGTCTGTTGAACAAAACTTGTATTTTTATTTGATCCACTGTGGATACTTTTCAACTATTCGTAATACATTTGATATTACAAACAATGGTTGAAATATAATTATCTTTATGCCTCCGCTGTGCATTCATATATTGTGTGGTTTGACTATATTGTTGCCAACTACGTCACGGTAATCCCCCATCGGGCCCACCGGTGAGACACATGGAAATCGGGGTGTGACAGGTTGGTATCAGAGCCAACATTGAGTGAATTAAACACTATCCTTAAGTGTTTAATCTCAATGACACAATTGCACATACTTGAGTCTAGACAAGAACATAGGACAAATTCGAATTGTTATTCCAGTTTGTCTTTTTATTGTTTATTGTTATTTAAAGTTTTGAAAGCAGGAAAAATGCCACCAGCAATCAGACGAGGAAGAGGAGGAAGAGGCAAAGGGACGATCATTACTCACAATGATCACGAGGCTGGACCTTCGAACATGCGAGCTCCTTCCAGTACAAGAAGTGAGGAACCACAGAGACGAAGAAGAAACCTCTTTGAACCTGCGAGACATTCCACCTCGCACAGTTCGACACCCTCATGCCGTCATTCGTTTGGACCAGATTCGGAAAACAATCCCAATAACCCTCAACCATCCTTTATACCTCTCCAGCGATCTGCTTCGCACCGTTCTTACGGCGATCCTTCACCTTTCTTCGTAGGACAGTTTAACCCGGCGGATTATTTCCAAGAGCCAATAAGGTATAACCCTTTAGGACCAGAGGATCACTTTTCTGAAGATAATGTCGTGGATATGGACGAGGATACAGATCCCGTCGAGCCTGCAAGGGGTACTCCCAATCATCCAATCGAAATCTCTGATGGGTCATCCTTCCATGGAACACCCTATCAAGGTCCCGACAGCTCCCAGGCGAGGTTTGACCAATGTAATTGGTACTTCACACCATCTCATCACTTCTCGCCTCACGACCAACAGCAACAACAGGATCCTTCTAAGGATTCGCGGTTCGTGGCAGTTACGCCACCGCCACCGGTTCAACCAGTAATTCCAGATCCGCCAAGGCGTAGAAGATCAGGCGCACGGATGTCCACCCGAGGAGGGGAATTCCATTTCAGCACCCCTCGCCACTCGAGTGCGAGTCACTTTCCGTCAGTGCCTGAAGAAGAACCACAACTAGGGGAACCTTCTGGTCACCCTGCAGAGGTGAATTCTGCACCAGTTGCACCACCTTCGCCACCTTTCGGATATGACAATCCGATACCAGCGTACGGCGGTTCCACCGCGTACAATCCATTTGAGCAGCCGACTCACACGCACTACAACTATAACTATGACACCGATCCATATGTGGTAGCGGCTAATTACAATGCCCTCCATGGAACCTCTTGGAAACCAGATTACTCAGCTCATGGGTATCCAATACCTCCTAGACCTCTGGTTCAGCAACCGTCGCAGCAGCCACGTTTTTCTCCACCGGAGCAAGAAGAAATACTCCACCGTCTAAACCGTGTGGAACGAGACTTCGAACAAGAACGCAAGAGTAATCGTGGATTTCTCAAGGGCCTAGCAAACCTACTAAAAGGGAGGAAGAAGCGAGATCATTAGTCTCCTTATGTATTGTTGTATTTACAATTTAGTCCCTGCGTGGACATTTATCGTATTTCAGTCCCTACGTGGACTTATCTTTTAGTCCCTGCGCGGACAGCTATATTGTATTTGGTCCCTGTGTGGACTTGTTTTTCTATAAACCTCTGTGTAGGTATTTACTTATTTAAAAAAGTCCCGTTTAGGGCAGCGTGTAATCCTTATTATAAGTAATGGAATGTTATGTTATGAATTTCATTTTGGTTATTATATATGAAATAAATCAAAAATCATTCCTTTTAAATTTAAATCTGCCTAAATAAAGAATCTTAAGAGTAAAACCTAGCCAGGTGTCCTTATAAGATCCGGCCAAGATGGTAAGACCTGATTAAAAGATTCAGATTCCCTGTTAACCTCTGTAAACATGTTAACGTTCATGGCAGATGTGATTCGTTAAAATCGCACGCGTCATTCTTATATAAGAATCCTTTTAAGGATTCCAAAGCCCAACTTAATGATTTATAAATCATGGGTAAATCGTCAATAAAGATGATCATTTATTAAACGTCCATTAGTGATGTAATGCCTACGGGCCAAACTTATAAACATCCATTAGTGATGTAAAGCCTACGGGCCAAACTTATAAACATCCATTAGTGATGTAGTGCCTACGGGCCAAACTTATAAAACATCCATTAGTGGTGTAGTGCCTACGGGCCATAATTATTGTCATATAAGACAAAAGGCAGTGGTAGTCTATGACTCCTTGTCAGAAAAGGTAAAAGGACTACGGTTCAAACCTTCATGCCTTGTTTTTCTGAAATCCCGGCTAATATTATAAAAACGTCCTCGTGACTAGGCTGTTATGCCACTAACAATATTGTTTGTAATTAGGATAAATTATGTTCAAATCCTAAATAAAAGTGAGTAACAAATTAACCAGATATGGTCTCTGTTTACCATGGTTAATGAATTGCCATAAAAGACAATTCCATAATGAACTCCTAAATAAAATATTTTTTCATTATCTTCTATAGCAGATTCAAGTTACCATGGCTGATCCAAGTGGGGAGAATAGTCATTCGAAAGAAGACGAATACGATAACGCCCAGGTTCATTTGACGGGCGCTGAATTAAAACTCTTGTCGACAGTGCTGTTAAGGCAGCCCTGGATCGACAATACGAAGAGTATACTGAATCCCGGAGCAGAACCATATCTAAACCACACTCAAAGCCAAAAACCCACTCAAAATCTCACAGCAAACCACCGTCTAAGCCTAAAAAGGACGATGATAATCACTCATCCAATGAAAACAGTGTTCGTCCAGAAAGAGTGTATATTGATGCATCTCGCGCCAGGGGCTGTACCTACAAGTATTTTATATCTTGTAAACCCCGAGATTTCACCGGGGAGAAGGGCGCGGTTGATTGTATGACGTGGCTAGACGAGATGGACACCGTGGTGGACATCAGTGGTTGCGCAGAAAAAGATGTGGTAAAGTTTGTTTCACAATCATTCAAGGGCGAGGCCCTGGCTTGGTGGAGGTCTTTGGTTCAGGCCTCGGGAAAGGCTGTTCTTTACAGCATGACATGGGAGGAATTCATTTCTCTCATTAAGGAGAATTATTGCCCTCAACATGAGGTTGAAAAGATAGAATCCGATTTTCGATCGTTGGTTATGACGAACCTTGACTGTCAAGCTTACCTCACGAGCTTCAACACGATGTCCCGGTTGGTTCCATATCTGGTAACCCCGGAGCCAAAGAGAATAGCTCGTTTTATCGGTGGTTTAGCCCCCGAGATAAAGGCAAGCGTAAAGGCCTCTCGGCCAGCGACCTTAAGATCTGTAGCCGACATATCTTTGTCCCTTACTCTTGATGCGGTCCGACAAAGATCGCTGAGGAACAAAGAGGCTGAGAAGAGAAAGCGTGAAGATGATACTTCACGGAGGTCGAGCAAGAAACACCGTGGAAACGGTGACAACAAGAGAGGGTCTGAGTCAAGGAAGGATGGGCAACAATCTGGTGAGAAGCCCAAGTGCAAGAATTGCAAGAGACATCACTTTGGAAAGTGTAGACTCGAATCAAACTCGCAAACTCAGTCGAAGTCATTTGCTTGCGGGTTATGCAAGTCCAAGGACCACAAGACCGTGGATTGCAAAAAGATAAAGGATGCAACTTGCTTCAGTTGCAACGAAAAGGGGCACATTAAAACCAACTGCCCTAAATACGCCAAGAAGTCGGAAGAGGCCAAGAAGACCAATGCGAGAGTCTTCAGGATGGATGCGAAAGAAGCAGTGCTAGACGATAACGTGATCACAGGTACCTTTCTCGTAAACGATATCTTTGCAAGAGTACTTTTTGATTCAGGCGCTGATAAGTCTTTCGTAGATCATAAATTTTGCAAATTGCTGAATATGCCTGTCAAAACCTTAAATGTGAATTATGAGGTAGAGCTAGCAGATGGCACCATAGAAACCGTCTCCACTGTGTTAGATGGATGTGTGATATCCATTAAGAACCATTCTTTTCCTCTATCTCTACTTCCCTTTAAATTGGTCGGTTTTGACCTAGTATTGGGTATGGACTGGTTATCTCACAACCAGGCCCAAATCGTCTGCAACAGAAAGCAAGTGGTGGTAAAGACTCCGTCTGGTGAATCGCTTACCATTCGAGGGGATACCAATACGGATTTCCTGAGCAAGTGACTATGATTAAGGCTTCAAAATGTCTAAAGAAGGGTTGTGTCATCTACATGGCACAGGTGATTATTGAAGAGCCCAAACCGAAGATAGAAGACATTCCCGTCATTTCGGAATACCCAGAAGTTTTCCCTGAAGATCTACCTGGTTTGCCACCAGATAGGCAAGTGGAATTCAGGATCGATATCATCCCTGGAACAACACCTGTTGCCAGAGCACCTTACAGGTTAGCACCAACCGAAATGAAGGAGTTGAGGACCCAGCTGGATGAACTGCTAGCTAAAGGCTTCATCAAACCTAGTTCGTCTCCCTGGGGAGCACCTGTTCTGTTTGTCAAGAAGAAGGACGGATCGATGCGTCTGTGCATCGATTATCGCGAACTTAATAAGGTCACGATAAAGAATAGATATCCCTTGCCGAGGATCGATGATTTGTTCGATCAGTTACAAGGGGCAAGTTATTTTTCGAAGATTGACTTGAGGTCCGGCTACCATCAACTGAAAGTCAGAGATGAAGACGTACATAAAACCGCATTTAGGACTCGTTATGGTCACTATGAGTTCCTAGTGATGCCTTTTGGGCTCACTAATGCACCGGCTGCGTTCATGGATCTCATGAATCGCGTCTGCAAGCCGTACTTAGACAAATTCGTCATCGTTTTCATCGACGACATTCTTATCTACTCTAAGGACCAAGCTGACCATGAGAAACACCTTCGCTGTATTCTCAAACTCCTACATCACGAGAAACTCTATGCCAAATTCTCTAAGTGCGAATTCTGGCTGAGAGAAGTCCAATTTCTTGGACATGTTGTCAGCGAGCGTGGTATCCAAGTAGATGCCGCTAAAGTAGAAGCTGTCATGAATTGGCAAGAGCCAAAGACGCCTACAGAGATTCGTAGTTTCCTGGGGTTAGCAGGATATTATAGGCGTTTCATTGAAAATTTTTCAAGGATTGTTGCGCCCTTAACTTCCTTGACCAAGAAGAAAGTAAAGTTCGTTTGGGGCCCTAAGCAGCAAGAGTCCTTTGATATTCTGAAGCAAAAGTTGAGCAACGCTCCTGTACTGACATTACCTGAAGGTACCGAAGAGTTTGTAGTTTACTGCGACGCATCACACGCTGGCATGGGATGTGTGCTCATGCAGAAAGGCAAGGTTATTGCCTATGCTTCGAGACAGTTAAAGGTGCACGAGAAGAATTACACCACCCATGACTTGGAGCTGGGTGCCGTGGTGTTCGCACTAAAACTGTGGAGGCATTATCTGTATGGAATCAAGTTTGTGATCTATTCTGATCATAAGAGCCTTCAACATCTGTTTAATCAGAAGGAACTAAACATGAGGCAACGCCGTTGGATGGAGACTTTAAATGATTATGATTGTAAAATCAGATATCATCCCGGCAAGGCGAATGTAGTCGCTGATGCCCTGAGTAGAAAGGAAAGGGTGAAACCCATCCGAATCAATGCCAAGAGCATTGAAGTGAAGAATAATCTGATTGAATGGTTGTTAGCTGCACAGAGAGAAGCTGTGTTGGAAGCTAACTATCCTAAAGAAAAGTTAGGAGTAACTGAGGAGCAGTTAACTCTTAGCAAGGACGGAATTTTACGATTAAATGGACGAATATGGGTTCCGATTTATGGAGGACTACGAGATGTTATCCTCCAGGAAGCCCATAGTTCCAAATATTCTGTTCACCCGGGAGCTGATAAGATGTATCAGGATTTAAAGGCAAATTATTGGTGGATAGGCTTGAAAAAGTCTGTAGCCGCTTATGTAGCCAAATGTTTGACTTGTGCGCAAGTCAAAGCTGAGCATCAAAAGCCATCAGGCTTGCTACAACAGCCTGAACTTCCCGAATGGAAGTGGGAATATGTAACTATGGATTTTATTACCAAGTTACCCAAGACGAGGAAAGGAAATGATACAATATGGGTTATAGTTGACAGACTGACTAAGTCAGCTCATTTCTTACCCATCAAGGAGACATATAGCTCCGATATGTTAGCCCAGTTATACGTTGATAAGATTGTAGCCTTGCATGGCATACCTGTGTCTATTATCTCTGACCGAGATACTAGATACACGTCTCATTTCTGGAAAAGCTTCCAGCAATCTTTGAGCACACGTTTGAATTTTAGTACGGCTTACCATCCTCAGACAGACGGTCAGAGTGAGCGTACTATTCAAACGTTAGAAGACATGCTACGTGCATGTGCTATCGATTTGGGTGGTAGTTGGGATAAGAACCTACCACTAATCGAATTCTCCTACAACAATAGCTACCATACCAGCATTAAGGCTGCGCCCTTCGAGGCATTATACGGTAGAAAGTGTAGATCGCCTGTTTGTTGGGCGGAAGTTGGAGATGTCCAGTTATCAGGACCAGAGATAGTCTTCGAAACGACGGACAAGATTGTCCAGATTCGAGACCGTCTCAAAGTTGCCCGAGATAGGCAGAAGAGTTACGCAGATCCAAAGCGTAAAGATTTTCACTTCGATGTAGGTGAAAAAGTGTTACTTAAAGTATCACCCTGGAAGGGGGTGATGCGTTTCGGTAAGAAAGGCAAACTAAGCCCGAGATACATAGGACCTTTCGAGGTTATCGAACGGGTCGGGTCAGTTGCCTATAAGCTAAACTTACCAGAGGAGCTCAATGGAATTCACAATGTGTTCCACATCTGCAATCTAAAGAAATGCTTCGCTGATGAATCATTGGTGATACCACATACAGATGTGCATATAGATGAGAGCTTAAAATTTGTGGAAAAACCTTTGTCGATTGAAGATCGACAGGTAAAGAAGCTTCGAAGGAAGCATGTACCGATTGTTAAGGTCAAATGGGATGCCCGTAGAGGTCCCGAATTCACGTGGGAGGTTGAATCCACGATGAAAGAAAAATACCCTTATTTATTTTAGTAAATCTCAGGTCGAGATTTATTTTAAGGGGGTGAGGATGTAACACCTCGAAATTTTGTGTCCAATAATGTGTTGACACGTGTCATGAGTTTACACATGGCATTAACTATTAAATAAAGGACTAAAGTTGACAAACCTTGAATGTATGTAAATCCGAGGGTTATAAATGTCAACGAAGGGTAAATATACTGTATAATAGCCCTAAACGATGCTCGTACCTTCAAACGAATAAATCATGGATCGTACGGAGCGAAACGCGGGAGAAAGTGAGAGATTACAAGCTACAGGGGTTAATTGTGTCAACATGTTTAATTTATACCTTTGAGTGACCCTTTGACGAACCCGAGGCAGAAACTTTGGACAGATTCATTGTTTGAGCTTGTGAACGATCATTGAGGCATTTATTGAAGCATGGGCGCCCTCTACATGCCCCCTAGCACCTTAGGACACCTGCTGATCATCCATGAACCCTTGTAGGTTGAGTTGTAATGATCTTAAGCATGGAAATTCACTATAAAATGCACTACATTGCACACATTTGATACACACCTCAAATCTGCATTCTAGTTCATCTCTGGAGCTCTAAACCATTCTTCTATCATCCTTAGTCGTGCACCAAGCTTCTGTAAGTTGCCTAACCCTTTGTGGTTTCGTTTTTCTATAGTTTTAGCTTAAAAGTCAATTCGTCGTAATTAACGATTGACTTTGCGATAAATCACAAATGGTCCAGTGGTTTGTCGAATCAAAGATAGTTATATGTTGGTAATCATGTGGGCATTAAACCCCTAAAAGGGCACCCACTGATTCCCACTCTAACTAGTCCGAATATCGAGTCAAACGTGCTTAGAAAAAGTCAACAGAAATGCTATTTTGCGATTTCTTGCATAATCAGTAATGTAGATGATATGTAACATGTTTAAACACTCATAAAACATGATAATAAGTATATTAACTAGTCTAAGCTTGTTTGATCCGACCATTTACTGTTTTGACCCGGTTCAGAGCCGAAAGTCGCAAGGCTTTGACTTTTGCATTGACTACAGTTCTAACCCGTTAAAGTATGATTTAGATATGCCTTAGGACTCTCTTAGGACCAGGTTACATGATGGTATAACCCTCTGTGACCGGTTCATTGTTTGTCCGAGTCTTTTACACATTTCCGTTAAATGCTTAAAAGTTGACCGTAACACTCTTTTTAATTTAAAACGAGAATTTCGGACATGTGAAAGGACCATAACCTTAGTTACTGATTTCTAAGCAAGTCCCTAAAATTTCACGTCAATCCGAGGTCCAGAATAGGAGTTACGCTAAATAGCGCAAATTACGAAAACTTTAGTAATTTAATAGCGCAATTAGCATAACGCCTATCTAAACCCGGATTTCGACACCAAACCTTTTACACACTGATGTAAAATAATATTTTGAGATTTTTAAAGATTTTTAATTATTTTTAACCTGCTCATAACCTGCGGTTATGGCATCGGTTCGGTAAATACCGAATATACCCTTTTCGGCCATAACTTGAGTTCTACAAGGTCTTTTGACCCGATTCCAGTTGCTACTGATTTTAAATAATAAATAAAGTATTTTAGGCTTTATAAACTGTTCGGGAAACTCAGATTTCCTGTAGAACTCAGAAACCTCTTTTATAATCTTTAAAAAGACCGAAATACCCCTACGGGGCATAAAATGGACTTAAACTCGTTACGGGCATTATGGAAGGTATCCTACTGATACCACAACCTCTTTAAAGCATATTGACTTAGGAAAACAGTGTAGGACTCTTACGGTTACCCGTTACGCCTTTTGCGCGCACGGTTCGGCTTATGTAACTAGTTTACATAAACTAGCCGAAACGGGTCAAACCATATTGTTTTGACCCCAAAATCCAGTGTGTGATTATTATACCCATATAAAACAAGTCTTCAAACTTGTTGGGTCAAAATCACATTCCATTCCCGGTTTTCGCCTTTCACGCGATTAAACCGTAACTATCCTTTGAAACTGACCGGTCTAAGCTACGGCTAAGTTAAAGACCCGTTAGGATTCTAATAGGTTATTTTAAATCCTTCGTTCCAGAATAGGGGACCAGTAAAAGCTATCTGCAATTTATTTCGATTAAGGATTAATACTTGCAAAGGTAAATACTTTTAACTTATTCTCCGTTATACGGGCTTGGGTTACGGTATATAGCATATCGCTTGATCGAGCATCAAATTCTCCACCGTTGAGTGGGTAATTGAATAAATTTGATCGGCTCGTTTAAACAGTCTTGTTACTTAAAAGCCTTTGGGGGGTTAAGGACCATGTCCCGGATATCCCTTGCATCATTTTACGAAATGGCCATGACCTAAGCGCGGAGTGTAGGCGTACACTCGTCAGTGCATAAATAGTCGATATGGTGTGTCTATTGATCTTTAACCCGGACTTGATCCGGGCTACTGAACGCATAAGGAACATGTAATTCGTTCACAAGATTATAATATTAAGTAATTCTCCCAAGTTATAAAAGGTTAATCTTGCCTCTGTGCATTTTAATCAAAAGATATTTTGTGCCATGTGCATTCAAATCAATTTTACTAAACATTTTACAAAAGTGTCGGTTGAATGTATTTACCAGTGTAAACTGACGTATTTTCCCAAAAAGACTAAATGCAGGTACTATGCGTAATCGGCTGGATATTCTCCTTAGCATCATAAAGAGTCTCACAAGTTTAAGATGTCTTCGTCTGTTGAACAAAAGTTGTATTTTTATTTGATCTCCTGTGGATACTTTTCAACTATTCGTAATACATTTGATATTACAAACAATGGTTGAAATATAATTATCTTTATGCTTCCGCTGCGCATTCATATATTGTGTGGTTTGACTATATTGTTGCCAACTACGTCACGATAATCCCCCACCGGACCCACCGGTGAGACACGTGGAAATCGGGGTGTGACACTGACCGAGAGACTCGCTTTCAGACATGATGTAAAGAGAAAATGGAGCTACACAACTGGTCTTTAAGATAAAGTTAGCGGCGTAGCCCCACGGTGGGCGCCAACTTGTTGATGCAACAAATAATAGACCAATGCCTGTAGCGATATCTCCGGGTAAAAGGGTTCAAGGGTTTCGATTAGCCTAACGCAGGTCGTGGGGTCCCCCCATGTTTACAAGACGTGGAGAGAGGTTCACTAGTATTGTTGTTATCTTCCTTAGATCTTGAGCTGATTAGAAATCGGCCCAGAAAGCGATCGTTGGAGAATATGAATTATTTAGTGTGAAGAAGAGAACTTGTAAGAAGCAAGTTCTCATGGGAGAAGAAGAAGAGAAGCAAGCATGAAGCTGGTTCTCAAGAGGGAGAGGAAGAATCAGAGAGTTAGAGTGATATCTGCTGATCCCGGAGTGTCCCATATGCTTAACATGGGCTGCAATTTATAGGGGAAGAGGTTTCTCAAAGGGGAAACCTTTAACTAGTAAACCTGGCTTGCAGTGAGGGGCTTACCCTTTTAGGGGTTAAACGGTTTGGACCTGCGGACAAAAGGGTGGTCTCTGTGCACATGTTCTGTCTGTGCAGAAATGGTTCACACGTTAAGTGCTGATGTGACCGGACACTGTGCTTGTCTTTTTTATTGTTCACCTGAGTTTGCGCGTATTGAACCTCTCAACCTTTTAACCTTTTAAGCTGTTATGTATATTAGTCATTTTATTGAGATTTGGGCTAACCCCGTCATCAGTAACCATATTTAAACACACACATAGACATCTTTTTAAACACCATATAAGGGTATGAGGGCCATGTTTGAGTCATGATTTGCCATATAGGATCATTGTTCATTCATTACACCACTCCCTAATAAATCATGGTGGTTCGTGTGTATTAAACCACGGCAACCACAACCCTCCCATTTGATGATTTTAAAACAAAATTAAATAAAAAAAACGGATAATGGTTTGAGTCGTGACAATTGACACACACTTTGAGTAACATGATGTCTATGTGACAAAGGATCATGGTAGTCATTAGCACCCTGTATAAATTAAAAAGATACAATCATTAACCGTAAAATTGGCAAGACTTTGAAACTCAAAAAGGGATATTATATCAAAATGGCGCACTTTTAGCCTATAAACAATTTGAATTTAAGCATAACCGTATGCATAAATACAAGTTTCCAAACCCTAACCGTCGTCTGATCACCATTTTCACACCTCCTTGTGTGTTTTCCGGCCACCGATTGCCGCCGTTTGTTCTCCGGCGACGTTCATTCTTCGCTCACAGTCAACAGGTATTGACGATCGAGTAGTATTTTACGGTCATTTTATCGTTTTCAACAAACGTTACACAATTGATTATTGCAATAAATCTATTTGTTTCGTATTTGATTGTATGCGATTTCACTTTTGTTTTAGCTAGAATGTTCGTCAATTCTCTGCAAATCTAGTAGTATAGGGTAAATTACACTTTTCGTCCTTTATGTTTGTATCGGTTTGTAATGGATGTCCTTTAACTTCAATAATTACAGTCACGGTCCTTTATTCGTTAAAAACATTACACCTTACATCCTTTGGCTCTAACCTGGTTAAAATTGTCAATTAAATATGACATGTGTTTTGCACACAAGGGTAACTTAGTAATTATTCTAGCATTTTAGAATATATTTAAACAAAATAGACAACCCCAATCTATCTCAATCTCATTCTCTCTCTATCCAACCAACCCACCCACCCCACCACCACTTTGACAGCCACCACCACCACCATATCCATCACCACCACTTTGAAATTTCATTTAATTCCCACAACTTTTCCATTTAAATTTCAAAACTGAGAACCAAATTCATTTCTCTGTTCGATAGACTATATATTCATCGCAAAAAAAAAAAACCCTGCAACAATTGTATCAACAATCTTGAAACCATTAGTCAAACTAAACCACTAACCACAAATTTCCTTCACCAAAAACTATTACAAAAAATCGCTAGCTAAACCTAAATAAAACATCCTCTCTCTCCCTCTCTCTCACAACCGCCACCCACCACCATACCACCACCGTCTGCCACAACCTCATACACAGAAAATGGGTGAACGGAAAACTCGCTGATGCCTGATATGTCACCGGCGTGATTAGATCTTTGCTGATCTGCCAATAATTATCACGGTCAAACCCTAGCCACGAATCAGAACAGGGTGGTCGAACCGGAACCCTAGGGAGCTGCGGTGGGAAGTATACGAAGACAGTGTCGGTGGTTGTGGTAGTGGTGCGAGGGTTTCACGTCTTGGATTAAAGTTGAGATTCAGAGAGGGTTTGATTGTGGATGCAGGTGAGGTTTTTGTTAGGATTGGATTGTGGATTTGAAGGTGATGGTTTGTTAGGGTTTGAAGTTGTGTTTGTATTGATTCAGATCTAAGAGCTTTGGTGGGGGTGGGATTTGGTGGTGGTGGTGATGGATATGGTGGTGGTAGTGATGGATATGGTGGTGGTGGCGTAGGTTGGTTGGATAGAGTAAGAGAACTGAGATTGAGATAGAATGGGGTTGTTTAAGGGCATGTTTGGCTTAACTTATTTTCAACTTTTCCAAAAGTCCTTTTGGAAAAAATAAGTCAGAAAAACCTGACTTCTAACTTTTGCAAAGGACTTTTGCCTTCAAAAGGAAAGCCAAACACCCTCAAAAGTCCTTTTTTCCCTTCAAAAGTCCTTTTTTCCTCAAAAAAAAAGGAACCCCAAACACCCTCTAAATATATTCTAAAATGCTAGTATAATTACTAACTTAACTTTATGTGTAAATCGTATGCCATGTTTAACTGAGAATTTTAACTAAGTTAGAGCCAAAGGACGTAAGGTGTAATCCTTTTAACGAATAAAGGACCGTGATTGTAATTATTGAAGTTAAAGGACATCCATTGCAACCTGATACAAACATAAAGGACGAAAAATGTAATTTATCCAGTAGTATATTACAGTCCTTTTAGCTTTTGGCGACTGAACGTTACACTTGATCATTGAAATAAATCGATTTTGTTTCGTATTTGAATGTAACTTGCTGTATGCGATTTCACCTTTGATTTTAGCTACTAGAATGTTAGTTAATTATTTACTAATCGACTAGAGTTTTTTTTATAGGTGAATTTATCTGGTTAATATGGCACCACGTAGTAGGAGTGTGAAGCGTCAGAAGTTTGAACCAGAGAGTGTTCAAAAAGCTCTTGTAAATACGATAATAGTCAGTGAACTTCCGTTCTCGGTTGTTGAACAAGATGAGGTTAAAAAAACTATTGAAACCGCGTTTCCTGGATTTCAAGTTCCATCTAGTGAAACGATTTCTAAGGATTGTGTGAAATTTTTCCTGGATGAGAAGTTGAAGTTGAAAAGTTTTATAAAAAGGATAAAGCAAAGGGTTTGCTTAAGCTTAGATACTTGGAAGTCAAAGCAGTCAGTGAATTACTTATCCATAACTGCTCATTTTATCGATGACGGTTGGAATTTGCATAAGAAAATCATCGGATTTAGTCCGGTTTGTAGTGATGATGGACAGGAGATAGGTAGGGTGGTTGAAAACTGTTTACATGATTGGGAAATTAGTAATGTTTTAGCCATATCAGCTGGTAATGCAAGCTCATATGATGCTGCCATTAGTTATTTAGGACAAAGATTAGCAAATCCTGTGTTAGATGGTAAGTTTCTTCGCCTTAAATGTTATGTTGAGTTGGCAAATACTATGATCAAAGGGGTCTTAAAAGATTACGAGGAAACGATTGCACGTGTGCGTGCAACTGTTAGATATGTGCTACAATCATCAGGTAGGATTAAAAAGGTCAAACAACGCGCTAGTGAATCTGGGAAAGTATTTGAATCTTTCTTGACTCTTGATTGCCCATCTAGATGGACCTCGACTTTTGAGATGTTACAGAAGATGTTTGAAATGTTACCGTTTGTTTTTGATTGGTTTGGGGATGAAGGTCCAAGCTATATTCATGAATTGTCTAAAACTTGCGGCGTTCTGGATTACAATGATTGGGAAAAGGTAAGCAACGTCATATACTTCTTGTATACTTTTTATTGGTCAAATGAAAAGATATTAGGGTCGCGTGTGACATCTAATATATTCCTTGATGAAATTGCTGGTATCGATTATCATTTGGAGAAGTGGGCAATGTCGTGTGCAGGAAATAAGAAACGTTTCTTTAAGGCAGGTGATTTGAGAGTGGATTATATCAAATATTGGGGAGATGTTGAGGATTCCAATATGTTAATATATATCGCGAAAATACTTGATCCTCGTCATAAAAATGGCTGTATGGAACGGTATTTCCGGCAATGCAAATACAAACATGATTACACTAAGGAAGGAGTACCCTTGTGGAAAAAGAAGGCCGAATGGGTGGGTGCTGCTGTATATGATTTGTTCAACGAGTATGCAGGTAAGATCGGGGATAACCCTCAACTAATGGCAAACTTTCAAACCAGCAATTACATGGGCTATTTGTACCATGACGTGGGTCCAAGTGGGTTGGAACCAAAACCCGAGGTGGGCTTTGAAGGTGATGTAGGATGCGAGACGGATATCGATGTATACCTTGGTGAGGGGACATGCTTTGAATATTTTGATGGATTTGATATATTACTTTGGTGACAGTGAAAGATTTCCGGTTCTGTCTAAAATGGCTAAAGATGTTTTGGCAATTCCAATCTCAGCAGTCGCATTGGAGTCAGACATAAACATTGATGGTAATCTGCTAGATGATTTTAGAAGTTCTTTGTCTCCTTCAATGGTTGAAGCTTTGGTTTGCACTCAAGATTGGATAAACAAGCCCAAAAAGCAAATCAAAGTGAAGGAAGGTTCAACTAAACTTGCTGACAAAATCTTGAAAGGTAAGTTTTTCTTGTAACTTTTTTTTACCATGAAGGTTATTATTGTGTTTCATTGGGATGTTTTCTGGGACGAAAATTCTGGACTGAATCACTAAGTTTTGTTTTGGAAAATGACAAACGCACGCGCTCAGGTTGGTTGGGTGTGTTGGGTCGATCGGACTGGCCAAAATGGTTCAGTTTGACCGATTTCACTGGGTTTTTCTTTTAAAATTGTTCGTTTAAATCAAGTCTTATAAAGAATAAACATATATTAATGCATGTTTCAAAACTATACAAAAATAAAGGTTAAAAAGCCGGTTCATTTAAACGGTCAGTACAAATTCCAAACCGTCAAACTGCCAACACTGAAGTGTTAAACTGCCAAGCTGTCCAATTTGCTTCGCTGTTTTGAGTTGCTCAGTTGGTTTTAACAATTTAAGCATCCCTAGTGTTTTTGTTATATCCACACATATATAAAATTATCTTTTATGTTTTATGTAGGCGTTTATGAACAATTGAAGGGTGCTAATAGTGGAAGCAGGTAAAGCTTGTTGCTGGCATATAAATCAAGGTAGTTAGGTACTTATCGGTTTATGGTTTGGTTTGAGAGTGACTGGTTAATGTTGGTTTGGTTTTCAGTTCTGTTATTTTTCATATTCAGTTCAGTTTTTGGTTCGGTCAGTTTTCATCTCAGGTTTAGTGCAGTCACAGTTATAACCTTTGCTAATATTGTAGTTACTTCTGTTTGGTAATCTGCTTCTCTTTGCTTGCTATTCTAACAATACATAAGTATTCAGATGAATCTTTTTCGAAATAGATGCCAAACCTGTTAGGTACCCAATAGTCCAATACACATTACCCGTCGGGTAACATTGTTAAAAATTTACTTGTTGGAATTCCTAAATATATTTTCTACTATTTTGCTTGTTACAAATTTTTATTACCCAAGTGTGTTAGAAATATAAAAGCTAGAAAATTTTGCTTGTTACATATATTTATTACCCTAGTGTGTTAGAAATATAAAAGCTAGAAAGTTATTGAATCACTATTATCTTATGGAGGAAATTTACAATATGAAAGTGTTTACAAGTGGGTATGAGTCGGGATAAACATGTATGCATTTTTTGGGTACTCAGATAGGGTATCATCTAATACCATGTCTTTCCCATATCTGCAGGAAATAAACTAATTTCATACCCGATCCTGATCCCTATCCGAATATCCGTCTAATTTTCTCTATCATTGAACACTTGAGTTTCGTAGCTTGATGATAAGTACCAGTATAATAATATATGAAAATGATCACTAAAATGAGGAAAGTATATGCATTAAACTAGTATTGAACACACATTTTGAAATTAAAGATAATTTAGCATGATGAACATATTATACCGGGTGTTATGGGGCGTGGAAGGGGCGTCTTTGGTGCCACGTAGCTCATGTTAGGGGCGTGAACAATGACACGCCTAGGTGCGGAAAGGGGCGTGTGGCAAGGGCGTCGGGCTAACCGCAGGCTTGAGCAATGAGAAAAGGAGAGTTGCATTTCATGGGTAAGCGTGACGGGGGCTAGATGAATGGAGGGGGTGAAAAAACAAGTGTGTTCATATGGCGTCATGTGTCAAAGCTTTTTTTTTTTTTTTTTTGTTAAAACCCCAGTGAAGCCTCATAACATAGTCTTATGTTAAAAGTATATATGCTTAAAATAAAATATAATGAAGAATATTACAATCTCTACAAGTCTTGTACAAGCCGTATACCAAAGAAAATCACCATTCACCACCAAAGAACTTGTATACCATTGTAAACCACCATCAAAGTCGGGACATAATACCCATCAAACCATAAACCAATCATGTGAAATACAAATATCTGTTTTTTTACACATCTATATATATTAATAAATGAGATGATTTGGGCCATTTGTCTTTGAATGATGGAGCCATTTTGCTTATGTGGCATCCATTGGTTGAGTAGAGGTGATTTTGGGAGGGAATTCATCTATTTTCTCTATAAACAAATGAAATTCACAAAACACAAACCAAAACTTACTTCCACGCGGGATCCGAATTGTTTGGGTCGGTTTATTCCGGTTTTCCAAAAAACCCATTTTGAATATGGATCCTATTTATTATTTTGACTCAATTATTCTTTATAAACATCTTCCTACAAACAAGTTCTTTCTCTCTGTTCTCTCTCTTCTACCTACCTTCTCCTATCATAAACTTAAAGCAAGAATCCGTCACAAATCAAAGGTAAACTACATGATCGCAGCGAAATACTCTTTATTTTTCTTCTTCGATCATATAGTAGGTTGTTTTTGGTCAAAGCCCATTCGCAAAATGCTAATGATTATTGTTGTTCTTTTTTTTGGTAGATCATTCCACTTATTTTGCAGGTATGTAAATTATATTAGATTGTTATGTATTGTAAATGCTTAATCGCACTTTTTTATCATTTTTCGGTAATTTTTTTGTTGTTGATGGTGATTTTAATTCTCTGATTCTAATCTTATGAATGGATCTATTCTTGATGTCTTCAAAGAGTGATGTTGTTAGTGATTTTTTTATTTTGGTTTTTGTTTTTTCATGAGAAACCCTAAATTTTATGCAACTGCCGGACTCTAAATCTTCGTCGAACTGAAGAGGTAAGTTTAATTTTATGGTTGTTTTGGTGTTTTTTGATCCGATAATTGTTATAGGTTAAATCGTTTATGCTAATCTGTATAATTTTTTAGTTATTTTTATTATTTTTTATTTTTGAAAATCAAACTATGATATTTTTTAAAATTTGAATGTCTTTGTTTTCTTAGTAAGAAATTTTGTATTGTATTAATTATGAATCCATTAAAGATTTTGTTATTTCCTTTATTTTTAGTATAATAATTTTCCGGGATTAAGGTTTCTATTTCTATAAATAAATAGTGATTTATTTTTAGTATGATAATTTACGGGATTGGATGTTAGTGATTTAATTTTCAGAATTCAAATTTTAAATTTTAAATTTTAAATTCTAAATTTAAAATTTTGAGCAGTTTTAAATTTTGTTAGTGATTTATTTTTAGTATGATAATTTTCCGGAATTAAGGTTTCTATTTCAATAAATAAATGGTATTACGTTTTTTGAAACCTCAAATATAAAATTTTAAGGTTTCTATTTCTATTTCCCGAATTCAAATTTTAAATTTAAAATTTTGAGCAATTTTAAATTTCGTTAGTGATTTATTTTTAGTATGATAATTTTTCGGAATTAAGGTTTCTATTTCCATTTCCGGAATTCAAATTTTAAATTTTAAATTTTGAGCAATTACAAATTTCGTTAGTGATTTATTTTTGAAACCTCAAATTTAAATTTTAGTGATTTATTTTTAGTATGATAATTTTCCGGAATTAAGGTTTCTATTTCTATAAATAAATGGTGATTTATTTTTAGTATGATAATTTTCCGGAATTAAGGTTTCTATTTCTATAAATAAATGGTGATTTATTTTTAGTATGATAATTTTTTGTATGATAATTTACGTGATTGGATGTTAGTGATTTAATTTTCAGAATTCAAATTTTAAATTTTAAATTTTGAGGTTTCTATTTTAAATTTTAAATTTAAAATTTTGAGCAATTTTAAATTTCGTTAGTGATTTATTTTTAGTATGATAATTTTCCGGAATTAAAGTTTCTATTTCTATAAATAAATGGTGTTACGTTTTTTGAAACCTCAAATTTAAAATTTTAAAGTTTCTATTTCTATTTCCGGAATTCAAATTTAAAATTTAAAATCTTGAGCAATTTTAAATTTCGTTAGTGATTTATTTTTAGTATGATAATTTTCCGAAATTAAGATTTCTATTTCCATTTCCGGAATTCAAATTATAAATTTAAAATTTTGAGCATCTTTAAATTTCGTTAGTGATTTATTTTTGAAACCTCAAATTTAAATTTTAGTGATTTATTTTTAGTATGATTATTTTCCGGAATTAAGGTTTCTATTTCTATAAATAAATGGTGATTTATTTTAATATGATAATTTACGGGTTTGGATGTTAATGATTTATTATTCAGAATTGAAATTTTAAATTTTAAATTTTGAGGTTTCTATTTTAAATTTTAAATTTAAAATTTTGAGCAATTTTAAATTTCGTTAGTGATTTATTTTTAGTATGATAATTTTTCAGAATTAAGGTTTCTATTTCTATAAATAAATGGTGTTACGTTTTTTGAAACCCCAAATTTAAAATTTTAAGCTTTCTATTTCTATTTTCGGAATTCAAATTTTAAATTTAAAATTTTGAGCAATTTTAAATTTCGTTAGTGATTTATTTCAGTATGATAATTTTTCGGAATTAAGGTTTCTATTTCTATTTCCGGAATTCAAATTTTAAATTTAAAATTTTGAGCAATTTTAAATTTCGTTGGTGATTTATTTTTGAAACCTCAAATTTAAATTTTAGTGATTTACTTTTAGTATGATAATTTTCCGGAATTAAGGTTTCTATTTCTATAAATAAATGGTGATTTATTTTTAGTATGATAATTTTTAGTATGATAATTTACGCGATTGGATGTTAGTGATTTAATTTTCAGAATTCAAATTTTAAATTTTAAATTTTAAATTTTAAATTTTGAGGTTTCTATTTTAAATTTAAAATTTTGAGCAATTTTAAATTTCGTTAGTGATTTATTTTTAGTATGATAATTTTCCGGAATTAAGGTTTCTATTTCTATAAATAAATGGTGTTACGTTTTTTGAAACCTCAAATTTAAAATTTTAAGTTTTCTATTTCTATTTCCGTAATTCAAATTTTAAATTTAAAATTTTGAGCAATTTTAAATTTCGTTAGTGATTTATTTTTAGTATGCTAATTTTTCGGAATTAAGGTTTTTATTTCTATTTCCGGAATTCAAATATTAAATTTAAAATTTTGAGCAATTTTAAATTTCGTTAGTGATTTATTTTTGAAAACTCAAATTTAAATTTTAGTTTTTTATTTTTAGTATGATAATTTTCTGGAATTAAGGTTTCTATTTCTATAAATAAATGGTGATTTATTTTTAGTATGATAATTTTTAGTATGATAATTTACGGGATTGGATGTTAGTGATTTAATTTTCAGAATTCAAATTTTAAATTTTGAGGTTTCTATTTTAAATTTTAAATTTAAAATTTTGAGCAATTTTAAATTTCGTTAGTGTTTATTTTTAGTATGATAATTTTCTGGAATTAAGGTTTCTATTTCTATAAATAAATGGTGTTACGTTTTTCGAAACCTCAAATTTAAAATTTTAAGGTTTCTATTTCTATTTCCGGAATTCAAACTTTAAATTTTAAATTTTGAGCAATATTAAATTTCGTTAGTGATTTATTTTTAGTATGATAATTTTTCGGAATTAAGGTTTCTATTTCTATTTCCGGAATTCAAATTTTAAATTTAAAAATTTGAGCAATTTTAAATTTCGTTAGTGATTTATTTTTGAAACCTCAAATTTAAATTTTAGTGATTTATTTTTAGTATGATAATTTTCCGGAATTAAGGTTTCTATTTCTATTTCTATTTCCGGAATTCAAATTTGAAATTTAAAATTTTGAGCAAATTTAAATTTCGTTAGTGATTTATTTTTAGTATGATAATTTTCCAAACTTAAGGTTTCTATTTCTATAAATAAATGGTGTTACGTTTTTTGAAACCTTTTTTTGTTTGTTTCGGTTTTATATGTTTTCCCGCTATTATGAGTTTATTTCTATAAATAATTTATCGTTTTTACGTGTTTAAAACCATTCACATTTAATTTGCAAGTATGGATTTGAGTAAAAACAGTCCTTCATTCTTAAAGCTGATTGAGGACGATGATCCTATTTTTTTGGTATGTTTATTGGTTTTATGATTACTAAAATATTGTATTTAGACTTATGTATTTGATTTTTTATTTATTTTTTTTTTTGTTTTCACTGATAGGAAATACCTAATGAAATTGCTTCATTAATATGGGGAGAACAACCACCTTACAAGGAATCTAACTATGATTCATTGTTTACAACGAATTTGCTTTATTTAATTTTTTATTTATTTTTTCGGTATAATTTTAGGTTTCATTGTTTATGCTGATGTGTATAATTTTGTATTTTTTTTTTTTTGCAAATCTAACTATGATATTTTTTAAAATTTTAATATTTGGGTTGTTTCTAATAAATTTTATACTGTTTTAATATGTATTAATTACAACCCATCAAAGATTTCGTTATTTTCTTAAATTTTAGTATTATATGGTTTTCCTAAATTAAGGTATCTCTTTCTATAAATAAATAGTAGAGCAATTTTGTTTGACAAAGTTAGACTTTCCTAATAAGTTTGCTTAATTTACGGGATTGGATGTTAGTGATTTAATTTTCAGAATTCAAATTTTAAATTTTGAAGTCAATCGTTATTTTAAATTTAAATTTTGAAGTCAATCATTATTGTAAATCTTCCATTTTTTTGTTGTTCAATATGTTTAATTCGGTTAGAATTAAAAGGGTTTGGAAATAAAAGGTTTGGAGTTTAGGTTTTCAGTTTAGATCTACGTTAATTAAAACATTCTACCTTTTTTGGCAATAGGTGTTTTGCTTTCTTTAAAGTAAATCCTTCAGTTGAGGTATCACTTGGATATAAATCCTTCATCTATTTTTTTATCTTTCTTGAAAGCAAATGGGATGTTGTAACTGGACTTTTGTTTGTTTCTTTTTATGAGTCAGGTATTTTTTTTATTTGTTTATTATTTGATTATTTTTTTTGCAAGTGAACACGACCAGAGGCAAACTAATAGTGTTTCAGTAAGCTTATAAATTTTCCATAGAGAAGAAACGAAGGGAGAAGTATTCTTAGAGGTATGCTTATGAACACCGTTTGATTCTTGGTCATATGTATCACTCTTCGCATTAGGACACTTCTTATATCGTCTTGAGAAAAGACAAAAGGTATATATTCAAACGATATTCAATTATAAAAACATTATTGAACAATTTATAACGTTAATAAACAATGTGTTTTTCAGCATTTGGTTGGCATTTGGTGCATAAAGATTGATTATTATTATTATTATTATTATTAACTTTTTACTTAATGGTGTGGCTAGGGTGATTTACTAATCAAGTGGTGGCTCAAGTGGATGATTCTACCATTTTTGTTGGGTACGTGTCAAGATTTCTAGGTAGTTTAATATATTGTTTTATTTGAGTTATAAAGTGAAAGGTATGGTTTATTTTGAGTTTTGATCTTTCTCCCACTTTATTCAATTGGATATTTTAAACTTTGCTATCTAAGCTTTATTTGGACTCAGTGACTTGAGATTTTGGGTTTTTAGGTCCGCTGGGTTACCTAGGGGATTACATTTGAGCTTTTGTTGAAATATGGTTTAAATCAAGATGATAGAACCTACCATAAAGATAAAAAAAATATAAATACCTCCTCGCGTTTGTGATGAGTGCGTGTTCACCTCTGCTCTCCGTCTCTCGCCTCGGTTCCAAGGACCCTATTTCAGTACGCAGTTTTCTGATCTGATCGGAGGTGCAATTACCGACCAGATCGAGTGTCCATGTAAGCAGTCTCCATCTTAGCTCATTAACTCCATCTGATCTGAAATTTTAGGATTTTGGTGATGTTTAACGATTTAATGTGTATTGTTTCTTTGCTCTTTATTTGCCAAGTTTGATTCATGTTTTGAGGATTTTGTGTTTTGATAGTTGCTGACAGCATACATTGATCTATTTCAGGTATGGGAATAGATCATAACATGTTGAGAGTTCGTCTTTGTGAAGCATGATTTGATGAAGAATCGATTAAACGAAGGGATAATGGTTCATTAATCGCTCATATTGCTAAACTTGAAGCTCAGGTTGTTATTCTTTTCCACGTTGTTGACAACTGTATGGTTTTGTTAATTGGATTCAGTTGTTAGGATTCATGATCAATTTTTTTACTTGCTAAAGATTTTATTTTTAAGAAACATACTGACTAATTAGCTCCTAAAAATGTTGACTGGAGGTGGAGATGGTCAAATGAATGATTTAGTTTGCTGCTATTATCATTGGAACCGCGATTGGTTTAAACGTGGTAAATGGAGTTAGTTGAGCCAGTCCTCAGAGTGTTGTCATAACCGAAAGGTAACCTTAAACAGGTACGTTTTATAATTTTTTATGATATTTTTTAGTTGTGAATGTTTCAAATTTTGAAGAAATTGATCGGTAGAATTGATTGATTTACTTCAAATGCTACTCAATTAAGAGCATTAAAAGTCTGACCCAAATTAAGCAGACAACTAATTTTTTTTTTGTTTTTTTTTGTTTTTTTTTTTTTGCAGATTACTTCTTTGGTTGTGAAGATCGTGTGATTTTGGAATAAGATCGTGTGATTCTTGAAGTCATGCATTATTTGTGGAATTTAAGCTATTTAGTTGATTTATGTTTGCGTTTTTTTGTGAGAGAAGTCAAATGATTTTGTTACTTTTCTTCATTTGATAGTGCGGTTTTGTGATAGGACTACAACTTGCCCCTTTCATTAATCTTAGTGTTAGTGTATAAGTAAATGATTCCAAACTGCTTGAAATTTCCACAGGTCCCAAATCGTCACTCATAAGAAAATTATTCATATAAATAGCTTTTGCCGTCGACATAACTGTTTTGTGTTTTCTATCTTAATTTGTGTTTCTATTGTAGTATACGACGCCGTTGACATTTTCGGGATCTCACAAGGACCGAGGAAGTGGAGGAGGTAGGGGTTCGGGTACTACAAGTTGTAGGGGGTCTACGGTGAGGCCAAGTTTAGACATGAACAATCTTATAAAGTTGTTCAACGGTTTGGATTTGTTAAAACTCGAGCTTAATCGATTGGAAATTGAAGTCACATGTGATTAATGCAAAATGATTGATTTACTTCAAATGCTACTCAATTAAGAGCATTAAAAGTCTGACCCAAATTAAGCAGACAACTAATTTTTTTTTTGTTTTTTTTTTGTTTTTTTTGTTTTTTTTTTTTTTTTTTGCAGATTACTTCTTTGGTTGTGAAGATCGTGTGATTTTGGAATAAGATCGTGTGATTCTTGAAGTCATGCATTATTTGTGGAATTTAAGCTATTTAGTTGATTTATGTTTGCGTTTTTTTGTGAGAGAAGTCAAATGATTTTGTTACTTTTCTTCATTTGATAGTGCGGTTTTGTGATAGGACTACAACTTGCCCCTTTCATTAATCTTAGTGTTAGTGTATAAGTAAATGATTCCAAACTGCTTGAAATTTCCACAGGTCCCAAATCGTCACTCATAAGAAAATTATTCATATAAATAGCTTTTGCCGTCGACATAACTGTTTTGTGTTTTCTATCTTAATTTGTGTTTCTATTGTAGTATACGACGCCGTTGACATTTTCGGGATCTTACAAGGACCGAGGAAGTGGAGGAGGTAGGGGTTCGGGTACTACAAGTTGTAGGGGGTCTACGGTGAGGCCAAGTTTAGACATGAACAATCTTATAAAGTTGTTCAACGGTTTGGATTTGTTAAAACTCGAGCTTAATCGATTGGAAATTGAAGTCACATGTGATTAATGCAAAATGATTTGTTAGATTAATTGATTTTTTTTTTGTTTTTGAATGTTGATATTGTTTGTTCTTCTGCAGATTATGATCGAGAACCGAGCGAATCACAATCTTAGATAGATCTTAAATTAAATGTCTACATAAAAAAATGATTGAAAACTATAACTTTAATGTCATTGTGGGTTAACTGCTCATTTAATTAGTTGATGGTTGCATAGGTGTTCACATGTTGAATACATTATTTGATTTATATACTTCATGTTATAGACGGAAAGAATTATATAGAATTTAGATTGTTAATTTATATAGCCACCAACTATCTTACCTTCACCAACAGATTCTCATGTATTTTCCATTGAGTAATTTATATTAATGTTTCACGGGTTATTTTTTTTAACGAACTGAGCCATCTGGGTTGGATTTATAGTTTACATTTTTCCATGTTTATATATTAGTGTTAGTTGGTTTTCTTTTTTGTTGTAGCTGATGTAGGTGTCATTGTATCATAATATAAGAATCCAAACATGTATTTTTTTGGTTAATTTTTTTTTTGTTGTAGCTGATGTGGGTGGGGCAAGGTTGGGAATAGGTATGAGTCGGGTCAAAATAGTTTGATTTAGAGTGTAGAGTGACAATGAGGTATTGTCTATACGTGTATATAAATTTTTAAAAAATAATCCGTTATACTAAAAAGATATACATGATTAATATACATTCTTGCTTTTGTATGTTTTTATGGCTCTTTACAACAAGAAAAAGTTTAAGAAACCGAATAAAAAATTTATGGTGGAGAAAATGGAAAGATGATACTTTAGATGTTAAAAGTGTTATTTTTATACTTTTATTTGTTGTAAATTAAATTTTCCTGCCCGGAAAATTTTCGGGTTATAACCTAGTTAATTATATAAAAAAAGAACGCACAAGATTATATATAATAAATCAATTTACCTGAAAGAATAGTAAATACGCCCCACTTGCGGTATGCGTACATAATGTATATATGTGTGGGTCATCGGGAGGCAAAAGTGAAAGTGCACTAATTTTAACGTTGTTTTACTAATTTCGTGAAAATAACGTTAAAAGCGAGGGACAATTAATCATGCATCATGTGGTGGCGTTGATAGCTGAAAGACAAAATGGTACATACACTAATTGGTTTTGTCCCGATTGTTGAGTGTTATGTGCCTTATGTCCAAGGTTTGATGCAAAACCATTATCGAGTCGGGGGTCTCAATGGAAGCAGCCTCCTTATTTTACGGGGTAAGGGTAAGACTGTCTACACTCTACACCTTACCCTCCTTAGACCATATCTTAGCTTTGCTATTGGTGGGATTTACTGAGTATGATGATGATGATGACGAAGACCTAAAAGAATAATAAATAAGAATCATTGTCAAGTTATTTATTGGGTAAATTACACTTTTCGTCCTTTATGTTTGTAGTGGATTGCAATGCATGACCTTTACAGTCACAGTTATTGTTATTTATTTGGAAAACGCGTTGCATATTTCGTCCTTTACCCAAAACCAGGTTAGAAATTTAAGTTAACTCTAATCATGTGCTTAGCACGTGAGGGCATTTATGTCCATCCACCTACCAACTACCCCACCATATAAAACCCCCCTTTTCACCCCCAAATCCCTCATTTTTAACATCGACGTTGTTCGACACCTTTAGGTTAAAGAAATTACACTCCCCACACATACTCTGCTCATCGATCATCTTCTTCACCAACAATCAGAGCGTGTACGATCACAACAGTGGAGCCAGTACGACCGACGTGGTTTATACGAAAGACAGTAAGTGGAGAGGAAGTTCTTGAACTTGATCTTTTTAATGATACAAGACACCGAGTGTAATGTGCATGATCCTAACTAGTCAACATTTGAAATTTGCAGTTGGGATGCCTCATTTATTCACTATAAGGCTACAATAAGGTGGTTAGTTAACCAAGAGTCCAAGTCGTGTATACGAAGGTGGTAAGATAACTTTTGTGGACATGATCGACATAGATAGGTTTTCAGTTCATGACATTTCAGAGATGATGGATGAGTTGGGCTACTCTTTTAGTGACCACATATATTTTTATTTCCAAAATCCTGAAAATAGATTTAGATAATGGTATTGAAGACTTAACTAGTGATCAAGATGTATTGGACTTGTCTAGGCATGTAGAATTTTATAAAGTTATCAATGTGTTTACATAACATGGGTTAGACATCATTAAGGATAAGCTGTCTAATTTGCAGCAAATTATGTGCATGGTTTGACTTTTGTATTAGGTCAAAGTGTATTGACCTTGTGTTGTGGTTAATGTCATGTTAAGTCTGTCATGTGTTTACCAATATTGCAACTTGCAAGTTTTTTAAACTTGGGAATGGGTCACAGGAGGTTGTTTAAGTTCCATGTGCATGGTTTTACTTTTGTTAGGTCCAAGTGTTTTGACTTTGTGTTGTTATTATCCAGTTAAGTCAGTGCTATATATGCCAAAGTTGCAATATATTGGTCTTTTGAACCAGGGAATGGGACATTGGCATGTTTTTGCCACATGAGGTTTTAAAGGTACATTTGTGCATAGTTTGACTTTGTTTGATGTCCATGCGGCTTATACCATTACATACCATGACTTGGTTTTAACCAAATTGCAGATGGTGATCATTTTTTATAATCATACCATTTGTCTTTCTTTTAACCAACATTGCCTGCAACATCAACATCATATTTTATAACATACAAAAACTGCATTACATGCATATCACATAGATAGTCAACCAACAGTTCCTAGTTACAAACGCCTAAAAGATAAACAGATATACCATGAAACAAAACCAACCCAAAAACAAAATCTTTTTCAGCTTCCTTGTCTCAGATTTAAGTTCTTTCACCTTTCCCCCAAGAGTGTAATTTGATTCCTCTAACATGTTCCTGTTTCGTAACAGACCTGGGATGATGTTCACACATGAATGGAAATTTGACCCTAAATCGGTTCTAAATCTACAAATTCAACTCAAAACTCGAAACCCTAAGAGATAACATGTACCTTAATCGTCTGAATTTACCATTGTTAACATTAGCAACCCATCACCACCACCATGTTCGCGTCTCCATCTCTCTCTCTGATCTCTCTATCTCTCTAGTCATTTCTCTCTCTAAATGGGGTGGATGAAGGGATCTGGGATGGAAGAGGGAGTTAAGGTGGCGAAGATGTTGATGTTGGTGGAGTTGCAGGTGGTGGTGGCTAGTGGTAAGTAGTGGATGTAGGTGGTGGTGAATGGTGCGTGAGAGAGAGAGAGAGACATACAAGTGCTTAAGGTGACGGAGATGTTGATGTTGATGGCGGCTGGTGGTACGTGGTGGAGGCAGGTGGTGGTGAGTGAGTGTGTATGTGTGTGTGAGAGAGAGAGAGAGACATACAAGGGCTTAAAAGGGTGAATAAGAAGGTTGGTGGGTCTCATTTTTAATTTTAATATAGAGTAAATTATGATTTTGACCCCTGTGGTTATATCACTTTTACCCTATTAGCTCAAAATAGGATTTTTTAACATCTGTGCCCCCATGGTCTCTATAACTAACTATTTTGGCCCCTGAGTCTAACTCAACCCCTTACCCTGGTTAAATATTTGTCACATGCAAGTCACATGATGGGTATATTTGTAATTTCTCCTCCCCTTTTCAGACTTTATAAACAAAACCCTAGCCATTTCTTTATCATTTCATTTTCTTCACCATTCCCTCTTAAACCCTAATTTCACACATGGTGATCTGATTCTAGTCTCTCTAATTCTAGTTTCCAATGAAACCCTATCTTTTTTTTTTTCACATCTTGTTCATACCCTTTTACCTGACCTTGTTATTTGTTTATGGTCAATGTCAAAGCGACCAACAATCGATCTTGATTCAGTTAAAGAACAATCTTTATTTCAATTCTTCACTTGCAACAAAGCTGGTTTCTTGGAACCCAAATGTCACATATTGCTGCAGTTGGTTGGGTGTAACTTGCAGCACAACGGGTCAAGTTATCGATATGGATTTAAGCAACGAAACGATTTCGGTTGGAATTAATGATTCCAGTGTTCTTTTTGATCTGCAGAATCTTGAAAGCCTGAGTCTTGCTGCAAATAACTTCAATTTCTCACAGATTCCTTCGAGATTTGGCAGTTTTGCAAGTTTGAAAATTGTAAACTTGTCGAATCCATATTTTTCAGGTCAGATCCCTGGAGAACTATCGCAGCTGAGTAGGCTGGAAATTCTTGATCTTTCTTCATTATTCTCGTACGGAATTCGTTCGCTAAGACTTGAAAACCCGAATCTCGCCACACTTGTTCAAAAGTTTACAAAGTTAAGATGTCTTTATCTTGATAATGTGAATATATCATCACAAAGATTTGATTTGGGGACAGAGTTATCTTGATAATGTGAATATATTTTTGTGGTGATAAGTGGGTATTAAATTGTTTTTAATAGGTGTTACTAAAGGGGGAGAAGAAATTACAAATATATCCTTCGTGTGACTTGCATGTACCAAATAATTAACCAGGGTAAGGGGTTGAGTTAGACTCAGGGGCCAAAATAGTTAGTTATAGAGACCATGGGGGCACAAATGTTAAAAAATCATATTTTGGGCTAATAGGGTAAAAGTGATATAACCACAGGGGCCAAAATCGTAATTTACTCTTTTAATGTATTTACTTCTATTGTTTTTATTTAATACTAAGGGCATTTTGGTCATTTTACATGGAGTTAACAGTGAAAACTAACGGACATCCATTCCAGGAACTATCCGAGTAACAACTTGTCAAACCATAGGAGCAACAGTGTAATTTCCAAAAGTTACGGATTATAAGTGTTATTTTACAAACCACAGAGACCATCCGAACATTTTATATTTTTACTATACATTTTATTAAAAGCCTAACCTATTCTTTCAAACACTTGAATATATCTAAAAAGCTATACTTACCAGCTTACATACAGCCACCTAACACCAACCAACTACTTCTACGAAAGATACCCAAAATGAAAATAAAGCACGTGGAAGAATCAACATCCCAAACGCTACCCTCCTAGAGGCCAGAATCATGCCTTGTCGAATCCATCGCACCTGGACGCTTTACCATTAAAATGCTTCTTCCATCGTGCTTCATCAGACCATCACTTCGGACCCCCCTTTACAAACCCTCACACTGGACTCACATTTCTCCAATTAACCACCACAACCTCCGCCGCCTATCTTTTAGGGCAGCGTCAATTTCAACTGCTTCCACCGTTGAAGAACAAGCCTCTGCTATGGCTCAAGATGGATCCACACGTCAGCATCCCTTACAGGTTTGCTCCTTGTTCCTGAATCCTGATTGACAACTGATTTTATTCTCGATTATAGGATTTGTGTTTGCTCGTGTGCATGCTTGAGATGGAGTAATTTTCACTGAATTAGGTTGTGTATATGAACGAACGATTGTGTTTGAAATGGTGGAATTAGGGTTATTGAAATTTGAAGTAGTTTGATTTGAGTACTGAAGTTGAATTGGGGGATTTTTGGATCTATGAATGTTTAGGTATGGAAACATTGGGGGATTTTGGTTTGCTTTGAGCAACTGGATTGAAACCTTAAAAATTGATTATTAAGGATTCTTATGCAAAGTGTAGTATTCGGAAGAATCAATAAGGTTAATAAAAACAAACCGAGACGTCATCTTGGTTTAAAAAAGCGCGCCTTAAGCACAAAGAACTGCGCCTTGTGTGACAATAAGGCGAGCTCTGTACAAAAAGCAAGCTTTTTTGGAAAAAAAAATCCCACCGAGGCGCGCACTTCTTGTACAGTAGGTGTATTTGTGCTTTAAACTGTTATGCATGTAGCTAAAATGGTTTTACATTTAAGTGATTTATACATTAAATCATATTTAAACTTTATTTATAAATATATTTTGGGTAAGGGATGCTAAAAACCTATAGGATATATATAAAAAATATATATAGGCACTTTGCGCCTCGCGTACGAAAAGCTCTTCGCTTTTGCTATTTGCGCTTTGATTTTAGACCTTGTCGCTTTTGTGCGCTTCGCGCTTTTTTAAACCTAGGATGTAATGATTGTTTTGGTGATTCCATACCTACATATTCTTAAATTAATAGTCATTCAATTTGACTTTTGTGTTCAAGTTGATTCTCATCTCACATTATAGTTGGCCTCATTACTTGATAAATGACAAAATTACAAACATAACTGATTATTTGTTTTGCGATAGAGTTGGTACAATTCACGTTTCAAAGACTATTAGTTTATGTAAAACTTTATACCAAGAAAACATTCAAAGATCACCAATCGAAAACAGTGTGACATCAAAAATACAGATTGAAAACCTAAACCGTGAGCTCTTCGTGGACAAAGCCGACAGTTTAGGTTTTCAATCTGTATGTTTGACGTCACACTGTTTTTGCTCGGTGATCTTTGAATGTATTCTTGGTATAAAGTTTTGCAGAACAGAAGCCAATATTCTTTGAAATGAGAGTGATCGCGAGATCATCTTAAATACATGCCTTGAAACATCATTTGGGTGAGCGGAACAAAAATGTTGTGCAATGATCAGCGATATTTTCTACATCTCAATATCTAATAATAGTTTTGAGCCTCCTCTATTATATAGGTCTGTAAAAAAATTATTCTTATGAATAAAAATGTGTGAGTGAAGTTTCCACCTCACTAAGTGTAGAAACCACAATACCACATGAGAGCTCACCACATGGTTTTTTCATTCCTGCTTTATGTGTATTCAAAGATAATGCCATGTTCTAAATTCCAGTTAATTACACTAACCTAGATTGCGTTTGGTTTGAAGGAATAGAATGGTCATAGGGAACTTATTTTTGAAGTGAATTAGAATGAAATTTAAAGTGATTGACCCACTTGTTTGGTTGGCATGAAATGCAAGGGATTGTTATTTAGGCCTCTTAATGTGATTATGTGATAATTAAATCATTTGAAATGAATAATCAGTTGTAAAATAAAAACAAACCGTAGGAGACCTAATTTATAAATAAAATGATTAGAAAGGACATTTTTATGCAATGAAAAGTCTCTTGAATTAAAGAAGTGGAAAATAGATCATATTTATCTTACTGTTATTTTCTCAGGTCGCAAAACGCTTAGAGAAATTCAAAACCACAATTTTCACACAAATGAGTTCACTCGCCATAGAACACGGAGCAATAAACCTAGGTCAAGGATTCCCCAATTTCGACGGGCCCGATTTTGTCAAAGAAGTCGCCATTCAAGCTATAAAAGATGGAAAAAACCAATACGCCCGCGGATTCGGTGTCCCCGATCTCAACTCAGCTATCGCAGACCGCTTCCATAAAGACACCGGGCTCACAGTCAACCCGGAAAAAGAAATAACCGTCACTTCCGGTTGCACAGAAGCCATTGCCGCCACTATTTTAGGGTTAATTAACCCCGGAGACGAAGTAATCGTTTTCGCCCCGTTTTATGATTCTTATGAAGCCACTTTATCAATGGCGGGTGCCAAAATTACATGCATTACCCTTCGTCCTCCGGATTTCTCTCTTCCGATCGAAGAGCTAAAATCGAAAGTTTCTAAAAATACCCGCGCGATTCTCATGAACACTCCGCATAACCCGACGGGAAAAATGTTTACACGTGAAGAACTTGATCAAATTGCATCATTATGCATCGAAAACGACGTTTTAGTCTTTAGTGACGAAGTTTACGACAAATTATCGTTCGAAATGGATCATATATCTATTGCTTCACTCCCCGGGATGTATGAGAGAACCGTGACGTTAAATTCGTTAGGAAAAACGTTTTCTTTAACGGGGTGGAAAATCGGGTGGGCCATAGCTCCAACACACTTAATTTGGGGTGTTAAACAAGCCCATTCTTACCTCACGTTTGCCACCTCGACACCTATGCAATATGCTGCTGCTGCGGCTTTACGGGCCCCGGATTCTTACTATGAGGAGTTAAGGAAAGATTACAAGGCGAAAAAGGAGATATTGGTGGAGGGTTTGAAGAGTGTCGGGTTTAATGTTTATCCCTCGAGTGGGACCTACTTTGTGGTGGTGGATCATACCCCGTTTGGGCTTCCTAACGATGTGGCGTTTTGTGAGTACTTGATTAAGGAAGTTGGTGTTGTAGCGATTCCGACAAGCGTGTTTTATTTGGACCCAAGTGAGGGGAAGAATCTGGTGAGGTTTACTTTTTGCAAAGATGAGGAGACACTTAGGAGTGCTGTTGCAAGAATGAAAGAGCGACTCCCACGTAAGTGATGCTTACGGGCGATTAAGAGGTAGGGGTATGTAGTGATGTCTTCATGTTATGTCTATGTGTTGCCCTGTTTAATTTATGTATTTGGTTACATTGTACTCCTTTTAAATAAAATCTGAAGACATTGTGTTCTGGATCCTGATAGTTTCGGTCTTGGACTAAGAACTGGTTTCATAAAGCTTTGAAAACCGAGAATCAAACCGGACATAACCGGTTCTGATCTTGTCTGGTCTGAGCTTTGATTCTTCAGTTTTTGCATCAAGTATTGTATATAGACTGTAGAACATTAATAAGGTGTTGCAAAATATATGAGTTTTGTTGGATGAGGGCTTGGAAAAGATAATGAAACGTGTGTTTAGTTTCATTCTTGTGTGCACATTTTAGTGTCGCATTATTAGTAAGATATATCAAAGCACTAATTGCATTCAAAGTAAGATACATCATAGCACCTACTAGCCAATGAGCAAGGGAGGGGAAGTGAAGATTTAGGTTTGAGGCTAGAGGTTTCAAGCTCAAATCCGATCCCAACCAGGTTTTATCGCAATGGGTCTTCGAGCAGCGGGTTTTCCTTGGAACTGGTGATGATGGGCTTGGGCTACCCAACCCTGTCTGCGGTCACTGGCTTATGAGGTCGCTTTTTATCATTGGGTTACCCAGAGTAGCTGGCCTTTTATTTTGTTGACCGTTAAAAAAATAAAGAACCAACTGCATTAAAAGTAAGGGGCTGTTTGTTACTTCTTAATGGTTCAGACCTCTTACTGGTTCAGCACTTAATGGTTCAGACTGTTTGTTTCACGAGTAGATGTCTGAATGGTTCAAACATTTGCCTCTGAATGGTTAAGCATTATACATAGTCTGAATGGTTAAGACCTTTAATCTGAATTGGTCAAACATTTGCCTCTGAACGGTTAAATATTATACAGGCTCTTAATGGTTCAGACCTCTTACTGATTCAATACTTAATGGTTCAGAAATCTTACTGGTTCAGCACTTAACCATTCAGATGTTGACAAACAGCCCCTAAATCAAAAGTTAAAAGAATAATAATAATAATAATAATAATAATAATAATAATAATAATAATAATAATAATAATAATAATAATAATAATAATAATAATAATAAGAAAATGGTTGTATCAGGATTAGATAAACTTCTAAAATAAATTACTAAAGTTTTAAGGAATTTAGTGCTTGTAATAAAAATAAATTAATAAATTAAAAAGAAACAATATTATTATATTGTGATTGGGTCAACCCGTGAACCTAACCAACGAGCAACTTTTCTTTTTTTTTTTTGAACGTCCAACATAAGAATCGCCGGGTACTCCGTACGCGGCACCCATTGGCCGAAAGGTAGCCCGCGGCAGCCCAACCTGCACGCACGGAGCCCCTAGCCCACCATGCCACCAGTTCCGGGGAAAACCCGACCCTGCACCCGCCCGAGGGCACGACAATGCAAAGCCGGTAAAACCCGGGTGGATCAGGAATCGAACTTGAGACCTTTCGGTCAAAAGTCTTCCCTCATTTCCATAACCACTGAGCTATAAGCCCAGGGTTAACGAGCAACTTTTCTTAATACTCAAATGGCCAGAAAACTTGGTCGGTGACCCTAAAAGTATCTTGAATGGGTTGTAGTGGACTTATTTGGTCAACATACAAGTATTCATATTATAGCTAGTTCTTCATATCAAACACATCACATGCGTTCTATATCCACTACATCTTATTTTATGGATAATAAACCTAACTTTTACCAACAATTTGAGATTTAAACAATATCTGTTTCAAAAAGACTTTCTAGGTCAACCTTTGACTACAAATAGCTAAAAGCCCACGTGCATGTTCAACTCGATGGGATCCCAACTTATTTTAAAAACCTTAGGATCTTCCAGATGAAATTCAAAAGGTTACATAACATAATAAAAGAAATATAATATACCATTAACTTTAAATTTCCGTTCCATCAATATTTAGATCAATTTCATCACAATTATATTTTGGTGATACATACAATTCTGTTGTAGGATGATCCTTGAAAATAAATCAAGTGTACAAGATTACTCTACGTGGGTCAATAACTTTGTTTTGGCGAGTTTATCGACTCTTACCACATTATACGAATGAGATACCCCCAATTTAATAATATATGTAATGCTAATATTCAATACATTTAGTAGATACAAAACAATAAGGTGTGATTGAGTAAATCAACTCTTATAGAACTTAAAATGTTTAATTTAAGAGTATATCTTATATTGTTCATGTTAATGGGCAACCGTGGAGTGCGGCTTATGAATTAGCATAATATTGGGATATTGGGCATATGAGCAGTAGTGGATCCAGAAACTTTTTTCAATGGGTTTGTTTTGGTAGATTCTAGCTCGTTTTTTTTTTTTTCAAATCATACAAGATTTTCATTACTTTTTTCCATCAATTTCCAAACCGAGGGAGTTTATGTAAACCCACAAAACAAGGCTGGATCCGTCACTGCATACTGCATACGAGAGTGGAGACTCGAGAGGCACATATTCTTGCAAAGTACACGTCCTTATCTTTTCAAAACCTAAAAAAGAAGAAGAGAGTGGTTGTTATTTGTGACAAGTAGTACATACTTATAATAACTCCTAATTATATCATACACTTTTCTTTCCTTTTCTTTTCATAAGAGATTAAGGTGCTGTTTGTTTTTTCAGAGGTAAAATGTCTGCAGTCTGCGGACCACATCTGTAGACATCTGAACCAGAAGAGGTGGACCAAACCTCTACACTCTGCAAGAAGAAGACTGTTTGTTTTTTAACTTCTGCAAACTACTCAAATAATAGGCATGAATAACAATAAAAAATCAGCAAACTAACACCAAAATTTAGCAAAGTAACATAAAAAATTTATCAAAGTAACACCAAAATTCAGCAAATTAACATCAAAATTCTGCAAACTAACACCAAAATTCAGCAAATTAACATCAAAATTCTGCAAACTAACACCAAAATTAAGCAAACTAGCACCAAATTTTAGCTGAAAAAAACATATAATCTGAAAAAGTGCAAACAAATAACCTTGAAATTAAACCTAAACCACATATGATCAGAAAAAACATATAACTTATAATCTAAAAAGAAACATAGAACTTATAATCTGAAACAAAAAATAACTTCAATTCTGGAAAAAAAAAAAAACATACCTGAGGAGTTTGTCGACGGAGATGGCAGAGGTGGAGATGGGTGAACGAAGGCAGCAGTTGAGGGGAAAACGCGACGGCAGAGGTGGAGATGGGTGAACGACGGAGGTGGAGGGGGTAGCGGAGGTGCGGCGGAGGTGGAGGGGGTAGCGGAGGTGCGGCGGGGGTGGAGGGGGTAGCGGAGGTGGAGGGGGTAGCGGAGGTGGAGGTGGTAGCGGAGGTGGAGGTGGTAGCGGAGGTGTGGCGGAGGTGGAGGGGGTAGCGGAGGGGAGGCGGAGGTGTGGCGGAGGTGGAGGGGGAAGCGGAGGAGGTGAGATCTCTGTTGGAGAAGTGGAGATGGGGCTAGGGTTTCTGAGGTTTGAAGATGTGCAGGTTGAGAAGTGGAGCTTGAAGAGTTTTGAAGAGGCTAGGCCACATCTGTGTGGGGAAGACCTTTAGAAGAGGTTTTTTTAATGAAAGCTCTTCTAAAAAACAAATACGTTGCAGACTCAAACGTCTGCGCGTGGTCTGCGTGGTGCAGGCATAAGAGGTTGTGAAGTACTTCTAGCAAAAAAACAAACACCACGTAAGAGAACTTCTAACTTCTGTAAAATAATTGAAAAACATTCAGGTTTATACAGTTTTGACACTAAAAGAAACATACACCTTTTGGCTAGTGAACTTAAAGAATCTAAAAAAAATATCCGTAAAAAACGTTTATGTAATCAACAAACAATAACCTTTGGTTATGTTGTCGTAATTATCTTTAGGGATCACAAAAGAACTTGGCTATATACTCGAGTAAGGAGAAAAGGCCGTGAAAATAGCCAATTATGTAATGGTTGTATTTGGAGAGCAAAAATAGAGCTATATTCTCAAACGTTCCGGTATCGATACACAACATTTTGGACGAAATCAAAGCAGTCATATATTTATGGATAAAGGCTCGGGCTAAATCGCATTGTATAGATTGGGTGAAATGAAAAACCTTTGCTATGTAATTGTTTGTTTTGTTTCCCTCATTGTAGTTGTTGTGCTAGCAGCTTGCTAGTTTGGTTTTAATAAAAGTTTTCGTTCAAAAAATGTATTTATTTCACATACTTCTTATCCCATTCTTCAAGGCGTCAGCAAAGGTAATCAAAACTTTAGAAGGAATTAGGAGGAGTTTCCTTTGGGGAGGGGTTATGTTAAAAAATAAAATAACGGATGGAAAAAATGGTTAAGAGGGTGATTGGGATCCTTATAAAACTTCAAAAGTGGTTTTTCTTTTTGTTAAAGTTCTTAGACTATCCATATCAAGGATGTTTGTAGGTGACATAGAGGGTGTTCATTTCTATGTGAAGGGCATTTATGAGAGGGATGGATTAGTGAGTGTTGTAGAGGATGACATGGAGGGTGTTCATTCTTCACAATTCTTGGGGAAGAATGGTGAAGAATGGGCTAATGGTGGGTCCTTTTTTTTTATATAAGGTTGTTTGTGAGAAGGATATATATGTTATTGTTGTGGGTAAAAAGTGTTTGTGGGAAGAATAAGTGAAAAGCTGATGTGACATGCTGATTAGGCTGTTTGTAGAAAGGATAGCCTTTCACTGATGCGGATAGTCTTATAACTTATGACGTTTTTATAGGAGTTTTTATAAAGTGTTTGGATTAACTTTTGTGGTTAGAAAAGTAAAATTATCAAAAAGGATACGTAAGTTTTCATATTTAATTGTTATTTTAAAAGACGATGTTGATTGGTAATTTTATGTTTAAAAAGTCAAAAGTCATTTAGAAAGCCACGTATTTGTGGCTTTTGGAAAACAATTTTTTACTCATTTTCAAATAGCCAAGACAAAAGACACTTTTATCAATGCCAAACATTTTTTTAACTTATTGGTTTTTTGAAAAACCATAAGGGGACCCGGGGTGGAGCAAATTTACACCGTGATGGAATAGTTTCACGCGTGGAAGATAACAAAACATCACCGCCACCTCCGTCTATCACGCTCCATTTTTATAACGCGTGGTATTTTTCACGCGTGATGGGGTATTGAGTGATGAGGGAAATTGTTGGGTGTGGTGGTGAGTGATGGACATTTCTACTAAAAAAGGTTGTGAGTGATGGAATAATTGTTGATGACATGGCGGAACTTGATTGGAAGTTGTGAGTGAGTGATGAGCGATGACCACCCCTACCCCCTGAGTCAATAAGTTATTTCCAGGCAATGAGGTAGTGGTGGAGTGGTTTAGGAAAAAAATTGGCGTTACTTGTGACCCAGGCTCGATTTTCATTCTCCTCATTATTTTCTGCGGCATCCAGGTGAAGAGCGAATACGGGTGGCGCCGGTTCGACTTGGATGAGAGGCGAGGTTTTACCGATTATTCCACTGTAGTGCCTTCGGACGTGTAGAGGTCGGGTTTTTGCGCATTTAGGGAGAGCCAAGGGGCTGACGACGGTCGAGCAGTCGACCTTGCCCACAACGCCTGATGTCACAGTGGTTGGCACGTCGTTCCTTGCTGTTCAAAAAAAAGTTATTTCCAACTCAATTAGTCTAAAAATCTTGGTGGGTTAGGTGTTGGGAGTATTAAAAATGCAAACATGGGGCTGTTGTTGAAATGGTGGTGGAGACTTGAGTCCAAGACGAGCAGTTATGGGCAAGGGTAATTCTTTCTCCTCATGGAACCAGGCGGAAAGGAGAGTTGATCCCGGTTAACGAAAGTCAATTCAAAGTGTGGAAAAACATCGGTTCAATAGGAAAGGAATTCCAAAAACAAGGGGTGGAGATTAATAAGAAGTTATTTATAGATGTAACCACCCTCCGGCGTGAGTATAAGTATCGTTTAATAAGAGTAAACGAGTGTGTGTTAAGAGTAAGAGATTGAGAGAGCCGATCCTTAAACCTGAGGTTGAAGGCTGGTATTTATAGCTGAAGAGCGTGAAGAAAGAGATGGGCTGATGGTCCTTGGGCCGGACGTCGCCAACAAGGAATATCCTATTTGCCTCCTATGACACGACCGTTAGTGTTTGCAGAGGATTGGAATGTGCACATTGATAGGAGGCACGTGGCATGACGATTGTCCTTGTTATCGAGTCTGTCACTAGCTGTGAGTGGAGATCATGGAGCAATGAACAACGCAACCTAATTGGTTCCACGTCACCGTCATTTTGTACTTCTTGTCTCCTCCAAGATTAGCCATCGTGGGAGTTGTCTGGGCAAAGCCTTGCGCATGCTGATTGGTTGCAACACCTGCCAATTCAGGGGCGGACCCACATAGAGTGGGTCGGGGTCCCCGGACCCCAATGTTTTTAAAAAAATTAGTAGATTCGGTATATTGAATTGTAAAAGAACCCCATAAATACAATTAGGTGGACATCATAGAATGCAAAGGAAAGCTGATGTAGTGGTAAATCCCCATATTTACCAATAAGAGGTCATGTGTTCAATCCTTGTATAACTCATTTTCTTGTTTTTTTTTTAAATCTAGTTCAAACCTCACTTTGACCCGGCCCAAACGAGGACCGAGCC
Source organism: Helianthus annuus (assembly GCF_002127325.2). Lineage (NCBI taxonomy): Eukaryota > Viridiplantae > Streptophyta > Magnoliopsida > Asterales > Asteraceae > Helianthus > Helianthus annuus. The sequence goes on from NC_035448.2 coordinate 108,340,100, forward strand.
AAAAAATTTAACGTTTTTAAATGAAAATTTTGAACATCGAAAAAAATGGACCCCATTGGAAAAAAAATCTTGGGTCCGCCACTGCCTATCATATATACTATTGTACTTGTCATAGCTGTCACGTCGTTGCATGTTCTAGGCCTGCGCGCATGCTCTGGTTATAGCTAATGCCTTGCGCGCATGTGTTCTAATGCCTTGCGCAGCATTTGGGACCATACCCCTTTAGCTCGTGTGGTAGACAATTATGTCAAAAGAGGTGAATGTGTCCACTTGGGATTGGAAATGGTCCGCCCATCCAAAAGACTTCGATGGAATGGTCGGAATTTTTAACTTTGATGGCATATTAAACAGATGCAAAGTTGGAAATCAACTTAATGAGTAGTGTTGGGATTCAGGGGGTAAAACGGGATTTGAAGTCAAAAAGGTCAGAGACGAACTGGGTGTTGTGCAAAACGGAAATAAAAACAGTTTCTTGATGCAGTGGTGTAGTTGGACCTTCCCCAAGATCAATATGTTCGTGTGGAAAGCGCTCATGGGCAGGATTCCGACTGGTAGCAAGTTCCAAAAAAGAGGGGTGGCAATGGGGAATCAAGCATGTCCTAGATGCGGTTATGCAACCCAAACAGTTGAACACTTGCTGGTGAGTTGTCTAGCTACAAAAGGAATATGGTGGGCGTCAGGTCTTTGGATGGAATTTTCATCAAGATTTATAATTCAAAAGCAACATCAAAAAAGAAAAAAAATCAATGGGATTATGGCTGATCTAGGAGGACAGAAACAAAAGATTTTTCAAAGGGCAAGGCAACTCAGTGGCATACATTCAAAGGAGATGGCTTTTTTTATGCATAGAACGAATTAAAGGAGGTGACTTTTTTATGCATGAAGCATAGAGCTGGATGGAGGAATTTAGCATTTGACTTTTGGTTAATATTTGATGTAGTTTTGTTTTAGCAAAAGTTTATGTTCTGTTTGTTTTTGTCGTTCAATTGGTGTATATGGCGTAATCAACTGATAGCACCTTGTTAGTGTAACTATTTGGGGGTTTTGATGAATAAAGCTTGTTTGTTTGTTAAAAAATATAAAAAATCAAGTAGTATATGCGACGCATGAATTTTAATCATCCATGAAAAGCCAAGACTTATTAAATAACAAGAAAAAAGATCCCATACAAAAGCATCTTATTGTACAGATATTGTACAAAAAAACATACGAATGATATGAAAAAGTAAAAAAAAAAAAATCCGTAGTTATTTTAATCGTATAACCTACAAGATTATTTGTAAAGTAATCATGATACTCTACAAATTACCCTATAAGATCAAAATTATCCTACAAGATCAGTTTACTTAATTATCCTACAAGATCAAAATTACCCAAAATCATTTGTAGAGTAATTCTGATAATTACCATACGAGTAAAATAATTACGAAAATATTATTTTTTTTATTTTCCACTCCATTCATAAGATAAGATACTTTATATTTAATCTTTTTTCTTATTAAACCCTTAAATAACCTTTCATTTTAATATAAGTATCATCGAAACACACCTATATAATTTATATTTTAGAGTAAACTTCCGTTTTGCTCCTTGTGGTTTGGTTGTTTTAATGGTTTTGCCTCAGTCCTTTAAAAATAGTCATTTTACTCCCTGATCTTTCTAACTTATCACCATTTTGCTCCGCAACTCAAACGTCATCCATTTCCACCGTTAATTCCTGGTCACGTGCCCCTCACATGAGGCGCATTTCAGTCTTTTCCCATCCTCTCTCATAAAAAACATGACATCTTGTTCACTTTTTAAACCCTAACTTGTCACAAGCTTATTTTCTTCTATATCTATTGAAGCTTAAAACCTGGCACTCATTCTCACCATTTATATATCTCTGTACCACCACCCACTACAACCAGTCGCCACCACCACCATCTCTCTCTTATTTAAACCAGATCTGAAAAGGGGTTTAATTCCCAAAACTACCGCCGACGAAGTCACATAGATCTAAAACCATATTCGATTCACACACGCAGATCTAAAAAAACCACCGATGAAGACGCGAATGGGGGTCGGTTGTGCTACAAAACTCTAAAACTCACACACAAATCCGGTGGTAGTTGTCGTCGTCATTGCAGCCGCTAGACAGATTTGGTGATAGGGGTTCGATGTTCACAACTAGATTTTGGATCTAGAAATGGTGACCGAAACATATTTGGTGGTCCGATTGTAACATTTGTGCTTGTAATCATTGTGAACAGTTCAATTATCAATAAAACAATGTTATTTGATCCCAATGTTTGTTTGGTTGTGTTTTACATTTTTCATGTTTTGACTTTTGTTCAATTTCAAATTCTACATCGCTTTTTGGAGAGTTATACGCAAACTGGTGCGTAAACGTACTCAGTTTAATGCGACAAATACTCCGGAACATCAACATATACTTAACATACCTTAAATAACCTTTACATAACTTAGAAATAAGTCCTGAAGGCTTTGGTATGGCAAAAACAAGTTAATTCGCTTACAGGGACCAAACTTGACAAACTACGAAAGTATGCCAATTTGAACTATAACGAACATTCCGAAACATGTCCATAAGTTAAACATACCATAAATATCCTTTACATAGCTTAGAAATAGGCTTTGAGGGGTTTGGTATGCTAAAACAAACTTTTGGATCATTCAGGGACTAAAAGTGTCAAAAAGTGCACAAGTTTGCACTTTCGCGCATAACTTACGTTCTGAATACATCCGGACATCCAAAAATTTATGTAAGCATCCTTATATTATGCCTTAGTATTTGACATGAGAAAAATCCATTCGTCGCGTCATTTGGATCATTTTTCGCGCTTATGCGCATTCCGTCGTAACTAACCGAACATCGCGATCGTAAGGCCAAACGAACCAACATCCGACATATTTTTGAGCATGTTTCATGTCCACAATGTTTAGGCATCATTTTAGGGCCTTAAAGTTGGCTTTACGGGCCTTAGAAGTGTCGGAAATGGCTTAAATACATAACAGGGACTAAAACTGTAATTGCTGAAAGTTTGTGCGGATCAGACAGGGCCAGGCGGCCCGCCTGAGCCTTGTGTGAATCCTGACGCGGGCCGCGTGGGACATGCAGATCAGATAAGATCAATTAGTCAGCAAATCTCAGCTGATTAAACCACAACCACATGATTTCACTTGCCCTTTCAGCTCACTAAGGGTCATTTTCAGTAACCACAACTTTTTGACAAGTGTACGTACGAGATTCGGTCACGTTTTTCAAGAAACGATCCTAACGGTTTGGGAAATACTATAAATACCCCACCCCCATTCTTGTTAAAACCCACAAAAATCTGATCTAAGCTCTAAGTTGGAACCTTTGTTTCATACTTGAGCCATTTTGATCTAGATTAGCATTCGGGGACCCTCCGTAAGTATTCTTTCATTCTTTTATTCGCTTTTCGAGTCCGAAAGTCAACGTTTTGTTGACTTTCTGCATTGACCAGCCTATGGTCAACACGAAGTTCACTAGAACTTCATAATGTGAGTGTGATCACGATGGTTATAGTCCGTAGTGACTATACCTACTGATTTCCACGTTATCTAGGCTCAGTGACGAGTCGTAGTTTCGGCCAAAATGCGCATTCTTGCGTATTTTGTAACCAAACTACTCGTGAGCATCAAGGCTGTTTGTTTTGATGCCAAACCTGTTTTCTAAACTTAGTTAAGCATGTCCTAACATGCTTAGCTCGTCACTTTTAGTATAGTGCTTATATAGGGTCGTAAGGTAAGCGATCTAAACCATCGCTTATACTTTCGAACCCGACCCATTTGGTCGATCATTAGGATCCGACCAAACACATTAGGTGACCATAGCTATAACCTTCCGAGGTTATACCTTGTGGTCATGATGTTAGGCGTTCCAAACGCGTTCTACGCGAACGACGCGTTAAGGTAGCATAAGCTACCTAAACGGGTCGTGATGGGCCGTAAACACTTAGGTTAGGTTTAATTTTAGTATGTAGGCTTTGTTAAACCATATTACACGAGTCTCCATGCTCGTTTGGTTTACGAACCCGCATACTATCCGATCCTTCCGATTTTGGTCCGGTATATTAATATAGCTACCTATTAGGTGCCGTTTGATATCCCGTGATCTCTAGCATTGTGTGATTATTACACAAGGAATTCAAAGCAATCTCAGGTGAGTACATTGAACCCCTCTTTTACTGTTTTCCAAACTGTTTTGGGGTGAAACACATGTGCCTACCTGTTACTTTCATGCTTTCCATGTTTTCACATCATATACCTGCTATGTTCGTTAGTGCATATTAGTACATTGCTTTACAATACATCTCATGCTATGTATGCCTATTGTGTGCGTACTTAGTACATTGCTTTACAATACATTTTATGCTATGTATGCCCATTGTGTGCGTACTTAGTACATTGCTTTACAATACATTTCATGCTATATATGCCCATTGTGTGCGTACTTAGTACATTGCTTGACATTACATTTTCATGCTATGTATGCCCATTGTGTGCGTACTTAGTACATTGTTTCACATTGCATTTCATGCTATTTATGCCCATTGTGTGCATACTTAGTACAATTGTTTACATCACATGCCTTCATTTTGGTACAACATTTGGGTTGTTTAACATGGAACAATACATTCATTAACATTAGCTACGCCGTTCATTAGTAGGTAGTGGTACCATAGGAATTGATGATGTGTGTCGGTGTGTATATATTTTTGATATATATTTAAGCCCCTTTACACTTTTAGCCAAGTTTTAAATTTATAAAACACGATATTCACTAACACTAAACACACATATGGGCAAGTGCACCCATCGTGGACGTAGTATAGTGTTGGTAAGATACCGAGGTCGTCCAAGGACACAAGAGCTTTTAATACCGGTTTATCCTCAACGTCTAATCAAATCAAAAAGTTAGAAAAATGTTTTAAACTAAGAAAAATAAAAACTAACTAAATGCTGAAAATAAAAATAAAATAAAAACAGATAGACAAGATGAATCACTTGGATCCGACACGTGTATTAGTATAACCTTTGATTATTTTTGCACTTTTACACTTGTTTAAGAGATTATCTTAGTTATTGTAGTAGGCCCCTCTTTTGAAGGCGACGTTACCCTCAACCCAGTAGTTTGAGTCAGCAAGGATACAATCCTAAAGGGTCGGATTATTGAAAGATAATGAATTAAGTTATTAATGCAAATTGTGGTAGGCCCCGCTTTTGGCGGTGACGTTACCCTCGGCTAAGTAGTCTGAGTCAGCAGGGATATAGTCCTAAATAGCCGGGTTATAGTATTAATAGTAGTTAACTTATGAGGGGATCAAAGAGTTTGGATCCCCGCCATCCAATACCTATGGGCATTGAAGGAGATCCTACTAAATTTGACCCAGGTCCCAAGCAGGACCTCTAAACGCTGAACAAGGGCAAGACCCTTACCAAACCGTTCCCTTAACCCCCGACCAGGTAGCCAACATACCTCCATATAGACCGTGGAGATATGAATGGTGAAAATCTTTTATTTTATATAGACAGTAAAATAATGCCAAGACACCACGGACAAACGATAAGGAAAGATCACCTTCAACATAAGTAACTAGTTATTAAAGTCATTAATACAAAACCAAATAAAAAGTGCAAAAGATTAAAAATAAAAAGTATTATACTAAACACTTGTCTTCACCAAGTGATGTAAGAGACTTAGGCAAACATGGCCTTGATTGTCAAGAACTCTTACGATCAATCTTGGATCCCGAGACGACTCACACACTCTACGATGGACAATGGATGATGGTGGTGGATGATGGTGTTATGGTGGTGGTGGGTGGTGGATGAAGTGTGAGAAAGGTGGTGTGCCAAGGGATGAGAGAGAATGAAGCCAAGCTTCTCTATTTATAGGCTGAACAGAAGGCTGGACACGGCCCCGTGTCCGCTGGACACGGCCCCGTGCCCGTCTGACATTCTCTCTCTTCATTAATTGTAATTCGCAATTACAATTAATGCGTCTGCTGTACTTTCACCACGCCCCCGTGCCTGCTGGACACGGCCCCGTGGTGGGCAATGGAAGCTTCTACTGGTTTGTCTTTTCTGCTGCTTCCTGGGCACGCCCCCGTGTTCGCTGGACACGGGGCGTGTTCAGACTCTGTTTCTTCTCCTTTGCTTTGGGAGGTGCCGTTGAGGGTCCGGGCAGTCTACTTTTGTTCCTTTTCTTGTATTTATGGTAGAATTAGTTGTCTTTTTGCTTCTTTTGTGATTTTGAGCTCATTTCATCCTGAAAATACAAAAGGAAGACAAAAACACTCTTTTTCCAACATTAGTACTTAAAAAGGGTTAGTTTTATGCCTTAATTGATGTGATTTATATGTTGCATTTTACACACATCAATTGACAACTCCCGTTCCTGAAATCCTGGGTTTGATTGGATTGGAAGGAATAACCGAATTCGATATACATAACTCAGATAAACCTTTAATTTGTTTAAGGGTTTATCGCCACAGTCTCAAGGCTTGGATGTATGCATATTTCACAATACCGCACAAATGTTTATATCAGTAGAGCATGCATTGTTCCACAAAACATAACGTTGATTTAAACCATGTTTTACTTCAACACCTTGTTTTGTACATTTTACTTATGGTTTAGTTGATACATCTCACTTACCATACAAGATATATTTTGGGTACACATTACATGATCTACCTTAAACATAAACATTTTGACATTGATATACATACTTGGTGGTTTACATTGAACATAGACATTTCGATATGGTTTACACAATAACACTTGACAATTGATTCATACATGAACAATTTACATGGTGGTTGGTTTGGGTAAATGGTTGAAGTAACGTGACGTATGTAATATGATACAAACATGGTGGATACGCCGCTGGTACTTCCTATATATAAATGCTTGCATTATATTACATATCGTAGTGTTATCTAAATCATTTCAGTTTAAACATATTACATTTTATACAAATAACATATTCTTCACAAGACATTGTTTTACAAACAACTTATCTTATACATACTCATTTTACTAGGTTATTCTTTTAACCTTACATTTAGTTTACATATCATCTGATATTATCGTTTTTCAAATGGTTTACAAAGCAAGACAAATTACAAGGTTCATGACTGACTGTGACTAAACATTTTCTCAAACATAAGTCATGAATCCCATTTTCACAAAACCTATGTATCTCACAGGCATTTTTATGCTGACGTACCTACTTTCACATGTGTTTTCAGGAGCTATTGTTTAGGATGTTGATCGCGACACTAGGGCGGACCTGTGCCTTAGAGACTAAAAATGAAGATAGACTAGTTTAATTATGATATGAACTCTTTGTTTCCTGTTTAAGACAATGTAACACTTCTGTTTGATAAATAAAAATGTAACCTTAATTTCCATGGTTATGAAACCATCGATTCTGTTACAACACTCCCCGGCGTTTCCGCCGCGGTTGCATGTTACACGCGGCCGGGGTGTGACACCGATGGTTGGTGGTAGCTATGACACATCGTGGTGGTGGTGGTCAGTTTGTGTTGAGAAATCAATGAAGAAGATGGTAGGTTTATTATAGAGGGGATATAGTGGTGGTGGTGGTGGTGGTGGTGATGGTAGCAGGTAGTTACAGGTGGTGGCAGTAGCTGATGGTAGTTGAAGGTGGTGGCGGTGGTAAATGTTGGTGGCAGGCGGTGGTAGATGTTAGTTGTGACGGTGGTAGCCTACTTGTTTAGAGCTGGTCCAACCACTGTGATTTGTTTATATTTATTTATAATATTGAAAATAATTTATGTATATAGATAAGAAGATAAAAATGGATTTAATGAACGAATAATATAATGAAAATGATAAAAAGTTTAAACTAGAAAAGACTGAAATGCCCCTCATGCGAGGGCACGTGACCAGGAATTAACGGTTGAAATGGATGACGTTTGAGGCGTGGAGCAAAATAATGATAAGTTAGAAAGCTTAGGGAGCAAAACAAGAATTTACTCTATAGTTAACTATGTAATTTAGAGTTAAATGCACGGATAGTCCCTGTGGTTTGGCCTTTTTTTACCTTTAGTCCCTAACTTTTTAAAATTACTTCTATAGTCCCCAACTTTTCAACTTTTGTTCCCGGATAGTCCCAGACGCGGATGGAGGTTAGTTTTTGATGTTAAGTGGATGTGAAATTGCTAAAATGCCCTTATAATTAAAAAAAAAAACTATTAAATTAAACATGCCTTTGTATTAACCCACTTTCTCTCTCTAAACAAACCCACTTTCTCTCTACTGCATCTCCCTCTCTCTCTCTCTACAGCATCCACCACCACAATCTCCTTCCACAGACCCACTTTCTCTTCCTCTCTCTACATTACACCGCCGCTGATTGAATAAAGAGAGAAAGAGTGTTCTTCCTCTCCAAACAAAAACCCCCAACCGTTTTGCAACGACACTGTTGAGCGGTGAATCGAAGCGTGACACACCTGTGGTTGTGTCATTCGGTGAGAAGCAACGGTTTCTAGGTTCTTCAGGTGCTGCATTCGTCACTGCAAATCCAAAATCAAACGTTTCTCGGATCAGAAGGTTGATCGGAAAACAGTACAAGCAAGTGTATGAACAACTTAAACTGTTACCGTTTGTTACCACTGAGGGTCCACGTGGCTGTGTATTGATTGAGTTGTACCACAAAACCACATGGAAATTTACACCTGTTGAGATTTTAGCAGTGTTGTATACACATTTGAAACATATAACTGAGAAAGACCTTGAATCTCCGGTGATGGTGCGGTTGTAGGCGACGCCGGTATAACCGAGTTCGATTGCTTTAACGGTGAGTTTTAAGCGTGTAGATTTGTTGTTAGTGGAGGTTTGGTTCGGTGAATCGGTGCAGGGGATATTGAGATCAAAAAAAGCCATTGTTGGTGGAGTTAGGGTTGCAGGTTTGAAGGTGGAGGGAAGATGAAGTGGGTGGGTCTCACATAAATCTCTAAGTATTAAGCATATCCCTTTTAACTGTTTAGTATTAATTTAACACTAAGGGTATTTTTTTAATTACACATCCACTTAACACAAAAACTAACCTCCATCCGTGTCAGGGACTATCCGGGAATGAAAATTAAAAAGTTGGGGACTATAAAGGTAATTTTAAAAAGTTAGGGACTAAAGGTGAAAAAAGCCAAACCACAAGGACTATCCGGGCATTTCACAACGACTATCCGGGCATTTAACTCATGTAATTTATTATTGATAATGAATGTGGTAACATCCCAATAACTCAATAAGATCAAAGGGGTCAACTTTCTTAGTTTCCTTCACCTTTCCGTTCCACGGTACCTGTTAATTCAATCAACCATACGCGCCTACACCACCCCACCCACCCCACCCCCTTTATATATACACACACACCTCCACAAAACAAGATCTTCAAATTCGCTACAATTTAGCCCTAGTTTACGTCTCTCTCTCAGATCTCAATCCCTAAATCATGAAACCGCATCTTAATTACGGTTTCCTCATCCTCTTCCTTTTCCTCACTGCATCTCGCCTTTACGCACAGGTACACTCCATCATTCTGTTTATTCATTTCTCTGATTCAACTTAACTTATTGTGATTTGCGTAATTGATTTTCTCGTCTTTGTTTAGGATGTTGCTGGTGACAATGATGACGAAGATTCAACCGGATCTATCATAGATCTAGGTCGCCGTAGCAAAGTTAGTGTTTAAAACCCTAGTTTTATGGTTTCATTTCTTTAATTTTGTTTGATATGTGTGTGTTTAGTAGTTTTATTTGTTATTGAGATTGTTTTAGACTACCAGGAGAAGCTAAACTAGTCGTAGATTTGTCGGTTGATTGTAGATCGATAGGATTTTGATGCATTGGAACTTATTTTGTTAGATTATGGCGTTTAGAGGTGGCATATAGCTTGAATTTTGATGGCATCTGCTTGTAGTTATAAGCATGTTATATAGTCTGGATGTATAGATCAAGCGCAGCAATGGCAGATATTGGATAGATCATGCACTGGGAATGTAATCGCGATTATGTTGAAATTACACAATATGGTCAGTTCGACAGTTCATGATAAAAAAAACTTCAACAAGTCTCTTGGAGTGAGCTTGTAACCCTAGCAACATAAACTCTGTAATCTTTGTAGTCCCACAGTGATCACGAGTTGACAGGCTTGCTTCACTTATTATCGCATTATTTTCTTGTATGTTGATCTTATAGTATGTTGTATCACAAGTCTCAAATCTGAATTAAGCTTGATGGTTATATCTTTCAAGTTGGCAGTTGTTGTCTGGAATTCAAGATAACTAACTAGATTACAAGTTCCATCCGTTCAGGATACTGATGTTAAATAAAAAAATGTAAACTGAAAACTCCCTATATGACTATATCTAAGTACTCTTTTGTTTTCTGCTGTATAACTCTTATCTACTCCATCAAATGCTGCAAAGAGAATAGAAGATTAGAAGATTGATGCTATTTATATATATGTACGCACACACTTTATCTTGCTATTATATGTGGAATTCCTCTTCATTTCCCATGCTTTGAATTTGGAATTGAAGAGAAATGAGGTTAAAACTTTCTTCTTTCTTGTTTAGATTAAAATGTTGTAAGGTAAACTATTAACCAATGTGCACGGGTGTGACTGCTTATCTACGTAAATTGCATGTATGGTATTGAATTGGGGGTGTTTGGTTTGTTGCACAGGAATGGAATGGTTATGGATTTGGTTGGGTTGGAAGTAGGTATGGTTACTCCTAAAATGTATTTTGGTTTACACTTTGCACCTGGGTTTGGGTAATGCTGTGTTCTTAAAAAGCACGCTTTAGGCGCCACACGCAGCAAGACGACAAGTAGGCCACTTCATGTGAGTGAGGCGGTGAATTTGACGCATATTTGCGCTTAGGGTGTTTCTGCGCATCGTGTTTTTTGACCCAGAACAAACAATCAGGTTCAGCTTCTTCAGTTCTTATTTCTGTTCTTTGCACCCTTTCTTCTCTGTTCGTACATCTCTTTCTTCTCTGATTGTAAGACTCTTTCTTCTCCTCTGATTGTAAGAGAAGTTATTTGGAGGATCAAGAAAGAAAATTGGAAGTATTATGTCTGTGTGGCTTGTGGAAAAAGTGGGTAGGCTAGATAAGAAAGGAGTAAGTATATATAGTTGCACATATAGATAAAAGGGTAATGCCTTGTGTAGTTGTAGTGTTGTACATAGAGCTTGTACTGCTACTGTGCTACATAGAGGTATATGTATGTATAACAATTGTAGGTTATGCTTTTTATAGTTGTGTATAAGAGCTTGTATAGTTGTAACTTGTACATAGGAGACAGGTCGTGCTTTTTGTATTATGAAAGTTTGTTTTTCTTATGCTTTCTATATTTATAAATTATAATAGTCTGGTTGTATATGTCAAACATCTCATACACGAGGCACAATTATCTATAATGCAAACTCCACCTTTTGATCTATGCAGTTAATATGGTAAAATATTGGATATCGGTCAAGGACCGATATTTGAGATATAGGTTATCTTGGTGAGATGTCGGTAATTTTAATATCATGCAGAATTTATATCTATAGCAATTTAACACTAATAATTCAGTGATATATCGGTCAATATCCCCGATATTGCTACCAATATTCAGACCGATATTTTACTAGGGGACCGATGTAACCGACATATCGCCGATATTAACTGCATAGCTTTTGATGAAACCCCTATTGGGTATGTAACAGAAGTCACAAATAGCTGTTAAATGAAATCACACGGCACACGGTTCTTTAGTCTCTTAAGAGACTGAGCTTTGATTTTAAAGGTTAATTATTTTCTTTCGTAATATTGTTCTAAGTTCTCAATCTTTGAGGTGCTAACTAAGAGTGTTCTCTCTCTCTCTCACTTTTCTGATAAGCGCTGCTTATTGTTACAGGTCAACCTTTTTCTTAACTCTTTATTGAAATTATGTGCTGTTGTGACTAACTTAAGCACCCTAATCAAGAACTGTAAAGTGTATTAATATGATAATAATCTAGTGTATTTTTGTTGGATTTCAAATTTTCATTTTCAATCTTGTTTAGTTTTTGTATTTAATAATATGGCATTTCATGTCGCACATTGAACGGCATGCTATTTAATTTTGCTTAATACGTCTTAATGTGTATATTTATTTTGGACAGGTTGTTGTGGAGAAACTTAAGAACAATGTTATCGGTGACAAGATTGATCCAAAAGCTGTACTAAATCTGGATTCTGGTCTGGGAGTTTTTGATGCATTCTTTGCTAGTTTTTCAATGATCCTTGTCAGTGAGGTGTGTGTTCTTTCCTCGTGTTCTTATATAAGTTTACTACTTTTCATTTATCAACGATGAAATTATTGCTGTACCTGGAAGATATACATTTCATTGCCCTTGATCATAGCTTCCTTAAGCTGAATAGTTAAATCCACAACCTAAGCTATGGGGATTAAATTTATACATATTACTAGAGGTGGAATTATTTGACCCATCACTTATAAATGGCTGGATTTGGGTTATGTTTTATCTCTAACTGGTCAAAGGTGTAAAATTAAAAGTTAGCTAAAATGCTAAATAGAAAACAGGTCAAATGAAACTTCTTAGGTCACTTCAATAAGAAAAAGCTATGTGATTATTCAAATAATATGAATCACATAAAATTTTTAAGGTTCTTTTTTTTTTTGGCTGCACAGAAAGTGTTTTGGGACAACCCTGCTACCTGTACCAAAAAAAATACTTGTTTTGACTTAACGAGTTAACGCACCTGTTTTCACTTGTTACCTACCCACTGGTTTTGCCAACTTTACATTTTATGGTTTTACCCATGTGCTGAAGGCCTCTTAGTAGCTAAAAGTTAATTTATATTTAAGTTGCATCTCCTATCAGATGTATGACTTCTTGTTGAATATTTTTTGAGTAATTAGTTGCTCTAAATCTATAATCTTTATCCCCTTCAAAAATACATAACTCTGTTTCCATTTATTGCTGTTTTGTAGATTGGAGATGAGACTTTTATAATAGCAGCTCTTATGGCAATGCGTCATCCAAAGTCGATTGTTTTATCTGGCGCCCTCAGTGCACTGTTTGTGATGACGGTACGTAGAAAAACAAATCCAAGTTGTTTTTGTTTTGAATTTCGAATGCATGATGAATTATGATCTTTTCGTATTAAGCTTTTTTTTGGTTTACTTGGTATGCAGATACTGTCTACAGGGCTTGGTAGGATTGTTCCAAATTTGATATCTAGGAAGCACACAAACAGTGCTGCTACAGGCATGTAGTTGACCCTTTCTTCTTAGATGATTACATATATCTATTAAGTACATATTATTTGCATATTAATCTTACATGTGAACCTTATTCTGTCATATTCAAATTACATATAATATACGAAGATTGGCAGACATCTAAGTTGTTGTTTGATAATGCAGTTCTTTATGCCTTTTTTGGGCTGCGTTTGCTCTACATAGCTTGGAGATCAGATTCAAAAGCATCCCAGAAGAAGGAGATGGAAGAGGTATGTTTTAATTTTTATTTTTTATATTTAATGGTTAGTTATCAGAAAACTATGCCAATTTAATGCACTAACAACCCTGAAAATGTCAAATTTCTTGGTGAAGTTGTCATTTACCAGACTCTAAATTGGGTTGAATAATGTCCCTTTATAACTGGTGTCTCTATATATTTGTAAATGTATTTTCCTCTTAAATTGATTTATTAACAATAAACTATATACAGGTAGAAGAGAAACTTGAGTCTGGACAAGGAAAAACAGCTGCCCGGCGGTTCTTTTCTAGATTCTGTACGCCTATTTTCTTGGAGGTACATTTAATTCAATGGTTTTTAATTTTTATTGTTTGTATTCTTGTTATAGTTTTATCAATTTATTTAAGATGCACAGTAGTTGATGAAGCCAAGATTTTTAAACGTTAATCACTGAAATAATTTTCCGAGACTAGACCCTTCGGTGTTTTCATGGTTAACAAGACTGGTTTCAGTACACAAAAGCATGTTGCTTATTTGAACTCGATAAAAACACAGTTTAGGCGTTTTCATTTTTGCAGTCATTTATTTTTGCATTCATTCATTTAATCAATGGATCTTTTTGTTCTTATTTTTGCAGTCATTTATTTTGACATTTTTAGCAGAGTGGGGGGATCGGAGCCAGATAGCAACAATTGCTGTAAGATATATTCTTCTATGTTTAAAAGCCCCACTTTTTTTTTTTTCTATGAAATGTTAATGCTTTATAATGATTCGGAAACCACATTTGTTTCGATAACACTTTATATAAATTTGAACATAAACTATTTAGAGGTAGAATGTTATAAAAAATGACTTTGGGCAAATGCGAGCTCGTTCCCATTATAGCCAAACTTCTTGATTTGAGATAAAACACAGCCCAAATCGACTCGTTCATAAGTTAACAGGTCGAGATTACCACCTCTAATTTGACGAGATTACCTTGAATTTGCAGTTAGCAACGCATAAAAACGCTCTCGGGGTTGCTGTGGGGGCCACAATAGGTCACACTATCTGTACATCAGTAGCAGTTATTGGGGGAAGCATGTTGGCATCAAAAATTTCACAAGGTACAGTTGCAACAATAGGTGGTTTGTTATTTCTTGGGTTTTCTTTGTCATCATATTTCTACCCTCCTCTATAACAATGTTAGATTTATGTTTAACCTCTTATAACTTTATTGTATTTTTTTTTGTATTAATATACGTAAAACATTTATCAATGAATATTTTTGAGTTTTGACCCATTAAAACAATATGGGAACACCTGCATATCCAGGAAGTTATCATGTTTTGGTGTTTATATTTGCCATAAAAAAATTTACTGGACCGGGTCACAAGACTTAGTGACTAGTTATAATGTAAACTTTACGGTTAAGGAATGCACACAACAGTACTTACATGAAGAATCCCATGATTTAACTCAGGCTAAAAACTTCAAATACGTCTAAATGTCAAAAATTTACGTACTTTTATTTTTGAGCTTACCTCGTCATTATTTAAAAATATTTGGTATCATCTGAATGTAAGATACGGATGTAACATATAAAAAGAGATCACTGGTGTCATGTGACGTCACTAGAGAACCTAGATCTGCCGCTGGATGGGAAGAGATGAGCCGGACCCTAGTTGGCTGTAACCCTGAAACTTCTCAGCCTGCTACTGAATTTACTCATTTGGAAAAGTGGTTTCAACGCCGTTAGAGAACCTAGATCCACCCTTGGATGGGAAGAGCTGAGCTGGGTTCTAGTTAACTGGAGTAAACTGCACAAAACATCCTTTATGTTTTCTCAAACTTGCAGGTTCTAGCCCTAACATTTAAAATTTGCTGAAAACAGCCTTTGCGTTTATTTTTGTTGCGGGTTCAACTTTTTACCACTAACCAAGTTAATTACCTCAGTTTAATTCCCTCATATGCCTAACATGTAAGGGTATATATATATATACCATTTTAATTCTGTTTCTTATAAAACCCCCAAAAAACTACATGACCATTTTAATTCCTCTTCATAACCTTCAATTAAAAACCTTATCCCACCATTCTTCTTCATTTTCAATTGAAAAACCATTGCCACGAGCTTCTCCGAATGCAACAAAGTACCTGATTTCACCATCTATTTACGACATTTCTTTGACTGAGTTAACGAAAGTAGAATCAAAACATGACATTTCTTGTCTAAATTCGTTATCAATGGATCCTTCCTATAAACTCTTCGGTATACAACATTATTATATTTGTAGGTTTTTAAACTAGCGAGTCTATTCAAGCGGATGTAATATGAGAGATAACAATTATTATATTTGTAGGCCTTTTTAAACTAGCTAGCCTATTCTAGCTCATAATGTGAAGTTTGGGCTCGAGCATGTTTATCAAATGAGTTCTAGCTTAGGCTCGATGTGTTCTTTGACTTTTTTTAAGCCCAATTCGACTCCAATTTTTACCACCAATGTCGAGTAACTTTGGTTTCAGTCTTTCAGATTCATTAATTTTTGCTATAGATTTCCACTTAATCACTCTATGAAAGCTACTTGATACGGTAGAAACCCGAAACAAGATTCGTACATACATATTGGATTATTGTCTATTTTTGATACTCATTTATAGGAAGGCCTGGAGGCTAGTCATGCTTATGAGTTTTTGACATTATAGCATTCACCCATGCTACCAGCAGCAAATTTAACCAGTTATTTAATTTTATTGACTTTTCCAACTTTTTAATAAATGTTAATTTATACATGTGTCTGATTTTAATTTTCTAACAAAATTGTCATTTCTTTATTTGATTAAATAACAATTTGGTAGAAGAAAATGCAGAGAACATATAAAAATGATTTTGTGAGGCGGGATGAAATTAGATGTGTATGTGAGGTATTGTTCTAAAAAAATTAACCGCATGAACTCAAGGACGTTTAGCCTAAATGGTGCATTTCTCTTAAACGTCAAGGGCTCGGGTCTTGTTAATTAGATGTGTATGTGAGGTGTTGTTCTAAAAAAATTAACCGTATGAATCGTTAATAATTTGCAATATGTGTTGTAAAATGTGAATAAATAAAAAAATCTTCAAAATTTAAGAATAAAATTTATTACTTTTACACATTTTCCACACTCTCGTTAGACCATGTGTAGTGGTAACTTGTTATAATGCCCCCACCATAGGGCATTATCCGACACGTGGCAACCCAGTCAGCATGGGGCATTATAGCATAAAGTGGTGTAGTGGGGATAATGCCCAAATAATGCCCCTTTCAATTATTAAAAAAAAAAGAAAGAAAAAGCAACCTGCCAACTATTGGATAGTCAAACTTGGAAAAAGCAAAGGATGGATTCATACGGCGTTTTCCTCATAACGCCAAAACCAAATTTTTGAAATTTTTTTTAAAAATAACGCCTAGTGTAATGGTGCTTTGGGCGTTATAGGGCGTTTTTTTTGAAATTTTTTTAAAGAAAACGCCCCACTACACATGGTCTTAGTCAAACTACGTCTTTATACACGAATTAATGAATGGATTGAATAGACTTGGAAAATCTTGATTGGATTATTGTCCCCTCATTGCGAACAAGAAAGAAATCTGAATATGGATTTATATTTGTAAAAATACATTAAGGTATAAAAAGTTAAAAGCCTATCATATGTTTTTAGGACAAAAGTGTAGGTTTTTGGGTTCACGTGAGTTTACATATGCTTTAAGGGTTGGTATAAATCTTATCATTAGCTTTTTAATTTTTATTTTACTTTTACACTTTTTTCATTGTTAGCACACGATACTACGGATTCACTTTTGGTTGGGGGATCTATGAATTTTGTTATCCAGATGAAAATTGGTTATATATAAAAACATTGACATCAAATCATATCAAAATATGGAGTCTACTAGTAAAATCATACGCGTATATACGCATATGATTTATTTTAAGTTCGGCTTAATTTGAGTTACTAACAAGCATATATTAAATAGGTTGGGCTCTTGTAGACGATACCCATAGTCTAGGCCCGCTCAATAGGGCCAGGTTTATTACTGGTCGATGCATTAGGATTTGGTTCATCCTCTACCATATAGACAGTTAATCCTCATTTTAAGGGGTCCGGATCTTCTCTTGTCGCCCTCTGACCTTCAAGTATATATATGTTTCCTACAATGCGCACTTTTATGTCTAGTTTCATCATATGTACATAATAATGTTCATTTTACTACATCATATACACATACTAACTTAACCGTCTGAGTGTGTGTTGGTCTTCGATCCAGTAGACCTTCTATTAGGTTGCTTATGATGTTCACAACTTGCTTATGACATGATAAGACGAGAATGAGGCAACAACACACCAAGATGCATCTGAACATCAATGATCTCACAATATGCACTAGTACTCTAGTACTGACTCAACCTCTTTGGGTTTTATAGTAACAATTCAAGGGAGACTCAACTCGTTCTTAGCTTTAGATCCACCATGTATACTTACAAAAAAGGAACTTTTACTAAAAAAATAGCATACGTAATGACAAAATATAATAAATTATATTATGTATTATAACTTGTATCAAATAACTTGTAGCTTAGCAGTATCTAGGTGTGTTGAAAATGTGTCTATTCCCGTAAGATTGAAAGTTTAACTCCCGTAATTAAGAAAGTTGTAAATATAAAATTAAGATTTAGAGGGTTTGTGTTATCTAGGCTAAAAAGCTATTGTCAGCCACTACTAATAAATAAGAAATAATAAAAATAGGCGTTTGACATTATTGCATTCACCCACACTACCATTTATGCCACGGAAAGTACACCATCTACATTCACTCATCATCACCATCTTCCCCTACAAATCCCCATTCACATGCAATCTAACCCACAATCCACCATGTTCCTTCACACCCTTCTCTTCTTCCTCCTCACCGGACTTCACTTTTCCCATGTAAGTCTTCTTCACAATTTCATTTCATTACATATAAAATTAAATTAAAATTCATTTAGTGGTTGTGTTCACCAATTAATTGTTTGTTCTAGCGTCTTACCAGTGTCTATGTTAATAATATGTTGGGGTGTAGCGTCAATGTTAATGTGTTTTGTTCACAAATTAATTAATTAATTGTTCAAGCGTTTTACCGGTGTCTATGTTAATGTGTTGGGGTGTACTTTACCCGTGTCTATGTTAATGTGTTGTGTTCACTAATTAATTGTTCAAGCGCTTTACTAGTGTGTTATTATGGTCTCGTAGCATTGGGCGGGCACCTTACTTTGTCTTTCACTAAAATTCAAAACGTCACCGTATTAATTTATTTCTTCAGGCGACTGAACCACCACCGGTGGCGGCGGAGACAATGATGGTCCCATTGATAGAGCCCGGAAAGGGGGGAATGATGATGGGTTTGGTGTTAAATGACAGTCGCCGGAAACTTGGGAGTTTCAAGATTTGTTCACTGTGTACTTGCTGCTCCGGCGGTGGCGGTGGCGGTGGCGGTGGTGGTGGTGGTAAAGGGTATTGTTTGCCTTCACCTTGTTGTTATGCTATCAATTGCAATATTCCAAATAGGCCTTTTGGCTTTTGCTCTTTTACTCCAAAGACTTGTAATTGCTTTGGGTGTCATCTTTGATTAGACCCTAAAATCTTGTGATTTTTTTTAGTTTGATTTTGAGGGGTTTTTGATTGGGTTTCAATGTTTGATGAATGTGGATTGGTGGCTACTTCACATTGTTAGGATTTTATTATATTATAATTAATTATATAATGGAAATCTAGTTTGTAATTTATGTTTTGGATGATTGATTACAATCATGTTAATTTTAGTGTACTGACATTGTGTTTTGAAATATATTATGTGATAAGTGTGGATAAACTATTTCAATATGATATTTGCTTAGAACTGGTCCAAGTGTGATATTCGACTAGAATGTAGCTCAAAAGTCAATGTCGATGCTTTTACTTTTTAAGGGTCGTGAAGTCTCTCGTGTATAAGGGGTTGTGAGACGTTATTGGCATGAGAGTATTAAATTAGACTCGTGGATTAGTTGATACGACTTAATGTTAAAAACGATGTCGTTTTGAGTTAAGATAAACACTAGTAGCGTATTTTTAGTAAAATTGAATGGATAGGTCCAAGTGATATGGGTTGTTTTTGTGTCTTTTCTTTTTCATAGTTATAATATTAGGTAACGCATGTGGGCTGCCTATAAATTTCTATTATTAATGTAGGTATATTGATTAGGTTAGGTAAGGGTTGTTATTAGTATCCTTGAAGGCTGCCTTTGGTTTAGTGTATCTAAAGGATCTTTGGGTCATAGATTTGTTTAATATAATGATATTTTTACGAGGATTTATGAATTAATATATATGGATTTTTAAATATTCAGAAATCACTTGGGTTTCATTTTTTTATATCGTTATCGCAATACCATGTAAAGAGTAGTGTATTGTTGTGCTTAAGACCGCGTCATACAGGATTTATTAACTAATATCCTATCAGAAAACTTAGTATTAAGTGCGTAGAAATGTATTCAGTTTTACAGATTATTATTATACGGATTGTAACTTAAACTTATCTTTTGATGTAGTTCATTCAAGTATTCAGTTTTACATATTGTTATTATACGAATTGTAAAAACTTTATCTTTTAGTTCATTCAAGAGTTATTGTGGGAAGTTTAACATAACATTATAATTATATTCCTTCAAGAGTTACCATAAGAAGTTTAATATACCACCACTAAATATATGAAATTTACAACTGAAGATTGATATCAAGCCTAATGCATTTTTCTATGTTTATTTCTAGTTGTTAGTAGCACATATCTCTACCCCAACAACATTAATATGCTGCCTTAAATTTGAAGTCGGGCAGGACCATGGCCAATTAAACCCACCTACCATATGCAACAATTATTGTGTAGACTCATTTATTTATATTTTTGGTCAATTTTGCAATCCTTGAACCAAAGTTACATTTTCTAACATGTTTTTCTATATAACTCTCAAGAATAACATGGTTTTTATGGAAGACAATCGATCATATGTTGCTTATATATATCAACAAAAAGGAAAATGTTATATTAAAATGTTAGAAACTCATAAATTTTGGATAAAAGATTAACTATACCATAATGTACAGACTTAATATGTGTTATAATCATGTGTATCGAACTAAAATCCTTAAAGTATCGAACTAAAATCTTTGAATTCTTTTTAAGCAGTGTGTCACATCACCATTACGATATTAATTTTAAAGTTCGATGTATTAAAAGATTAGAATTTTAATATGATACACACAATCACAATAAAGTGTGGGACTCGATATATATTAATAGTATTTAACCTTTTAAATAATTATGAAGATGTATTATGGCTAAAGTAAATTTCATTTAAGACCATAAATAGGGGTTGTTTTCGGATGCTTCAAGTCTGATCAGTATGCATTGTCATTGATGTTGACATCGATCACAACCCATGTGATTTTTGATTGAGACAATTTTACAAATAGGTTTTTTTTTTTCTTTTAACGACATCAATCTATATGTATATATAGAAGCAGTAAGAAACTGGAAAAGCATACAACGAAACCTTAAAGAAAAACAATTACAGATCATATTGATATCGAAATCAATCTGGTTATTCCATCCTATAGAGACTTTTTTCGCTCTATTTTTCATCCAAGTAAACGAGTTCTCCTTTATCAACTCGACGATTTTCGAGTCCTCCTTTATCAACTCGACGATTTTCTGAACCGGAATCATGATATCGTTGAACTTTTTATCAACTCGATGATTTTACAAATAGGTGGTAGGCATGTCCACAATTGCTTCATGACTATATGTATGCTTATTATAATAGTGAAGTTTATTGAAATAACATTTAGCATTATAAGAAGTTATGATTTCATAAACTTCTTTTTTTTTCTATTTATTCTTATTATAGTTTTATAAATTATTAGTCAATAATACATAATAGTTAATATGAATTTAAATTTTCTTATGACCTTTTAATTCTATTCTATCAATTAAAAACTTCTGATTAACACATATATCTAAATTCCAATTTTTCTAAAACGAAGTTTACACTTATGATATAACGTAATATTTAACATAAAACATGCAAAGCTTTTTAAACCTGTAATTAAATATTAACGATTTAATATTATTTTTAATTTACATATCAAATGTCACTTCTTCCTTGCCTTTTCTATATACAGTTTTCAACTTTTCATATTATAAAAAAAACTAAAAAACAAAAAACAAAAAACCATTTGACGTCTACATTGAATCATATAATAAAAAAACAAAAAACAAAAAACAAAAAAACATTTGACGTCTACATTGAATTGATTGTTTAATTTAGAAAAGAATTAGAAGGATTGAAGTTTTGAATAGTTTCCTACTAAAATATAACTAATAACGACTTAAATAATTAAAAATGATTACTTCATATTTTTAACGAACCAAATTCTTTTTTTGAACGGCAAATTTGGATTACTAACGGATCACTAGAGTATCTTGTGGTACTACGAAACCACCCGATCATATCCATCTCTACTAGACAATAATATCATCGTGCCACTAGCGAAACCACCCGATCATATCCATCTCCACTAGGCAATAATGACCACATGATAATATCCATCTCCACTAGGCAATAATGACTATATACCATTTCAGGAGGAAACCCAATAAATTTGGAAAAACCCTTTTGTGGGAATCGAACCCATAATCTAATGGTCATAAGCCTTATATCACCACTAAAATGCCAGCAGACTATAATGCCATGGGCTTTTAATGAACCAAAATTAAATAACTTTTCAGTTGTTTTCAAATTGCCGATCAATTACAAGATCACAGATTTTTTTTTGAAACTTGAACTTCATTAAAACACGCACCTCCTCAAGTTGAAGAAGCCGCAAACAAAATTACAACATATACAACGGGTTATCATACCAATCTTTCCACAAAATTCTTAAAACTCGACCTATTTCTCAACCACAAGAACGTTAGGGACTTAACGTTCCCAACCACCACTATAGCTTTAATGTCTTTATCATTGAACCACTTGTCGTTTCTCACCTTCCAAATCGCCCAACATGCCACCAAAATGACTCCGTGAATCGCAATTAATTTTCATATGTATCTTTGCATTATGAATTAATGATAAAATATAATAAGAATTAAACTAATATTCACTTCCAATTTATGATATCTGAGTCCGTAAATGAATAACTGACACAGACATTTGTTTGTTCATTTAACTTTGCTAGTTTAGTTTAACAGACAAATTAACGTGAACATTTTTTTGGTTGTGTTCATTGATTAAGAAAATGAACGAGTTTGTGTTGATATTCTAAGCGAGCACAAAGAAAATAAACCACACATAAACAAATACAATATAGGAATGAATATGAGGAGTGAGGACAGTTGGAAACGAATCTAACTAGTATCTCTAATGGCTTATAATTATATTATAATAAACTTAAATCAACATGTAAAAGAACATAAACAAACAAATATGAGTTAATTGCAAAAATCGTACCTGAGATTTGGGCAATTTTGCCATTTTCGTCCAAAATAACATTTTTGTACCAAATTGCCCCCAACGTTTGTAACTTTTTGCCATTTTCATCCAAACCACTAACTTAGTTTATTTTTTCTGTTAAATTGAGGATATTTGGATGAAACTGACAAATATAAAATCATAGGGACGATTTTGGCAATTTACTCAAACTCTTTTAAATTTCTTTTATTAAATTAATTTTGTTACATATATAATAAAAAAGAATATACATGCAATTTTTATATGAAAAAAATAATAGCTTTGTCACATAATTTTTATAAATTTTCATCCAACCCCTAACTAAGTTATTTTTTCTATTAAGTCGAAGGATGTTTATAAACTAAGACAGAAATTAATTTCTAATTTTTTATACAAATCAGTTTTATAAAATTAAAATCTACCTAAACCTCTAAATTTTATAAAACTAAAATGCTAGTGACCTTATTGAAAAAAGGTCAAATAAAAAAATCTTATCATATGAAAAAATAATAGCTTGAGTAAATTGCCAAAATCGTCCTTGTGGTTTTATATTTGCCAGTTTCATCCAAATATCCTCAACTTAACAGAAAAAATAAACCAAGTTAGTGGTTTGGATGAAAATGGCAAAAAGTTACAAACGTTGGGGGCAATTTAGTACAAAAGTGTCATTTTGGACGAAAATGGCAAACGTGCCCAAACCTCAGGGACGATTTTGGCAATTAACTCAACAAATATAATATAGGAGAACCGATAGTAAGATGGCGTAAATAAAAACACTTTAAAAACTAACAATACCGAAAAGGAAATGAACTGGATTACAACAAAAAATGAAACAAAGTACAAGAACAAAATGATCAATACAAAGTTGCGGTTGAGGATTCGTGTTTAACATGAGTTCCTTAAGACAAAACAAATAGTGAGTGTCTCAAATGAGCTCATTTGTTTTCCAATATACAACAACCAAAGTAGTGTGTGTTGTCAGGGAAGCCTCAAACACCCACAAATTTACCTTTAATCAAAACTAAGAATGAACTTTGATTGTTTGGAAGCTTTTTTTGTGCGTTAGATTTCTATGAGTATTGAGGCGTACAAGATCAACTAGCATATGGTGCATTATAGCTCGGCTTTATGCAAATTATGTGGTGAACATGAAGAGGATGCAAACCATCTTTATACATCTTGCTACGTGGCGACGGTAACTTGGCATAAGGTTAACATATGGTGCAAAGTTCCGCAGATTTTTGATTTTCTATGAAAGATTTGGTGGAAACACATGACGGTCTGAGGGCATAAAAGAAGATTAATACAATCATGTTGGGTTATATGGAAAGCTAGAAAGAAACTCTTTTTCAACGCCAAATGATTAAACATTGACAAGATTTTTGGGGAAGTGCAAGAAGTGACCTTATGGGCCATAAATAGGGGCAAACGTATTTCTTTTGTAAAGGGGATGGGCCATATGCTTGGGGTCTAGTATCTTGACAGGTTTTGTACCTATTGGTGATGAATAAAAATGTTGTTTGTCACAAACCAGGGCAAGATCTTGGTTTTGTACTCAAAAGTCAAAACAACCTAATCATTATTAAATGAAAGCTGCATCATACCAAATGTCTAAGTTCAATTTATTTGTTTTAGTTAGTTCACTAAGATTAAAACTGGAATGTTTCTTATTCAAAAGCTTAGTAGTAACTAATCTCAGTAACATCTAACATACCAGTGAAAAGTAACTCATAATTTATTTGTTTTAGTTCACTAAGATTGAAACTAGAATTTTTTCTGATTCAAAAGCTTAGTAGGAAGTAATTAATCTCAATAGCAACTCGTAATTCAACGGGAACAACTGCTTAGTATTAATTAAGTTCGACACTTATTCGAACCTCAGTACTAACTGGTCCGTCACTTACGCAAACCTCGGTACTAATCGGCTTCAATACCCAAGCTATGTGAGGTGTCAAGTGCGCTCATCTTCATGCACAACGAGTTAGAGTGCAAAGCACTCTTAGGGGCCTCACAACTTCTTTTATGTAAAGAAAGAAGATCTAAGATGGGGTTCCATGAATTAACTTGCAACACTGTTTTTCCCAGATCCTATACGAGACAAGTTCTCACATGATCCACTATTTTTCCTTCTAATTTTCACAGCTTTGTCTGCTCCACTCCACACACAACTTGGAGCATCAATATCAGGGTCGGCCCAAGGCCCAAACTCACCCGGGGCCCGAAAGTTTTTTTTAGTATATATATATACACACACACACACACACTTGAAGGAACTTGAATTGTTGAAGAAGAAGGAAACACTGGAACAAAAAAGGGAGGTCTGATCTTCTCGATTTAGAGAGAGAATGTTGTAATATTGTTTATGAATCATTAATTTGAATTTCTAAAATGCAGCAATTGGTTACAATATTATGGTAACTGATTAGGATAAATCTCTTTACCAAAAAAAAAAAAAAAACTGATTAGGATAAATCTTAGTTATAATTGGTTTAAAATTAAATAAGAATTAAATCTAATTAATTAATGACAATCCTATCCTTTTAAAATCAAGGGCCAAGATGAGTTTACATATTTCACAAATGAAGGGGGTGTTCACTCTTGAACCTAACCCTATATATATATATATACACACAGAGAGAGAGAGAGAGAGGAAGTATATAGGAGTACAGGATACAAATCCCCTAATCGTACATTATATACGCGAGTTTATTGGTCGTACAAGTGTCCTTATTCGTTTTTCACTCATAAGGTTAAATCAGACAATTCATTCAATCATCTGAGGGCAAAATCGTCTGATCCTTCAATCAGCGAGAAGTTCGTTACACTAATATCCCAGTAATTATTATTCGAATCAGTTTTTTAGTTTTTCATAATTCTCAAATTGCAGTTTTCGTTCTTCTGCGTTAGGGTTTGATTCAATTGTTTTTTTCAATGGATCCACAGAGCAGCACCGGAAAAAACACAGATGTTGATTTTGAAGAAGCTCGATTGATCGGTGATCATGTTCAGTTATCTCCATATCAGAGAGTTACGATTGACGATGTTTTAAATCCGGAACCTGCAAATCCAAATCCAAATCGAAATGCAAATACAAGTGGTGTAAATGAGTGTTCGAATGGTAATTATGTTAATTCAGATCTTTAAATTGTTCGTAGACTTGTTTTGTTTAATCGTAGCAATGATTTTGCATTGTTGTAACTGTATTGAAGTTTGAATGTTGAGCATAATTGATATGAAATCTGTATAAGTTCGCATGTTATGAGTCTGGCAATTCGCATGTGATGTTTATTCTAAATGTTGATTTTGCATGTTATGATATCATAAATCGCATGTGTAAAACATATTTATCAAAATGATCATTTTCGCATGTTATGAGTCATACAATTCGCAAGTGTTGTTGTTCTTATGATGTAATTATGGAGTTTTTAATATATCGCATGTTACGAGTCCGATAAATCGCATGTGTTTTCCTTTTTTGATTTGATTTATGTAGATGAAAGGGTTTACACTCCGGAGGTTGAACCATCAGCTACACCTGTGGTTGGAATGCAATTTACGTCTATCGAACAAGCATATGTGTTTTACCAAACATATGCTAAGTTAGCTGGTTTTTCTACTCGGAAAGGTGGTGAAATACACAGTGGTGGTATAACCAAAACTAAGTATTTTGTTTGTTCTAAAGAGGGACATAAGCCATTGTGTATTGACGATGCTTATTCGAAGTCAAAAAAGCCATTCAAATCAAGGAACAGGGGGACCATTAGAACTGGGTGCAAAGCTCAACTTATGATTTGCATAGTGGATGGTAGATTATATACAGTAAAGAGATTTGTTGATGGCCATAATCATAAGTTTGTATGTCCACACGATATTCATATGCTGCCAGCGTACAGACAATTGTCAGATGTCCAGGAGGAGATGATATGGGAACTAGGCACTTTAAATCTTGGCCTTGTCAAAGCTTTCCATATAATGAGGAAACGTTACGGTGGTTTCGAGAATATTGGCGCCATGGTCGATGATTGCAAAAATTTTAGGAATCGAATTAACAACTATATAGAAGAATATAACGCTGACATGGTGATTAATAGGTTGACCAACAAAAAACAGTATTTAGTTGATTTTTCATTTGAATATTCAGTTGATGATGCCAAACGGTTAACTGGTTTGTTCTGGGCCGATGGGTTATGCAAGCGTAACTTTATGGAGTTCGGGGATGTGATATCGTTCTATGCAACTTTCAAGACAAACAGGTAAGTGTTACATAAAATGGTTTTTAATTTTTTTCGCATGTTATATGATTTCCTAAACTTGCAATATCGCATGTTAATATACATTGAAGATTAGGTGTTGAATATATCGTATGTTATACTGTATATTTCGCATGTGATATTTTGTCTATTTCGCATGTTACAAGGTGTATATCGCATGTGTTTGTTTAGGTACAAGATGGTGTTTGTTCCGTTCACTGGGATTGACAACCATTGTCGAAATGTAACCCTTGGAGCTGGGTTATTGGCATCGGAGAGCGTCGACTCTTATAAATGGCTTCTCAATTCATTCGTAAAGTCAGTTGGACGACAGCCAAAGGTTGTAGTGACAGACCAAGACCCTGCGATGAAACAGGCTATCGAGGATGTTTTTACTACCAGCAGACACAGATTGTGCATGTGGCACATAATGAAAAAAGTGGCAGATAAGGTATACTATGCTATATTGTCTTTCGTTAGTATTTTTTTATACTATAGATTCGTTATAGGTTGACATGAAAACCATTTATCGTTATAGGTTGGACACGAGTTGTGCAATAATGCTGCTTTTAAAAGGAAGATGTGTGATATTGTATGGACCGATTCCATTGAGCCAGAAGAATTTGAGAGACAGTGGAAATTGGTAATGATTGAGTACGGTCTTACACAAAATAAATGGTTTGATGATATGTTTGCGATGAGATCCATGTGGATTCCGGCTTTTTACCAGCACGAGCCAACGTCTGGACTTATGAGAACAACATCGAGATTAGAGAGTGAGAACCATTTTTTTGCCAGGCGGCTAATTCACAACTCACTCTTGTAGAGTTTATGAATCATTTTGACGGTGCAATGGATGTCCAAAGGTTCAATCATAGAAAGAATGATCACATTTCAAGATATACTGAGCCTAGTGATTGGAGCCAAACTACTTTGGAAAAAGATGCTGCTAAGATATACACCAGGTCTATATTCTTTGATCAGCAAATAGAGATATATGGAACTATTACCGAATGTCTGCCGATGGACACCAAAATCGAGGGTCCACCGATAAGGATATCGTTGAAAGACTTTAAAGCTCATGGAGATGGGTTATTGTCACACCCCGATATTTCCACGTATTACCGGTGGGCCCGGTGGGGAGTATCGTGACGTAGTTGATATCGTCATAGTCAAACAACACAATTTAATGCACAGCGGAAGCAAAAGATAAATATATTACAAACCGATGAAGAATAATTTCAAGTATTACAAGAACGGTTATAGAAGATCCACAGGCGGATCAAAATTAAAAAAGGAACATTGTTCAACAGACTTTAGGCATCTAGAACTTGCAAGATTCCCTATTAACGCCCTGAGCTCCCAGCCAATTACGTACAGTACCTGTCAGTTAATCTTTTTGGAAAAATACGTCAGTTTACACTGGTAAATACAATTAACTGACTCATTTTGAAAACATTTATGAAAATTGATTTGAATGCACAAGGCACAAAATATCTTTTATAACTTGGGACAATTATATAAAAATAATCTTGTATAAGATTTACATGTTCGTTATACATTTAGGGCTCGATGTTAGAAACAGAGTCAAGATTAACAGACACACCACAAGTATAGGCCCACAAGAGAGTGAGATACCGTTTCCCTTATGCAACTATCAGGTGTATGCTACACCCCGTGCATAAGACGTGGCCATTTTGATTTTATAATGATGCCAAGGATATCCGGGACATGGTTATTAACCCCTAAAGGCCTTTATTTCAAACAAGACAGATTAAAACGGTTAACTCAATAATTTAACTACTAATCGATTAAACATTCAATACCCGACCAAGCGGTATTATAATACCGTATCCCAAGCCCGTATAGGGACAATAAGTTAAGAGTATTTACCTGAGCTTAAAATGCAATTTATACTCAGCCGTATATCCTAATCAGCAAGCACAAGTACCTCTACTGGGGCTCTTAATCTGGAACGAAGGTTTTATTAACCTATTAGATTCCTAACGGGTCTTATTTAAGTCGTAACTTAGACCGGTTAGTTTTAAGGAAAGGTTTACGGTTCAAAACGCGAGATTAAGCGTAGACCGGATTAGAATGTAGTTTAGACCCAAAAGTTTGGGGACTTGTATAATATGGGTAAACTAAACACATTCTGGATTTTGAGATAAAATTTATATGGTTTGACCCGTTTCGGTTAATTTATGCAAACTAGTTACATAAACCGTACCGAACGCGAAGAATGCATAACGAGTAACCATAAGAGTCATATACAGGTTTCCAAAGTTAATATGCCTTAAACATGTTGTGATATCAGTAAGATACCTTCCATTATGCCCAAAACGAATTTAAAACCAATTTATGCCTCGTAGGGGTATTTTGGTCATTTTAAAGGTTACAAAAGAGGTTAAATATAAATCTGAGGTTCAGGTCTGATTTGATCAGTAAAAATACTTAATTTAATAAGTTATATCAGTAGGGTATTACATATATGTGAAATTTATTGTTTATAACCAAACTATGCACCTAAGGGGCATTTTGGTAATTTCACATAAGGTTTAAAGGTCAAATCTGGAAATCTGAGTTTAAAACTTTTGCTTACTTTTAAAGTATAAAAATTTACTAAAAATATCAGTAGGTATCAAGTCTTATATGGTAAAAATAGTTTTAATACATACTATGCGTTTAAAACGCGTAAAAAGAGGGTTTTAAGCGATTTCCGGGTTTTATAAGAAAAGCTGATATTTTTATCATTTCAGAAGGCTTAAAATATTTTATTTATCATATAGGATCAGTAGAAAAAGGTTTGGTATCAAAATGATTTGTAAAACTCATTTTATAGGCCAAAAGGGCAAAACCGACAATTACCGAATCAAAGCTAGAACCCTATGTTATGCTCAGCCTAAAAATAAATAAAAATCTTCAAAAATCCCAAAATATTATTTTACATCAGTATGTAAAAAGTTTGGTATAAAAAACTGGGTTTAGATAGGCTTTATGCTAATTACGCCGTTTAATTAATAAAAAGCGTTCTAATTACGCTATTGAGCATAACTCCTAATCTAGACCTCAAACTGATGTGAAAATTTAAGGACATGTTTATAATTCAGTAACCAAGGTTATTGTCTTTTCACATTTTCAAAGTTCCCGTTTTAAGGTCAAAAGGGCATAACGGTCAACAATTAGGCATATAACGGAAACATGCAAATGAATAGGATAACTAAGGATCCAAGTTGTATAACCTCAGAGGGTTATACTAATCTATAACATGGTCCTAATAGAATCCTAAGGCATATCTAAACTAAGCTAAATTGGGTTAGAACTGAAAGTCAAAGCAAAAGTCAACTTTTGCGACTTTCGGTTCCGAACCGAGCCTAAACTCAAAATTGTCGGGTTGATCATGCTTAGACATGTTCAACTAATATTTACCAAGTTATTAAAGTGAGAAAACTGATTTTATGGCTTCTATATTAATAGTTATGAATTTTTATTTAAAACTAACCCGTTTGACTTGTTGGTGCACTACATCTGTCGACTTCGTCTTGGATCGAGTCATACATTGTATTGTATAGATTAGGGCGTGTTTTACGAGAAAACATGAGATTGTATGTGTTTAGAGGGATAGTTTCGCTCATATGGTCATAGTGTAAAGGTTCCGCTTATTAGAACACATATAGTTTCGCTTATATGGACATGTCCATATAAGCGAAACCATCTGGTCTATATATACCAGTCATTTGAGCGAAACCATTAGTGATGATCTTGTATTCCATGCCGAGGTGCTGCTAGTGTGAAGAACTGCATGTAATCGAGTGATATTCAATACAATCAGCAGTTTTAGTGAAGATTCAGTTGTTTCTACCTACATTTCTTGTTATTCCGCACCTGAAACATAGTTGAACGCCTCTGAACGACTCAATCAGGTTATAACACGATCCTACAAGTGGTATCAGAGCTTGGGAGGAGGAGTTCTATAGAATTTAGCTGGATTTCATCATCAATTCTTACTTCTACACCTTCTTTATTCAATTCAGAAATTTTTTACGGTCGAAATCTGCTCAAAATTTCATAGACAGTGCGCAATTGAACATAGACAAACCCTTGAAAGTTTTGGACCTAAATACGGACTAAAAATGGATGAAATCACCTTCGAACTTGGTTCCGCTTATTCGGGCATAGTGTAGTTCCGCTTTTCTGAACATAATAGTTCCGTTCATTTGGTCAACGATCAGAGGTTCCACTCCAAATTGCGTGCTAGTTTCGCTCGTGTTCATATTGTTGAAAGGTTTCGCTCCAATTTGACTGATAGTTCCGCTTATTGGTACAACTAGGGTTTCGCTTATTTGAACTTAGTAGTTTCGCTCCAGTGGACAACTTTGTTTGTAGTTTCGCTTATTAGGTAATATGAAGGTTTCGCTTTTAGTGCACATCACTTAGTTTCGCTTATTTGTCACTGTGTTTGAAAATTGTGCTAAGTAATCATGGATACCGAGTTCTACAACGCGTTCGCAACACCATCTGGTCCAGCCGCCGTTGTTCAAGCTATAAATATAGAAAACGAGATGGGTACCACCCAAAAGCCCCCGAAATTGATGAGTATCGAAGAATATTACGGGTGGAAAGACAGATTCGAGAACTGGGTTCAGGCAAACCATCTTAGATCATGGGAATGCATATTGAAGAAATACGTGTTGCCTCGAACAGAATTGCAGACTACAAAAAATCTGTTAGAATTCACGGAGCAGGAACGGGTTATGTACAAAGCTGAGAAAATGATGATAAGTCTGCTTCAGCAAGCGATCAAAGAAGACATCTTCATTTTGCTACAGCACGACAAAACTGCAAAGTCAATCTCGGATGCACTTAAAGTCAAATTTGAGGGAAGCGAGAACATGATAAAGAGCAAGAAAGCGCTGCTTAAGAAAGAGGTTAATTTGTTCAGTAGTCTACCGGGTGAAGATACAAAGAAGCTGATTGAGAGATACTGCCACCTTGTGCGATCAATATCTATGTTAAGTATTGAAAAAGATCGTGAAGAGTGGGTAGACAAGCTAGTTGATGCATTACCACAGAAAGAGTGGGGAACGTATTTGATGATACTGAAAAATACGGGTGTTTGTGATGGGTTAACGATTTCTCAGTTCATCGAAAAGATCGAGAGTCAGGATCTGGAACAACAGAAGATAGCTAGGATGAACAGTCCGAGTGGTCAACAGGATGTAAAGATGTATTACAAAGGCAGTGTTCCGGTTCCAGAATCTGAGAGAAGTCCGAAAATCCAAACTGCATTCAGTGCTGGAGATTCATCAGAAAAAGCTGATCAGGGTTCTGGCAAAAGCAGCAGTGGATTCTCATCATTTCCGAGTGTCAATCCTAAAGAGTCAAACACAAGCTTTCAGTCTCAAGGCACAAAGACAGGAAATGGTTATGTAATTCAGTGCAACATCGCTTTAAATCTTCCAGAAGGTCAAAGTTTTTCTGAGGAAACTGCAAAAGACCACATGGCTCTACTTGGTTCTGTGTTGTTATCTTATGAGGGTCTTGTTGCTGGTCGGATCGGAAATCCTATGCTTACAAAGGAGGATTACGATCAGATAGACGCCGAAGAGATGGAATTAATGGATATCAAATGGTGTCTTGCAAGTGTACTCAGACGTGCTGAAAAGTTCAAAACAATTACCGGGAGGAATGACTTTCTTGATGCTCATGTATCTACTTTAGGTTTTGATAAATCTAAAGTCACTTGTTTTCGATGCAGGGAGAAAGGTCATTTCAAACGAGAGTGCAAGGGTAGAGAAGCTAGTGGTGCACAGAATCCGTTCGGAAAAGATGATTACTACCGGAAAGCCATTTATTAGCAGGTTGGTCAATCACAGGATTCACAGACGGCTCATGGTAAGAAGATTGAAGATTCTAAGAGGGCATGTTTAGTGGATTTCAACTGGAGCAACTATATATCTCCTGATAGCAAAGTCTGTTTAGTTGATCAACATGATGAACAACTACCTGAAGGCTTCAGTTGGGATATGTTTGTTGATGAGAAAGGAGAGTTTAAAGCTTTCATTGCCAAGATTGTCAGAGAACCAGACATGTTTACCACCTGGATGAAGTCTCTTGGTGAGGCAGTGGAAAGTGTGGAGGAACAGTCTGTTACGTCTGATGAAAGTTCAGAAAGTGTTGATGAAAGTTCTCAGAATGCTGATGAGAGTGTACAGAATGATGTTAGTTCAGAAAAGGAAGTTGTATTTGATCAAACACCGTCTGATTCTGGTGTATCAGATACTGATTTTTAAAAATCTGTACAGTTTGATCAATCACAAATTGATAGCAGTAGTGATGATGAGGAAGAGAAACATATCAATATTGCTAAAACTCATTTGTCTCCTGAAAGTTTTCATTTCTATTTTGCAGATCGCATGAAAAAACTGAAGGCAAAAAGAGCTGCAAAAGAGCTGCAAAAGAGCACATGGAGATGAAGACTGAAAATGTTGCTGAGGAGAATGATAAGACTAAGCTGGTGAGTGAAGAAAAGATGTTTGAATCTGAGAAGGTGATAGAGACAGAAAAGGTGGTTGAAGTAATGAAAACAATCGAAGTTGAAAAGATTGTTGAAGTTGTAAAGCCTTGCGAGAAGTGTTTGGAAGCTTGCAAGGGATGTGCAGCAAAAGACGAGATAATTGCTGAATATGAGAAGAAAAAGGAGCAGTTACTGTTCAATCTCAACTATGTAAAAAAATCTTATGATGTCTTGAACAAAACAGTAACTGGGCTCCAAAAGACAAACTCAGAAAGAGAACAAGCACTTACGATGATGAATGCAGTCATGATGACTAAGCAGAAAGCTATCAACTTCTACATTGAAGAGAGTGCTAAATGGAAGCAAGAGTTGGAGACTGAGAAGATCGAGAATGAGAGAATTAGACGTTTATTACAAAGTTATTCAAGTTCTGATTATCTCATTGATCGTATTTACCCAACTGTTGCAGGTATGGAAGCTTTTCAAGATGAGAAGCAAAAGAAGAAGAAAGATTGTGGTAAGAAACCGACTGTTAGCTATAACAAGTGTCCACCTCCAATTTGGGAAGGGTACTCTCCTAGAAAACCAAACGAGGAGCAACTTGAAAAAGCAGTCAATATAAAGCTAAAAACCGACACAACTGATGAATTACCAGAAAACATTGATGTCACGTTCACCTCGTCTGACACTGATCATGAGTCTGAGTTAATCAAAAAGGTGGTCGATCAGGTGTTGGATACTGATGAGGATGAGTCAAAGTCTGAGTCTGGAGGGTCAAATTCGTCAGTCAATAGTCAAAATTCGTCGGTTAAACGATCTTACAGTAAAGAGTTTTTGTTATGAAAAGCAAATTTGGATGATAAAACATTTGAAGTAGCATACACTTTAAATGATTCGGACAAATTATATTATGACAAAGAATTTCCAATAAGAAGTGTTCGCTTTGACAGGATTAAAAAGGTTTTCAAAATGACAGAAATTAATATTTCTGAAATAAAAGATTTAAATCTTACTGAAAAACCTAAAAAGTACACTTCAAGAGTTCAACAACGACTAAACAAGAAAAAAGGTTACAATTCTGGTTTGGGTTCTCAAAAGAAACCAAATCAAAATCGTAGCTACAAAAAGAAAGGTCTTGGATTTATTCCACCAGAAAATCATAAAAATATGAAAATTTCTAAAACAAAAACTGAATTTGTGTCAGGTGAAAGTTCAGATGATGAACAGAAGAAACCATTCTGGAGACAGTCAAATCGAGAGTTTCTTGCTGATAAAAGAAAGAATGGAATTGAAGTGTGGCAACCAAAAGAAACTCGTACCTGTTACAGATGCAATGAAGTTGGTCATATTGCATGGAATTGTCAGAAGAACGCCAAAACAAAACAGGGAGTTTCTCAGAAGTTGAAAGAAAAGGTTGTTGATGTTGAACCACCAACTGAAAAACTTAAAGTTTTTGAAAACTCAACTTATGAGGTCGGTGAGTGTTCTAAAAAGAATGTTATCAAACAGAAAGCTGAGAACAACCAAGTGTGGGTTGTTAAGAAGGTTAGTGAGACAGTCGGCGATGAATCTGGTTCCACAAAGCCAGAGGAGCCACAGGTTGAGGAGAAAATTTCAATGAATGATGAAGAATTTCCATCACTGAAGTTTGAAGAAGTTAAAAAGAAAGTTGGTAAAATTGAAATCTCGAATCAGTTTTACAAAGAGAAAAATGAATTTGATGTCGAGAAAACTTTTAATGGAAGTGTAAAGAAAATATTTGGGAAAATGTTAAATGGGAGAGCAAAGGGGGTTAAAGATTTTTATGCAACTAAAAAGGCAACATACAACCCTACTGCACAAGAACTAAAAGCCATCAAGTCTGAGAAGACTTGGATGGAAGTCTGTTTCCCATAATAGTCTTAGGACTTTGCCGGAGATCCCAAGTTTTTATCGTGGATCATGAATCGGCATCTTTCTAGTAATTGTAAAGTTGGATTGAAAGATTTTGAAAGTGTTAAAAATTTTACAGGTGAAAGTACTACGTCGGAGCTTCCAGGTTGGTAATTGAGAAGCAGGAATCGGCATGTTAGTGGTTATTTTTACAAGTGGTACAAAGATTGCTTGAATGCAAAATGGTAAATCAGGGACATTAACTTGTACTTGATTTACTAATATAAAAACTGACAAGATGATGAACCATAAACCCAATTTTAATCCATGTGTAATCTACAAGTGGTAAAAACAAACTCATTTTCCGGAAAAATCATTTTGATTAAAACAAACTTAAGTGTTTTGAGATCTAAATGAGAAAATGGTTTGTGAATGGGGGAGTTCTGATTGTTTATGCTTAGTGGATGGCGAATTGATGCAATCCGGTGTCAGTTGTCAAGTTTTTGTACAGTTTGTTTTATATTCTAGTGGGTCTAGAGTTTAGTTTGTTTTCAATTTTTCTTTAATGTGTTTGCATTTTAGGGGGAGTAGTATTTTTTTTTCAGAAAATCTAAAAACATTAGAAAATTTGAAAAATACAAAAACATGATAAAAATCAAAAATGAGTTTTGTTGTGAAAAAGAGGAAATGATAGTACATCAGTAGGCTGTCACAACATGCTAAAGAAATGTAATGAGAAAATGTGATAAACAATCTCACTGAAGATATGCCAGTAGGTTTTTACACACTTAGTAAATTGTGACGAGATATAAACATAAAAATATCAAACTTGCTTGTTCTGTGGGTTAACAACGACTTGAATATATAGGTAACCCCTGAAATCTTGTTTGAAAGGTCCCTTATTCTGAGATACTAGGTCTTTATGCTCAGTGATATCTGGGGTATTATCCCGGGACTTCTGCTGTATGGAAGTACTAACCTAGTCCCCGGATAATGCTTTCTGCAAATGCTTGAAACATAGCATCGCCCTCAGCAAGCTGATGAAACAATAAAATTGATAGTCGCTGCTGTTGTAATCAAAAGAT
The DNA here is from genome assembly GCF_002127325.2 of Helianthus annuus. Taxonomy (NCBI): domain Eukaryota; kingdom Viridiplantae; phylum Streptophyta; class Magnoliopsida; order Asterales; family Asteraceae; genus Helianthus; species Helianthus annuus. The sequence continues at coordinate 108,376,900 of NC_035448.2, forward strand.
CCTCTAAAGGGGACACACCAAAAAGTCGAAGCCGTCATCTCTTTGCATATACTGAAGTATCGACCTGAGCTCTCACGGCCCTCGCAATCTAACCCTGAACAGATATCATCTGTGGTATACTCACCTGTAAGACTGAATATTGGGATCTGGATACGGGAGTATATTCAAGAAGTAGGACACACGAATAAGTTTAAGTGCTTAAAACATTAATTCGTATCTCGAAGCAGTTGAAGTTTGTGTGAAAATTTAAGTGGACAAATATACTGACAATCTAGGTGAATTGTTTAGAACTGAAAATGTAATCAAGCTTAACGGTGTTAGTGACATATCTCAAAAACTGATATGATCCTCTTACACGAACTCACAAAAATATTGTTTGTAAATATTTCTTTACTACATTACATTTTCTTTATTTCAAAATCCAAAAAGATTTTCAGTGTGTTTTAGCATAAAGTTTCAGAAAACTCAAAAAGATTTTTGACAACTGATGTTGGAAAGCTGATTTTCAAAATTCTATGTGCTAAACATGATGACATTGTTGTGAGGGGGAGTGTGTTTTGAGTGTCAAAATATGTTTTTCTAAAACAACAAGTGGTTCATCATATATGTGTGAATTGAGAGAAAATAGTTGTTGGTGAATATGCTATGAGAAAGAGTCATCTGACTGTGTCAGGAGTTGATGCACTACAAAGTGTTAAATTTAGAAGATTTACTTCTAGGTTAAGTATGTGCAGGTTTATCCAAGTTTCGATCCTGGAAACTGAAGTTTCTGTAGTGTGAGCCCGGTTTCGATTTTGGAACATGAAGAGTTAGACAATGATCCTGAAGCAGATGTTGCTGAAGAACAAAGGAATGCCAGCAAATCGAGAGGGGGAGTCTGAAGATAGAGAGAGAAAAGCCCAGAGACTGATCAAGACTGAAGATGTGAAGACATAGCATTGTCGTGACTCGATGAACGACTCCGTCAACATCTGAGGGGGAGTCTGTTGGTGCACTACATCTGTCGACTTCGTCTTGGATCGAGTCATACATTGTATTGTATAGATTAGGGCGTGTTTTACGAGAAAACATGAGATTGTATGTGTTTAGAGGGATATTTTCGCTCATATGGTCATAGTGTAAAGGTTCCGCTTAATAGAACACATATAGTTTCGCTTATATGGACATGTCCATATAAGCGAAACCATCTGGTCTATATATACCAGTCATTTGAGCGAAACCATTAGTGATGATCTTGTATTCCATGCCGAGGTGCTGCCGGTGTGAAGAACTACATGTAATCGAGTGATATTCAATACAATCAGCAGTTTTAGTGAAGATTCAGCTGTTTCTACCTACATTTCTTGTTATTCCGCACCTGAAACGTAGTTGAACGCCTCTGAACGACTCAAACGGGTTAGAACATGATCCTACATGACTTTTATGTTAATTATTTTGACCCGACAATTTAACTAAGTAAACGTGGTAATTAGGAGGTACCCTTATGAGGGTCTAACACCTACCTAATTACGATCACGTAGGCATGTTCGTTGCGAACAATGACTCAACCGTTTAAAAGTCAAAGCGTTTATCGAAAACGTTTGACTTTTCGGCTATAAACGCTAAATAAAATAAACTAGTCATGAAAGGACACTTACAAAGGTCCAATGGACTGAAGGAGGTTCTCAAGAAGCTCAAGATCCTCTCCAAAATTAGAGAACAAGCAGAAATGATATGAGGTGCAAATGAAAGCCAAGATCAAGGGGTATATATAGGTTTTTGAGAACCGTTAGGATCGTTTCTTGATAAACGATCCTTGATCTGGACCGTACACATCATACCCCCTGATTTTTAATACTATGGGTGCCCAAAATGGCCCATAGAATGAAGAAACCCATGTGCGAAAACCAGAAACCAGCCTGCTGATTGATAAAAGCTGTTTTGCAGCTCTGATGGACTTACACGGCCCGCGTAAGATTCTAAGAGAGCTTACGCAGCCCGCCTAACACCCAGATCAGCAACTAAAGTTTTAAAAATTGCTGAATTGGTCCCTGTGTGCATATAAGGTTATTTTTGGCATGTTTGAGGCCCGTTAAGCCATTTTCAAGGCTCTACAATGATGCCTAACCATAGGGAACATGAAACATGCTCAAGAATATGTCGGATGTCGGTTCGTTTGGTCGTACGGTCACGTTGTTCGGCTAATTACGACGAAACACGAACGGACTCGAAAAACGATCCAAATTACGCGACGAATGGAATTTTATCATGCCACACACTAAAATAAAATATTTTAATGCTTACATAAATTTTTGGATGTTCGGATATATACAGAACGTAAGATATGCGCGAAAATGCAAACTTATGCACTTTTTGACGCTTTTAGTCCTTATTGATCAAATAAGTTTATTTTTGCGCACCAAACACCTCTAAGCCTATTTCTAAGCTATGTAAAGGATATTTAGGGTATGTTTAACCTATGATCATATTCTGGAAGGTTCGATACCATACGAATCGGTATATTTTTGCAGTTTGACGCAAATAATCCCTTTAATGCGCAAACTTGCGCATATCATCGTTTAATAGCATCGAAGCCTTATCTAATCCATATTAGGCATTCATGAGAGTATTATTAAACATCACGATGCTTCGGGTTCGCTAAAAGGTCATTCAAAGGTATATTTAAACATATTGACACTTTTAACCCCTTAAACTTGTGAAGTTGCGTGCAACTTCACTTAAAGGCATAAAAACCTTAGATGGCCATTAATTTGCATTCCTGAGAGTATAATCAAATATCATGAAGCTCCTGGTTTGATAAAAGGTCACTCAGAGGTAGGAATTAACATGTTGACGCTTTTAACTCTTTATTGCACAAACTTTCAATTAATTACGCAAACGGCTACACTCGATCAACAAGTGGCTCATTTATGAATATAAATACCGTACGAGGTTATTCAGAAACTTATTTTAGGTATGATGACACTTCCAGTCCTTTAATAATCAAATTTTTCGATTTTTCGAAAAAATTAGTCCATTAAATTCAATGTTTGACTTTATTAAGGTTTGTTACACGTGTCAATACATCATTAGACGTGATTTTACGAGGTGTTACATCATCACCCCATTAAAAGAAATCTCGACCTCGAGGTTTGATAAAGTAATGGATGTACTTTTTGTCGCATAATGGACTTAACTTCTATAGCATATCTGGGGCCTCTCCAAGTACCCGAGTTGACCTCTATAATAGGTACATGTATCCTTTTTGGAGCTTCTTAACTAGTTGATCCTTAATCGATACGGGTTTCTTATCATATCATAAATCTGCATATCATTATGTGATAATGCTTCTCGACTTATTGGTGAAACATATCCTTAAATCATTAGTGTGGGTTACATTGCGAGTTCCACCACGTTCCATAAATAGGTTTTAGCTTATAAGCTATTGACCTTTGATGTATTCGATTTTCTCGAATGATCCTATATATAGTTAGAGCTTAACTAGCCTGTTGCATAAAAATTTTAGCACACCCTTCTTAGAGCGATACTTTCAATTTGAACCTTATTTCTTATTAAGGACTTAAGAGGGTTGCGAATTTCGTAAATCCTTAATTTTTCGCCGATTACTGGTAACTTTCAGATGATTATGGATTTGAATGATCTTATTCGTTGTTTCCAAGACGACTTTCAGATTCGGATATTTGAACTTACCAATTTTCTGTCTAACAATAAATGTTTAACATTCTATCTTTACAAGGTCTTCAAAGGAGCAACTTTGATACTTACATAACAACTATTATAGAAAAGCTTATTTAAGGTGAGATGGTTATTCCAACCACTGCTTAAAACTAATCTCAAGGAATAGCTAATCCTTACAGCTAGTCGAACAAATCGATGATCTTGGGCAGCTGATGGCGATTCTTAATTGTTGCCTAAATAGGGTTGCGGTAAACAATGCAAAAGCAAAATGCACCGTCTTTCTTAATTAACTATACCGAACTCTCAGAATAATGAATTAGGCTTTATGAACCTTTATCTTAAAACTTACTTAATAAGGGATTCGATTATTCCATAATCAACATGGAGTTTTTACAATACTCCAGCCCCAAGCAGGATGTTAATCTTAACTCTACTTGCCTCAGGAGGTAAACAGGGTAATCTTTGGAGAAGACAACCAAGACACAAGGAGGTTTCAGAGATTTTCCAAATCTCAGGCTCCAGTTCATCCATCATTGCCTGTGTCAGATAAGTGACACATTCACGTGACGAGTCCACGGGTTTCTTAATCAGAGACATTTACTTGGATAATTCCTTTCTAGATATCTTCTTTAAATACCATTAGCTGACTTTAATACCGTATGACCATTGGAATATCTTTGTGGTTCCATGCATTAAACCTCCATACTGATCAGGCATGGAAGCAATCTATGGAACATATTAAGATACACCAATCCTTATATGGCGCTTTTGTCATACCATCTGGTATTCGTAATCGATAGAGATCAAGGAGATATCAACTACATATGATGATGCACTTCATCTGGAGAGAGGGTACACTAGAATTTCATGACTGGAGATTTCTGACAGGAACAGAAGAAATGGTTCCTATGATTTTCATCTGAAGTTTTACCTTATACTTAATATCTAGGGTTCTTATGGAAGATTTAGAAGTTTACTATACTTATAATTCCTGAAGGATTTATTGGTATCCGAATCAAAACAGAATTCTTAGCATTTATATTCCAATAAATGTTAAAGAACATATTTGATGTCATTATTGATATGAACTACCTCTGGCATTCTTTAGGAGAGTTTAAGCGCTTTCGTACTTAGGCTTTCCTTCCTTAGCCGCACTTCCCTTGACAGATGTAGGGCATGTAGTCTTGATGTGGCCTTTCTCACCACAGCGAAACAGACTGCATTCTCCATGTCCTTGCAATCCAACGTTTTATACTCCATTGATTTGCAGATCCTACAAGCCCTAGGCTGCGATTGGGATTTTGGTTCGAACCTGCACTTCCCTAGATGGTGCTTCTTGCAGGTCTTGCATACAGGTTTCTTGTTGGACTCTTGCTTGTTCTTTTTCCTAGAACTCTTGGAGTTATCTTCCTCCCTTTTCCTCTTTAGTTCATCCTTTGCATTCGAGGCATGAACGAGATCCTTCTTGTGAGTAAGGAAGCGTTGTCACACCCCCAAAATACCACCTAGGGAGTGTCCCTGATAGGTGTGTGACGTACCGACAATGAGCCACTAATTACATTGAACCCATACAATTTTCAAATAAAGTTCTCAACCATTAATGAAATACCATCAACAAGTTTGTACGAAAACCAATAGGTTCAGCGGAAGCAAATAATAATCCTTAGTTAAATTGTTCAAAAACCAAAGTGTAATAATAACAAATAATCACATGAGTCCCTTCAGTCGACCCATGACCACTCTTGCTCCTCCAGACAGCAAGTTTCCAAATCCAAGGTATCTAACGACCTGCGAGTATGCAACAAGTGTATGAGACAAAGCTGGCGAGTTCACAGTTTACGAAAATGTTTGTTAGCAAGTGATTATTCCAGTTCATTAACAATTGCAAAAATAATATTGATAATATCTCGATACTGAACAAGACGGCTCCTGATGTATGAATTTGCCCGTTCCCCAGTACTCCTATCAAAGCACTGGGCCCGACTGGGTCATTAGTTCACAACCGTCCTCCCCGGTACGGTGTGAGGGTGCCAAACCTAAGTACCGCTACCAACTAATACACCGTTACCTCCCCGGTAACAAAAGATGGGACTTAAGAGTGATAGAATGAGAATATTATTCAATATACCAGTTTTACCCAAAAGACTTATCCCTCCCCGGGATACCCACTAACTGTCCCAACCACCGGGACGCATGCTCAAGAGTAGTGAACTCACCTTAGGTTTGCTCGGTAGAGTTAGTTATGTATTCACAGTGGACTAATAAGACCCTAATATCAATTCCAGCAATAGTCAGTTTTATAACACTTAACCATACATTTGCTATACACATTTCACATAGAGCTTATACATAATGTCATACAATCCACAACAAGGAAATCACGCATCTCAGTAATTACAATATACATGAAACATTCGGTTTCATCTTTACTCATCTGATTTCGTCACGTGTACAAGTACTAGGTCACACTTAGCAGGCCATTCATGCATTCACCAATTTATACCCTGAACCTTTACTAACTAATGCAATGTAACCATTTAACCTTAAGCATTCACACATCACAATATGTGACCCGGGCATGGTCCAAAATCTACGGCCCAACAATCATACAATTCACACACATAAGTCAATCCATAAGAGAGTGCGACCAAAACCCATTTGTGTGACTGGTTGGGCTTGTGGCCCACTGTTTAGAGTGCGGCCAAAACAGCAGTCTTAGGTGGGCCTGTTATCTCATTTTGTGAACATGTGCAGCCCAGTTATAACCCAACCATAATATACATATACTAGACATTTGGGCCCTCGCATAATTCCTTTAATTACCTGATCCACTGTTATCAATTTATTTAAAGTTTACAGTCCAATGACTTGTAATTTATCAACAACATGGGGTCCATTAGTTGCTGTTGTGCGAGCCCAAAACCAGCGGCCCACTGACCTGATGTGCGGCCCACTCAACCCTAACCCAATTCTAGTACCTATTCAACCCAATAGTTCTTGTTTACGGTGTTACCAGATCAATGCAGTTATTCACAAATCCACATTAAATCTAATTATCATCAATATCATATCAATCAAAAGCATGTGTAACCGTTTGCCATATTAATACATCTGATAATCATGTTGTAACACAAAGTCACTGATTTCCCAACCCTAAACCTTAATATATTATTCACCCTAGCCACCGATTAATATAGATGCTATCATAACATGTTCGGTCAGTTTATGTTGCAACAATATCCCTATAATTCCTTATCACATAAACATGCATATTAACACAACTATGTTTCATTTTCTCAACAATGTAATATCCATCAAGAACCATACTGTCTAATATAATCTGCAAACTTAATACATCATGCATGAGCAGCCTATATCTTTAACATTCAGATCGGTTATATCAAACTAAACACATACTCGGATCACATTGGTAAACAACGTTAAAACAGATTCCGATCATATATTTTACTAGTGAGTATTATGATTATATCTGTACTAGAACTATAATAATAACTATAACACCAATCAAGGTCACCAAAAACAATCAACTTAAACAAGGAATCTAGTGTACTAACCAAGAGGACTCGACTAAAGAAGCTGATGTCTTCGAACTACAGGATCACTTCGATAGGGAGGGGGTCTGCCGCACGCATGTATGGGGTAGTAGGGTTTTGGTTTGTGTGGTGATTGTTAAATATTGAACATCCGGCATATAATATTCGTGAACAAGGCAATGGAAACGATCAGTCATGTTGGACCCCTTTTGAACTTCTTTTTGGGCCGAGAACATGGTTCCATGAATATAAGTTTGGGCTAAATTCTATTCTATTAATGGTTTCAAACAACACACACATACACACATCGCGGCCCAATCATGCATTACGGCCCAATCGCGCACACGACATAGAACTTGACCCGTTATGCACACACACACTACTCAACCACAATGTACATTAGCACGTTTACCACAGTCACGGTCCGAACAGGTTGACTAAAACGAGAATGGAGAAAAATCACAAAACCGGAGGCACTAACCTTGAAACTTCGGGTTGTCACAAGTGTGGTCTTGGATGAGATTTGGAGCAAGTAGCATTGGGCTCCTTGAACTTTTTCACAGCCTTCCTCACAGCTTTTCCAACAGATGCATCTATCATAGCTTGGAGAACATCTTTGGAGATTCTGAGGTTCACAATTGTAGCATCATTAGCATGCGTCGCATCATCCATGACACGATCAACGCCTGTCTTATCCGAGTTTGCCATACTCAATATTTGGTTCCTAACACCAAATAAAACAATTACTTAGTTGCAATCCAACAACCGCTATTAATCATCCTGATGAGTCAACATATACTATCCATGGTACCATTAAACCATATAGGCTAATATAGTACGAACATTCTCAATGAACGTTATTTAGATATGTATATATGTTAATTATACTTGGCCTAGGCCATAAAAGACCATCATGGCAATTTATACTTGGCCTAGGCCATAAAAGACCATCATGGCAATTAAGGTGTGGATCTAGTCCATCACCTTTTTGACAGGGAATCAAATGTCACATTTGTCTTGATCATATTTGATGATTTTTGGATAGCTTGAAAGCTTGTCATAAGGATATTGGATAAGAGCGATTCCTAATGGATATAAAGCATCCATCTAAGGTTGCTGAAGCAGTCTCTAATTGTTATCGGCCAATTCTACCTTGCGTTATAAGCCTAAGGTCCTAATAGGCGGATACAACAGCTTACAATATTTATTGTCCACAATAGACTTTTCTGCGCCTTAATCAAACAATTCTCGCATACACATCATTGATAAGGAAAGGTACCTGATACGTCGTTATCATTCTACACCATCTCCTGGGCGTTCATTTGAAAGACCCGAGCATTGGTTTTCTTAGCCTCTTCAGGCTTCTTCTGATTCCTAGGGCAGTTGGTCTTGATATGCCCCTTCTCGTTGCAACCATAAGAGGTTGCATCTTTCAACTTCTTGCAATCCAAGGTCTTATGCTCCTTGGACTTGCAGATTCCACAAGGTAGAGTCTGAGATTCAAATCTGCATTTCCCGAGGTGGTATTTCCTACAGGTTTTGCACCTGGTCTTTTCACCCGACTGCTGGTTGCCCTTTTTAAACCCGGAACTCTTCTTATGATCAGAGTTCCCCTTTTTTTTCTTATCGGAGCGATGAGAATCCTCATCCTCCTTTTTACACTTCCCATCATTAGAAGCTTTAGCAGCCTTGTTTCTGACCGCATCGAGCGTGAGAGATAGTGACAGATCTGCCGCAGACCTGAATGTAGTAGGTCTCGATGCTTTCACACTTGCCTTGATTTCTGGGGCTAGACCCCCAATAAAGCGAGCTATACGCTTTGGTTCTGGTGTGATCAAGTAAGGAACCGATCGAGACATGGTATTGAAACTTGTAAGATATGCCTGACAATCTAGGTTCTTCATGACCAATGCCAAGAAATCAGTCTCAATCTTCTCAACTTCATGTTGAGGATAGTAATTTTCTTTAATAAGAGCAACAAATTGATCCCATGTCAGATTATACAACGGGATCTTCCCTGTAGCTTGGATCAGTGACCTCCACCATGCAAGAGCTTCTCCTTTAAAAGATTGTGAAACAAAATTCACAATGTCTTGCTCTGCACATCCGCTAATATCACCAACGGTGTCCATCTCATCGAGCCACGTCATGCAGTCGATGGCTCCCTTTTCTCCTGTGAAGTCTCTGGGCTTGCAGGAGACAAAATATTTGTATGAACAGGTTTTAACCCGAGGCTCCTGATTGAGCTCATCCTGCCTAGATGGCACACTCCTCTGATTCGAAGAATGACGAGAATCGCTTTTGCGAGCCGTATGAGTCTTGGAGGGTGGTTTTGAATGAGGTTGTGATTGAGTTCTGACGCGAGTACCACTCGATTCATTATCTCGTCTATCCAGAGCTCGAGTAACGACATTATATATTAATGCCTGTAGTTCCTCACAGTTATATTAACTCTGGTAGTATCATTGTTCTCCCTCGGGTGGCTGTTAACCTCATCTGATTCAGCCATGTAGCTTGATTGCTACGAAAATATTGACAATGATTTATTCAGAGGTCATTATGGAATCATCATTTTTGACGACTCATTAACCATGGTAATATAAACCATATTGGTTAATTTGTTAATTATATTAGTATTTTCATTATAATTTATCCTAGTTATAAAACATTAAGGATATTAAAGTGGCACAACAGGCCTAAAGACAAGGACAATTTTAAATTTATAAGCCACGATTTTTAGGGAATCGAGGCATTAAAGTTTGAACATAGTTCATTACCTTTCCTTGACAGGGAGTCTATTTTAGAACCATCATCTTCGATGATTCATTAACCATGGTATTAATAGACCATAGTTGGTTAATTTGATAATTAGCTTTATTTTAAATTTTCATTATAATTAATCCAGCCAGAAGCTATTAAAGATATTGAAATGGCACAAAAGGCCTTATCACGAGGACAATTTTGGATTTATAAGCCATGATCTTATAGGATCGGGGCATTAAGGTTTGAACGTAGTTCATTACCTTTCTTGACAGAGAGTCAAAGACTACAACTGTCTTTTGTCTTTTAGGACAATAGATATAGCTCGTAGGCGTTCCATTACTAGTGGATGTTTGCAAAAATGATCATCTTAATTTGATGATTTAAGCCATGATTTCTAAATCACTAGGCTAGATAAGGGGTTGGAAATTCCCATTATAAAGATGAAAAGTGTGATTTTATCGCATCACTGTTGTCAGGAGTGTTAACATGTTTTCTTTAGATGTTAACAAGGATCTGAATCTCTTTTAAACAGGTTTTACCATCATAGCTAGGTCCTTAATGACAAACAAGCTAGGTTATACCCTTTAAGATTCTTTTATTATATAGGCTGATAAAAGAAGGATATTATGATTTATTTTATATAATATATTCATTTATATATATCAGTAATGAATTTTGGGATCATTAAATGAAAGAAGTACATAGATGCCCTAATCGGGACTTTTAAACAAGAATTTGTCCACGAAGGAACTAAAAGATAAATATGTCCTCATAAGGACTAATAAGGAAATGAAAAACAACAAAAGAGTTTCTTCTTTACTTTATTTCTGGTAATTTTCTCCTTGGTTCTCTGCGTGAGGTATGAATACCGAAGGTTTTGGTGGGTAATCCAAATTTTCTATTTTGGAATCTTTACAAAAGTGGAATCCAAGGATTTTATGGGTAATCAACAATTTGGATCATGAATAAGATCAAGATAGGTTTATTCCAAGTCTGGGATTCCAAGACTTGGAGGTAAGAAGTACGAGTCCTTTGATTTCATAGGTATTATCTTTGGAATAGGATCTTCAAGGACAACAGGTACGAACTCCTCCGATGTTGGCTTCTCATTTGAAGTTTCAAAAGTCTTGGGCAAAGAATTTGAAATATGATTTATGGGTTCAAAAGGTCATTCCTCCATACAGGTCGTGAGCTTATTCGAGCTGTAGTATGAAGCTTTACATTCTTAACTTCGGATTTGGAGAGCCTCCACCAATGGCAGCTTTGCTCGGCGACACGATCCGAAGATACAGAAATATTGAAAACAATGCATATAACAGGGATGAGATCATTCCTAGTTTAAGTCTAGACTCGGAAGTTAGGGAATATGCTACTGTGTTATTGAGATTAAACACAAAAGGCTAGTGTTTAATTCACTCAATGTTGGCTCTGATACCAACCTGTCACACCCCGATATTTCCACGTATTTTCGGTGGGCCGGTGGGGAGCATCGTGACGTAGTTGATATCGTCATAGTCAAACAACACAATTTAATGCACAACGGAAGCAAAAGATAAATATATTACAAACCGATGAAGAGTAATATCAAGTATTACAAGAACAACTGTAGAAGATCCACAGGCGGATCAAAATTAAAAAAGGAACATTGTTCAACAGGCTTTAGGCATCTAGAACTTGCAAGATTCCCTATTAATGCCCTGAGCTCCCAGCTAATTACGTACAGTACCTGTCACTTAATCTTTTTGGAAAAATACGTCAGTTTACACTGGTAAATACAATTAACTGACTCATTTTGAAAACATTTATGAAAATTGATTTGAATGCACAAGGCACAAAATATCTTTTATAACTTGGGACAATTATATAAAAATAATCTTGTATACAGATTTACATGTTCGTTATACATTTAGGGCTTGATGTTAGAAACCGAGTCAAGATTAACAGACACACCACAAGTATTTGCCCACAAGAGAGTGAGATACCATTTCCCTTATACAACTGTCAGGTGTATGCCTACACCCCGTGCATAAGACGTGGCCATTTTTATTTTATAATGATGCCAAGGATATCCGGGACATGGTCATTAACCCCTAAAGGCCTTTATTTCAAACAAGACAGATTAAAACGGGTTACCTCAATAATTTAACCACTAATCGATTAAACATTCAATACCCGACCAAGCGGTATTATAATACCGTATCCCAAGCCCGTATAGGGAAAATAAGTTAAGAGTATTTACCTGAGCTTAAAATGCAATTTATACTCAGCCGTATATCCTACTCAGCAAGAACAAGTACCTCTACTGGGGCTCTTAATCTGGAACGAAGGTTTTATTAACCTATTAGATTCCTAACGGGTCTTATTTAAGTCGTAACTTAGACCGGTTAGTTTTAAGGAAAGGTTTACGGTTCAAAACGCGAGATTAAGCGTAGACCGGATTAGAATGTGGTTTAGACCCAACAAGTTTGGGGACTTGTATAATATGGGTAAACTAAACACATTCTGGATTTTGAGATAAAATTGATATGGTTTGACCCGTTTCGGTTAATTTATGCTAACTAGTTACATAAACCGTACCGAACGTGAAGAATGCATAACGGGTAACCATAAGAGTCATATACAGGTTTCCTAAGTTAATATGCCTTAAACAAGTTGTGATATCAGTTAGATACCTTCCATTATGCTCAAAACGAATTTAAAACCAATTTATGCCCCGTAAGGGTATTTTGGTCATTTTAAAGGTTACAAAAGAGGTTAAATATAAATCTAAGGTTCAGGTCTGATTTGATCAGTAAAAAGACTTAATTTAATAAGTTATATCAGTAGGGTATTACATATATATGAAATTTATTGTTTATAACCAAACTATGCACCTAAGGGGCATTTTGGTAATTTCACAAAACGCGTAAAAAGAGGGTTTTAAGCGATTTCCGGGTTTTATAAGAAAAACTGATATTTTTATCATTCCAGAAGGCTTAAAATATTTTATTTATCATATAGGATCAGTAGAAAAAGGTTTGGTATCAAAATGATTTGTAAAACTCATTTTATAGGCCAAAAGGGCAAAACCGACAATTACCGAATCAAAGCTAGAACCCTATGTTATGCTCAGCCTAAAAATAAATAAAAATCTTCAAAAATCGAAAAATATTATTTTACATCAGTATGTAAAAAGTTTGGTATCAAAAATTGGGTTGAGATAGGCTTTATGCTAATTACGTTGTTTAATTAATAAAAAGCGTTCTAATTACGCTATTGAGCATAACTCCTAATCTAGACCTCAAACTGATGTGAAAATTTAAGGAAATGTTTATAATTCAGTAACCAAGGTTATTGTCTTTTAACATTTTCAAAATTCCCGTTTTAAGATCAAAAGGGCATAACGGTCAACAATTAGGCATATAACGGAAACACGCAAATGAATAGGATAACTAAGGATCCAAGTTGTATAACCTCAGAGGGTTATACTAATCTATAACATTGTCCTAATAGAATCCTAAGTCATATCTAAACTAAGCTAAATCGGGTCAGAACTGAAAGTCAAAGCAAAAGTCAACTTTCGCGACTTTCGGTTCCGAACCGAGCCTTAACTCAAAATTGTTGGGTTGATCATGCTTAGACATGTGCAACTAATATTTACCAAGTTATTGAAATGAGAAAACTGATTTTATGGCTTCTATATTAATAGTTATGATTTTTTATTTAAAACTAACCCATTTGACTTTTATTTTAATTATTTTGACCCGACAATTTAACTAAGTAAACGTGGTAATTAGGAGGTACCCTTATGAGGGTCTAACACCTACCTAATTACGATCACGTAGCCATGTTCGTTGCGAACAATGACTCAACCGTTTAAAAGTCAAAGCGTTTATCGAAAACGTTTGACTTTTCGGCTATAAACGCTAAATAAAATAAACTAGTCAAGAAAGGACACTTACAAAGGTCCAATGGACTGAAGGAGGTTCTCAAGAAGCTCAAGATCCTCTCCAAAATCAGAGAACAAGCAGAAATGATATGAGGTGAAAATGAAAGCCAAGATCAAGGGGTATATATAGGTTTTTGAGAACCGTTAGGATCGTTTCTTGATAAACGAGCCTTGATCTGGACCGTACACATCATACCCCCTGATTTTTAATACTATGGGTGCCCAAAATGGCCCATAGAATGAAGAAACCCATGTGCGAAAACCAGAAACCAGCCTGCTGATTGATAAAAGCTGTTTTGCAGCTCTGATGGACTTACACGGCCCGGGTAAGATTCTAAGAGAGCTTACGCGGCCCGCCTAACACCCAGATCAGCAACTAAAGTTTTAAAAATTGCAGAATTTGTCCCTGTGTGCATATAAGGTCATTTTCTGCATGTTTGTGGCCCGTTAAGCCATTTTCAAGGCTCTACAATGATGCCTAACCATAGGGAACATCAAACATGCTCAAGAATATGTCGGATGTCGGTTCGTTTGGTCGTATGGTCACGTTGTTCGGCTAATTACGACGAAACACGAACGGACTCGAAAAACGATCCAAATTACGCGAAGAATGGAATTTTATCATGACACACACTAAAATAAAATATTTTAATGCTTACATAAATTTTTGGATGTTCGGATGTATACAGAACGTAAGATATGCGCGAAAATGCAAACTTATGCACTTTTTGACGCTTTTAGTCCTTATTGATCAAATAAGTTTATTTTTGCGCACCAAACACCTCTAAGCCTATTTCTAAGCTATGTAAAGGATATTTACGGTATGTTTAACCTATGATCATATTCCGGAAGGTTCGATACCATACGAATCGGTATATTTTTGCAGTTTGACGCAAATAGTCCCTTTAATGCGCAAACTTGCGCATATCATCGTTTAATAGCATCGAAGCCTTATCTAATCCATAATAGGCATTAATAAGAGTATTATTAAACATCACGATGCTTCGGGTTCGCTAAAAGGTCATTCAGAGGTATATTTAAACATATTGACACTTTTAACCCCTTAAACTTGCGAAGTTGCGCGTAACTTCACTTAAAGGCATAAAAACCTTAGATGGCCATTAATTTGCATTCCCGAGAGTATAATCAAATATCATGAAGCTCCCGGTTTGTTTAAAGGTCACTTAGAGGTAAGAATTAACATGTTGACGCTTTTAACCCTTTATTGCGCAAACTTTCAATTAATTACGCAAACGGCTACACTCGATCAACAAGTGGCTCATTTATGAATATAAATACCGTACGAGGTTATTCAGAAACTTATTTTAGGTATGATGACACTTCCAGTCCTTTAATAATCAAAGTTTTCGATTTTTCAAAAAAATTAGTCCTTTAAATTCAATGTTTGACTTTATTAGGGTTTGTTACACGTGTCAATACATCATTGGACGTGATTTTACGAGGTGTTACAATTATTAGAGGTATTATAGCATATATATTTAAAACATGCGATTTTGAAAACCCACATGCGAATTTCATACAGAACATGATTTTGCAATATGCGATTTTGATGTACGCATGCGATTTTAAATTAATTCAATAAAATGATTTTTTAGACTTGCGAAATTGTTCATGTACATATGCGATTTTATTTTATTTTATTTT
Source organism: Helianthus annuus (assembly GCF_002127325.2). NCBI lineage: Eukaryota > Viridiplantae > Streptophyta > Magnoliopsida > Asterales > Asteraceae > Helianthus > Helianthus annuus. The sequence goes on from NC_035448.2 coordinate 108,392,488, forward strand.
GGTTTTCTTAGGTGTGTTTCAAGAATCTTGAAAATGATGTAACTGCACAGTGTAGCTGTTTGCGTTTTGAACGGTATAGGCTGCTATGTAAACACATCTATTTTCTTTTCAAGATGTTTGGTGTTAAAGAAATACCAAACAAATATGTTATGAAGAGATGGACAAAGGATGTGGTTTCGAATGAATTAAATGCCACATTCGATGTAAAGGTGAATGATAAGGATGAGCAACAGAAGGCTAAATAGATTGCTCGTGAAATCATCTACACATGGGAGTATTTGGTTAGCAATTTGATTTCCGACCTTGATCAACTTGTTTTAGTCAGGGATCAAATGAAGCATATTAAAGAAAAAGTTGATCAGAGTCGTATAACCAAGCAGCTTGATCCAAAGTTTGACCGGTTTTCAAAGTTGCTTGGTTACCAACAACCAGTAACTAATGCACCTCCTACTATCCGTGTGCCGGCTGGTATAAGACACAAAGGACGTGGCTCGCATAAAAGGATTAAATCAAAGAAGGAACAAATGATCAGCCGCAAAGGAAAAAGGTCAAGGACATGTAGTGTGTGCAACGAAAAAGGTCATGATATTCGGACTTGCGAGATACTGAAAGACAAACATCAAAAGAAGATGAAGGGAGTCTAGATTGAAAAAGATCCCAGGCACAAAGCCAAAGAGGTCGAAGACGATGAAAAGGAAGATGAGTTTGAAGATTACAGTGGAGGTAGTGATGATGGCACTGAAGAAGAAGATCAGTGGGAGGAGGTTTCAGATGAGGAAGATTAAATTTTTTACTGTACATGCGATTTTACAAGACAAACATGCGATTTCATACATATGAGTTTATATCATACAATCATGCGATTTAGTATGTAAACTTGCGATTTCATATGCATCAGTATATAAGTAGTTTAACATGCGATTTCGTTTTGTTACATGCGATTTTGAGTTATCTTGTTTTTTTTTTGACAAAAATGTCTAAATCATTCATGCGATTTATATAATAATGAAGCATAAGATGTTTTCAAAACTTGTACAAAAAACATAAATATAAAGTAGTTTTTATTGTCTAACACAACTAAAATGATAAAACGATTAAACAGAAATCTAGTTACTTGAAGCAAAGATTTTTTCACATTAAGCCGAGCTGAACTCTATCTTTTCTTTCACAGTGTTTAGAGCATCTTTCAGGAAAGAGAAGGCTAAGTCATCAGCTCAAGACTGTTCCTTTATGTGATCCAAAGCTGCGTCTCTGAAGCTTGATGGTGGTTCTTCAAGTAGTTTCTCCCACATCGCTTGATTTTTCTTGATTTCTGCAAGAATCTTCCCATGCACATCAAGAATTAAATGAGATGAGGTGACATCGGTGCTTATTTCTGTCAACGTGCGAGTTGATAATAGTTCCTTTATTGCAATGTTTTTTTATCTGTTGTGAATCTTCAGATGACATTTTGTGTGTGTTTTTGTATGTTTTTGTGTTCAGTGTCTTAATATGGAAGGTAGTTATCCTTGGGTGTTTTATATTAAAATAGTAAATTTATTGTGTAAGTAGAGTGGTAAGTTCAGTAGTATTTTGTCACACCCCTAATTTCCACGTGTCACCGGTGGGCCCGGTGGGGGATTATCGTGACGTCGTTGATATCGTCATAGTCAAACAACACAAATTATAATGCACAGCGGAAGCAAAGATAGATTTATTTCAACTTAATATTATTGTAATATCCAAGTATCACAAAATGTCGAAATAACATCCACAGGCAGAATCAAACGAAAAAGGAACTTCATTTCAATAGACTTCATGCATCCTAAGCTTGCGAGACTTCTATGGATGCTTAAGGAGTGACCAGCCTATTACGCGTAGTACCTGCACTTAGTCTTTTTGGAAAATACGTCAGTTTACACTGGTAAATACAATTTAACTGACTCATTTTTGAAAATGTTTAAAAATTGATTTAAATGCACGTGGCATAAAACTTTTTATAACTTGGGATAATTATTTGCTTAATAATCTTGTAAAAGAATTACATGTTCATTCTGCGTTCAGTAGCCCGGGTTCGTTCCGGGTTAAGGATTAATAGACACACCACTTAATATAATTCCGCCGCGAGACTTCTCTCGTACCGACGATTATACATGTTATACAGCGCTACGGGTGTACGCCTTCACCCGAGTGCTAAGGTCGTGGCCATTCTTTGAATGATGCCAAGGATATCCGGGACATGGTCATTAAGCCCCCAAAGGCGTTAAACAAACAAAACAGCATTTTCAAACGGGTTCATTTGACTGCACATAACCAAGACCGGTTATGGTCAATTTCCCGACCAAGCGGTATTTTATATACCGTACCCCAAGCCCGTATAGGGAAAATAAGTTAAACGTATTTACCTGAGCAAAGTATAACCAAATATAACGAGTGCAAGTAGCTTTTACTGGGCTCCTAGATCTGGAAATTAAGGTTTTAATAACCTATTAGAATCCTAACGGGTCTTAAGCTTAGACCGGTTAGTTTTATATAAAGATTACGGTTTTAAACGCACAATAAGGCGAAGACCGTTTTAGAATGTGGTTTTTGCCCCAACAAGTTTGCACACTTGTTTTATATGGGTATCATAATCACATTCTGGATTTTGAGACCAAAAAGATATGGTTTGACCCGTTTCGGCTAAAATGGCCAAACTAGCCACATAAGCCGATCTGAACGCGTATAATGCGTAACAAGTAACCATAGGAGTCAAATACAAGTTTCTGAAGTTAATATACTTAAAATATGTTGTGATATCAGAATGATACCTTCCATTATGCCCCAAATGATTTTTAAACCAAAACTATGCCTCATAAGGGCGTTTTGGTCATTTTATAAGGTGTAAAAGAGTTAAATTAATAACCTGAGTTACAGGTCTGATCACATTAGTAAATATATTTAATTTACTAAGTTATAACAGTAGGGTAACAAAATTTGTGAAATTTATTGGCTTTAACCTTACTATGCACCGTAGGGGCATTTTGGTAATTTCACAAGTGCCTAAAAGGTCAATTCTGGAATTCTGAGTTCAAAACATTTGCCTACTGTTTAAAAATATAAAAGTATACTAATTACATCAGTAGGTTCAAACCCTTATGCTAAATAAGGTCCTAGTGCACACTTATGTGTTAAAAATGCCTAAAAAGGCGATTTGGAGCCATTTCCGGGTTTTCTGTAAAAAGCTGATATTTTTAATATTCCAGAAGGCTCAAAATAATATATTTATCATAACAAATCAGTAGAAATTGGTTTGAGGTCAAAAGGTTTTGTAAAACTCATTTTATGGCTAAAAAGGGCAAAACCGGCATAAACCGAATGAACCTTAGAATACTAAGTTATGCTCAGCCTAAAAATAAATAAAAATCTTCAAAATTCCCAAAATATTATTTTATAACAGTGGGTAAAAAGTTTGGTATAAAAATTTGGGTTTTAATAGGTTATACGTAATTTACGCCAATTAATTAGTAAAGAAGCTCTTAATTACGCTATTGAGCATAACTCTTAATCTAGACCTTAAACTGACTTCAAATTTTGGGTGCAAGTTTATAAATTAGCAACTAAGGTGCCTACTCTTTTACATTTTCAAAAATCATGTTTTAAGGTCAAATGGGCATAATGGTCAATATATAAGCAATTAACGGAAACATGCATGTGAATAGGATATCTATTGAACCGGGTTGTATAAACTCAGAGAGTTATACTAATATGAAAATAGGTTCAAAAGAAGCTCTAAGGCAATCCTAATCTTAGCTTAAACGGGTCAGAACTGAAAGTCAAAGCAGAAGTCAAACTTTGCGACTTTCGGTTCCAAACCGAGCCTAAACTGAAAATTGTCGAGTTGAACATGTTGGAACATGTTCTTACATTAATTACCAAGTTATTTTAATGATCAAACAGATTGCATGTAACCTACATTGCTAATTATAAGTTAATTTGAAGTTAAGCGTTCTGTTGACTTTTTATAGTTAGCTTTGACTCGACAATTTGCATGCTTAAAGTGGGAATCTGGAAATACCCTTTTAAGGGTTTGTTACCCACATAATTACCTACTTAAAGGTATCTTTAATTCGTGATTTGATAGAGCACATTATAAGTAATCACGAAGTCAAACCTTAATTACGATGGTTTGACTTTTAGCTAATTAACTAAGCTAAAAGTAATTAGAGGGGTTTAAGGACACTTACAAGAGTCCTAAGAAGGATTATGGAGCCTAAGAAAACTTGGTGATGTCCAGAGAAGCTCCAAGAGATCTTGAACAAGAGTGCCAAGTGAGCAAGTGAAAAATGGTTACAACACAAGCTCCTTTTATAGTAAGCCAAGTGCCTTAGGATCTTGCCAAGTAACTCTAGGATAGTTAGGAGATGATCCCAGGTGCCCCTATAAGACTAAATACTGCCTAGCAAGCCCCTGGTTTCAAATATTTACGTTTTAAGTCGGTTAACAGGTTGAACAGGCAGCTGTCCAAAATCTGCTGCCAGCGACCTCCTTACGACCGTAAGCACATGGCCTTGCGGTCCGTATGCTTTTCTTACGGACCGTAAGCTTTAATCTTTACGGTCCGTAACCGACCTTGCTGTAAACTCCCAGGTACCCTCCTTACGGACCGTAAGCCTAAGGCTTTGCGGTCCGTAACCGATGGCCAGAGGACAAAATTTTGTGAGCTTTTAAGTCTTCACCAAGCAATCAAACTAACTTCCGAAATCAGTCCCTCTTTTTCAGATGTGGGTCCATCTTGATCAGCCATTGCATGCCTAGCATGCTCTTACATGTTTCCCATTCAATTTCATTTCTCGAGGGTCTTGCAAAGTGACGGAGATTACCAAGAATGAGTCTCGGATTCTCATAATAGTTGGCCAAGGAAAATAATTATATTGATTCCTTTTTACAAGGATTTTATTTAACATTTTCAGTAGTAACAACCTATAATTCCAAAGTCCTTAATAAAGATGCAACTTTATTTATTTGAGAGCAGCCGGTTATCATATAAGATGATTTTCAAAAGATTTAAGGATCTTGGGATTTATAAAAATTCGGGTCGCTCAGAGGTGTTTTAATAACATGCCGCCCTCGGGTCGTTAAGAGGTATTTTAAATAACATGACGCCCTAAAAAAAATCCTACCAAACATCTTTTATTTAATCTGGCTTTTCTGACACGTCTGTCTCTCGTGACACGTGTCTTTATTTCAATGGACAGGAATTTCCGAGGTGTTACATCCTCACCCCCTTAAAAGAAATCTCGACCTCGAGATTTACTGAAACAGTTGAGGGTATTTCTCTTGCATTTTGGACTCTAACTCCCATGTATATTCAGGACCTCTACGAGCATCCAATTTTACCTTGACAATAGGCACAAGGTTTCTCCGAAGCTTCTTTACCTGTCGATCCTCAATCGACACAGGTTTTTCCACAAATTTTAAGCTCTCGTCTATATGCACATCCGTGTGTGGTATGACTAGCGACTCGTCAGCTAGACATTTCTTTAGATTGCAGACGTGGAATACATTATGAATACCATCGAGCTCCTCAGGTAAGTTCAACTTATAAGCCACTGATCCTACACATTCGATGATCTCGAAAGGTCCTATATACCTTGGGCTTAACTTACCTTTCTTGCCAAATCGCATCACCCCCTTCCAAGGTGATACTTTGAGCAAAACCTTATCGCCAACCTCAAACTTGAGAGGCTTTCGCCTTTCATCCGCATAGCTCTTCTGCCTATCTCGAGCAGCTTTCAGGCGGTTGCGAATTTGGACAATCTTGTCCGTTGTTTCGAAGACTAAGTCAGGACCTGATAATTGCGTATCTCCCACTTCTGCCCAGCAAATGGGCGTTCTGCACTTTCTACCATATAGTGCCTCGAAAGGCGCAGCCTTAATGCTAGTATGGTAGCTATTATTGTAGGAGAATTCGACTAACGGTAAATGCCTGTCCCAACTTCCTCCTAAATCAATCACACATGCACGCAGCATGTCTTCCAACGTCTGAATGGTACGCTCACTCTGCCCATCCGTCTGGGGGTGGTAAGCCGTACTGAAATTCAATTGAGTGCCCAGAGACTGTTGGAAACTCTTCCAGAAATGAGATGTGTATCTAGTATCCCGGTCCGAGATAATAGATACTGGTACACCATGCAAGGCCACAATCTTATCTACGTACAATTGGGCTAGCATGTCAGAGCTGAAGGTCTCTCTAATGGGCAGGAAGTGTGCTGACTTAGTCAGTCTATCAACTATGACCCATATAGTATCATTTCCCTTCGGCGTCTTAGGCAATTTGGTGATGAAGTCCATCGTTACCATTTCCCATTTCCAAGTGGGAATTTCAGGCTGTTGCAGCAGACCTGACGGCTTCTGATGTTCAGCTTTGACTTTAGCACACGTCAAGCATTTAGCTACATAAGCAACTATAGACTTTTTCAAGCCTATCCACCAATAATTTGCCTTTAAATCCTGGTACATCTTATCAGCTCCAGGATGGACAGAATACTTGGAACTGTGGGCTTCCTTGAGGATAACATCACGAAGTCCTCCATATACAGGAACCCATATTCGTCCATTTATTCTCAACATTCCGTGTTTATCGTAGGACAACTGTTCTTCAGTTACTCCTAATTTCTCCTCGGAATAGTTAGCTTCCATCACAGCTTCCTTTTGTGCAGCTAACAACCTTTCATTCAAGCTGCTCTTAATTTCAATGCTCTTGGCATTGATCCTTATCGGTTTCACTCTTTCCTTCCTGCTCAAAGCATCTGCGACTACATTAGCCTTGCCTGGATGGTATCTTATTTCACAATCATAATCGTTCAAGGTTTCCATCCATCGTCGCTGCCTCATGTTCAAATCCTTCTGATTGAACAGGTGTTGAAGGCTCTTAGGGTCGGAATAGATTACACACTTCGTCCCATACAGATAATGCCTCCAAAGCTTTAGTGCAAATACAACGGCACCCAACTCTAAGTCATGGGTGGTGTAATTCTTTTCGTGCACCTTTAATTGACGTGAAGCGTAGGCTATAACCTTGCCCTTTTGCATTAATACGCAACCCATTCTGGTGTGTGATGCATCACAATACACCACAAATTCTTCAATGCCTTCAGGTAGAGTCATTACTGGAGCGTTACTCAACTTCTGCTTCAAGATATCAAAAGATTCTTGCTGCTTAGGCCCCCAATTAAACTTAATGTTCTTACGTGTCAACGACGTTAAGGGTGCAGCAATTCTTGAGAAGTTTTCAATAAAACGCCTGTAGTACCCAGCCAAGCCTAGGAAGCTACGAATCTCTGAAGGTGTCTTTGGCTCTTGCCAGAATGCACCGAAGATGCTCCTCATGGTCAGCTTGGTTCTTTGAGTAGATGAGGATGTCGTCAATGAAGACGATGACAAATTTATCTAGATAAGGCTTGCATACGCGATTCATGAGATCCATGAATGCGGCAGGCGCGTTAGTGAGCCCAAAAGGCATCACTAGGAACTCGTAATGACCATAACGAGTTCTAAACGCAGTCTTATGTACATCCTCCTCCTTGACTTTCAATTGATGATAGCCAGACCTGAGATCTATCTTGGAAAAGTAACTCGCTCCCTGTAGTTGGTCGAATAGATCATCGATTCTAGGCAAAGGATATCTGTTCTTGATAGTAACCTTGTTTAGCTCACGGTAATCAATGCATAGACACATTGATCCATCCTTCTTTTTGACAAACAGAATTGGCGCTCCCCATGGAGATGAACTAGGTCTAATAAAGCCTTTAGCTAGCAAATCATCTAGCTGTGTCCTCAATTCCTTCATTTCCGTTGGTGCTAGTCTATATGGTGCTCTGGCCACTGGTGCAACTCCGGGGATGATGTCAATCCTAAATTCCACCTGCCTGTCTGGCGGCAAACCAGGTAGTTCCTCCGGAAAAACTTTGGGATAGTCAGAAATGACCGGTATGTCTTCGATCCTGGGCTTCTTCTCGTCAATGGTTACTCTTGCCATATAAATGACACAACCCCTACTCGTGCACCCGGATGCCTTAAGCATGGCCACACGCTCTGGCATTCCGTGTTGAGTATCTCCCGGAATAGTGAGTGGCTCACCAGATGGGGTCTTGATTACTACCTGCTTCTTGTTGCACACTATCTGGGCTTGGTTACGTGATAACCAATCCATTCCTATCACTACATCAAAGCCTGCTAGCTTAAAGGGTAACAAGGACAATGGAAAAGAGTGGTTCCTAATGGATAAGACGCATCCATCTAACACAGTCGAAACTGTTTCTATTGTTCCATCAGCTAATTCCACTTCATATTTCATACTTAGAATTTTAACAGGTAATTTCAACAGTTCACATAACTTATTATCTACAAAGGACCTATCCGCCCCAGAGTCAAATAATACCCTTGCGTAGACATCATTTATGAGAAAAGTACCTGTTATGACATTATCGTCCTGAATAGCTTCCTTTGCATCCATGCGGAAGACTCTTGCATTAGTCTTCTTTCCCTCCTCCATTTTCTTGGCAAGCTTCGGGCAGTTGGGTCTAATATGTCCCTTCTCATTACAATTGTAGCAGGTGGCATCCTTAAGCTTCTTGCAGTCTAATGCCTTATGATCCGGGGACTTGCAGATCCCACATAGCTTCTGCTGAGATTGGGACCTAGACTCCTGCCTGCATTTCCCAAAATGGTGCTTCCTACAAACTTTGCACCTGGGTTTTTCACCTGTCTGATGATCTCCTTTCTTGGATCCCGACCCTTTCTTGTGGTCGTCATTGCCCTTACGCTTCTTTTCTGAGCGTCGCGAACCATCATCTTCGCGTTTTCGCTTTTCGGCATCTGCGGCTCTCAGTGATCTCTGTCTAACTGCGTCCTTTGTAAGGGACAGAGATATGTCAGCCACTGATCGAAAAGTAGTGGGCCGAGAGGCCTTGACGCTTGCTTTAATTTCTGGGGCCAAACCCCCAATGAAACGGGCTATCCTCTTCGGTTCAGGTGTTACAAGATAGGGAACTAGCCTTGACAAGAAATTGAAGGTTGTGAGGTAAGCCTGACAGTCCAGGTTCTTCATCACCAGAGACAGAAAATCAGACTCTATTCCCTCGACCTCGTGCTGGGGACAGTAATTTTCCTTGATTAGGGCAACAAATTGTTCCCAAGACAAGTTGTATAGCGGTATCTTTCCGGTGGCTTGAATCAGCGACTTCCACCATTGCAGTGCATCACCTTTAAAGGATTGTGTCACGAACTTCACAATATCTCTTTCAGCACAGCCACTTATATCCACTACCGTCTCCATCTCATCAAGCCAAGTCATACAGTCTACTGCCCCCTTCTCCCCAGTGAAATCCCGGGGTTTACAAGATACAAAGTATTTATACGTGCAACCCTTGGCACGTGGGGCATCATAAAGCACAATCTTCTTGGAATGATTATCATTTTCATTCGAAGAATGTCTATCATCCTCCTTCTTGGAGTCCTCCTTCTTGGATTCCTCCTTTTTAGACTTGGGTTTGATAGAAGGTGGCTTGCTGTGAGCCTCTGAATGAGTCTTAGATTTATTATGCGGTGTAGACAGGGTTCTACTGTGGGTCCCGCTGTACTCACTGTACTGTCTTTCTAAAGCCTTAGTAACCGCATCATCTACCAGTGCTTTCAACTCCGCACCAGTTAACTGTATCTTTGCATTATCGTGGTTCTCCACCGGACGACTATTCACTTCATCCGACCCCACCATGTAGCTTCAATTGCTACATATAAACAATAATGGGCAAGGTTTTATTTAATAGTTAATACAGTATTTTATGTATTTTATTAACCATGGTTTTAAATAGCCATTGCAGGTTAAATTATTAATTAAACATAAATTCAGGGTCTGCATTATAACCCTATATTATAGTTAAGAATTAACATATAACTTAGTCACAAGGACAGTGTTAGCTTATAACCCGGATTCTTACAGAATCAAGGCATTAGGGTTTGAATCACAGTTCATTACCCTATTCTAGACAGTGTGTTGCAGACTCAAACTGTCTTTTAGTCCCTAGGACATTAATTACTACCCGTAGGTACTTCATTCTTAAGGAATGGTCATTTACTTGCAGGGAATCTTAAATTAACCCAATTTTCAATGATGGTCTATGTGACTTCTACTGGGTCACAATTTGCCCAATATGTCAACATACTTACAGATGTTAACTGAATTTGGAATCTTTTAGACAGGTTCTGCCATTTTGGCTATGTCTGCAACGACACGTGGCTAGGCTTTTACCCCTTAGATTCTCTTTATAACGCAGATCAATCCTAAGTTGAGACGTTAATTATGGACCTGAATCTAATTATGGAGATACCATTTTGGCCTTGTCTTAAAAATGACATGTGGCTAGGTCTTGTCCCTTTTTAGATTTTGCCATTTTACACAAATGGTAGGTCTTCTTTTATTTTAGGAAATGTTATTTTCATTTTATTTTAAGTTTATTCATATACTTATTTATAACAACAATCATAAAAATTTAAATGCAACATTTCACTAAATCAAGATTTAACAGTACATCATTTGCCCAAAACGGGACTTCTACAACAACATGCCCACGCAGGGGCGAAATACAACAAATAAATCAACAAACAAACCCACGCAGGGGTCAACTGAAAGACATGCCCACGCAGGGGCAGAATACTAAAAGACAAGCTCACGCAGGAGCTGAATACAGAAACATAAAGTCCACGCAGGGACTGATTACAACTAAGCAGACAAACATCAAAGGTCCTTAATGACCCCTCCTCTTAGACTTCCCCTTTAGCAAGTCTGACAGGCCCTTGAAGAAGCCTTGCCGCTCCCTGCGGTCCTCTCGAACTTCCTGTTCGACTTGGTGCAACCTCTCAAGAACCTCCTGCTGATGTTCCGGCGGAATCAGCTGTGGCTGCGGCGGCTGGTACATAGGTTGAGGAGGTGGTGGATGCTGGTACCCATAAGTCGGGTAACCAGTGGTCCATGGCCCTCCGTATGGTCCTTCAGGATGAAGAGCGTTGTAGTCCCGAGCTACTTGATATGGATCGACCTCCGCATAGCCGAAGTTGTAGTGAGTATGCGCTGGCTGCTCAAAGGGGTTATACGCTGCCGAACCAGCGTATGCAGGGATTAGGTTGTCAAAACCCAACGGAGGTGCCATAGGCACTGAGTTGATTTCTGGAATGGGGCTTGATGGACCCCCCATTTGTGGTTCTTCCTCTTCCTCCTGAAGTGGCGGATAATGGCTGCCACTTGATGGTTGGAGTGTGCTGATGCGGACACCCCCTCGCACGGACATCCGTGCGTTCGATCTCCTCCGCCTCGGTGGCTCCAGAGGTGGCTGCTGTTCCACTGGTGGTGGTGGTGGCGGAGTAACTGCCACGAAACGAGAATCCTGAGAAGGATCCTGTTGCTGTTGCTGCTGCTGCTGCTGTTGGTATGGGGACGAGTGGTGTGAGGGGGTAAAATACCAGTCGATGTTTCGAAACCTCTCCTCGTAGCTGTCTGGACCGCGATAAGGCGATCCGTGAAAAGATGATCCGTCAGAGATCTCTATCGGGTGGTTGGGCGTCCCTGTAGCAGGCTCCATAGGGTCAGTATCCTCGTCCATATCGTTTTCCCCAGAGAAGTGGTCTTCCGGTCCAAGTGGGTTAAAACCCACGGGTTCTGGAAAAATGTTAGCCGGGTTGAACCGGCTCTGGAAGGTTGGGGTTGGGTCACCAAAGGAGTGGTGAGAGTTGGATCTCTGCAGAGGTATGAAAGAGGGTGGTTGCTCGTTGGGCTCATTTTCTGACTGGGGCCCAAATGAATGCTGGTAAGATGGTGAAGAGCTGAGGGAAACTGATCGTCTCCCGGGTTCAACATAGAGCCTCCACGGCTCTTGTGGACTGGTGCTCATGGTAATGGACGGGGTACGCCGGTGCGAAGGCCCGGCTTCGTGGTCGTGACCCGTGACAGGGGCCTTGCCTCGTCCGCGAAGAAACCTTAGTGGCATATTGACCTGCATACAATTTTTAGATAACCACAATATAATAATATAAGACCCAAAAATAAAACAAAACAGAGTTTGTCCTATGTTCTTTGTCTAGACATCGGAACTCGAAGAATGTGTAATTCGTGCACTGAGACTAAACACAAAAGGCTAGTGTTTAATTCACTCAGTGTTGGCTCTGATACCAACCTGTCACACCCCTAATTTCCACGTGTCACCGGTGGGCCCGGTGGGGGATTATCGTGACGTCGTTGATATCGTCATAGTCAAACAACACAAATTATAATGCACAGCGGAAGCAAAGATAGATTTATTTCAACTTAATATTACTGTAATATCCAAGTATCACAAAATGTCGAAATAACATCCACAGGCAGAATCAAACGAAAAAGGAACTTCATTTCAACAGACTTCATGCATCCTAAGCTTGCGAGACTTCTATGGATGCTTAAGGAGTGACCAGCCTATTACGCGTAGTACCTGCACTTAGTCTTTTTGGAAAATACGTCAGTTTACACTGGTAAATACAATTTAACTGACTCATTTTTGAAAATGTTTAAAAATTGATTTAAATGCACGTGGCATAAAACTTTTTATAACTTGGGATAATTATTTGCTTAATAATCTTGTAAAAGAATTACATGTTCATTCTGCGTTCAGTAGCCCGGGTTCGTTCCGGGTTAAGGATTAATAGACACACCACTTAATATAATTCCGCCGCGAGACTTCTCTCGTACCGACGATTATACATGTTATACAGCGCTACGGGTGTACGCCTTCACCCGAGTGCTTAGGTCGTGGCCATTCTTTGAATGATGCCAAGGATATCCGGGACATGGTCATTAAGCCCCCAAAGGCGTTAAACAAACAAAACAACATTTTCAAACGGGTTCATTTGACTGCACATAACCAAGACCGGTTATGGTCAATTTCCCGACCAAGCGGTATTTTGTATACCGTACCCCAAGCCCGTATAGGGAAAATAAGTTAAACTTATTTACCTGAGCAAAGTATAACCAAATATAACGAGTGCAAGTAGCTTTTACTGGGCTCCTAGATCTGGAAATTAAGGTTTTAATAACCTATTAGAATCCTAACGGGTCTTAAGCTTAGACCGGTTAGTTTTATATAAAGATTACGGTTTTAAACGCACAATAAGGCGAAGACCGTTTTAGAATGTGGTTTTTGCCCCAACAAGTTTGCACACTTGTTTTATATGGGTATCATAATCACATTCTGGATTTTGAGACCAAAAAGATATGGTTTGACCCGTTTCGGCTAAAATGGCCAAACTAGCCACATAAGCCGATCCGAACGCGTATAATGCGTAACAAGTAACCATAGGAGTCAAATACAAGTTTCTGAAGTTAATATACTTAAAATATGTTGTGATATCAGAATGATACCTTCCATTATGCCCCAAATGATTTTTAAACCAAAACTATGCCTCATAAGGGCGTTTTGGTCATTTTATAAGGTGTAAAAGAGTTAAATTAATAACCTGAGTTACAGGTCTGATTACATTAGTAAATATATTTAATTTACTAAGTTATAACAGTAGGGTATCAAAATTTGTGAAATTTATTGGCTTTAACCTTACTATGCACCGTAGGGGCATTTTGGTAATTTCACAAGTGCCTAAAAGGTCAATTCTGGAATTCTGAGTTCAAAACATTTGCCTACTGTTTAAAAATATAAAAGTATACTAATTACATCAGTAGGTTCAAACCCTTATGCTAAATAAGGTCCTAGTGCACACTTATGTGTTAAAAATGCCTAAAAAGGCGATTTGGAGCCATTTCCGGGTTTTCTGTAAAAAGCTGATATTTTTAATATTCTAGAAGGCTCAAAATAATATATTTATCATAACAAATCAGTAGAAATTGGTTTGAGATCAAAAGGTTTTGTAAAACTCATTTTATGGCTAAAAGGGCAAAACCGGCATAAACCGAATGAACCTTAGAATACTAAGTTATGCTCAGCCTAAAAATAAATAAAAATCTTCAAAATTCCCAAAATATTATTTTATAACAGTGGGTAAAAAGTTTGGTATAAAAATTTGGGTTTTAATAGGTTATACGTAATTTACGCCAATTAATTAGTAAAGAAGCTCTTAATTACGTTATTGAGCATAACTCTTAATCTAGACCTCAAACTGACTTCAAATTTTGGGTTCAAGTTTATAAATTAGCAACTAAGGTGCCTACTCTTTTACATTTTCAAAAATCATGTTTTAAGGTCAAATGGGCATAATGGTCAATATATAAGCAATTAACGGAAACATGCATGTGAATAGGATATCTATTGAACCGGGTTGTATAAACTCAGAGAGTTATACTAATATGAAAATAGGTTCAAAAGAAGCTCTAAGGCAATCCTAATCTTGGCTTAAACGGGTCAGAACTGAAAGTCAAAGCAGAAGTCAAACTTTGCGACTTTCGGTTCCAAACCGAGCCTAAACTGAAAATTGTCGAGTTGAACATGTTGGAACATGTTCTTACATTAATTACCAAGTTATTTTAATGATCAAACAGATTGCATGTAACCTACATTTCTAATTATAAGTTAATTTGAAGTTAAGCGTTCTGTTGACTTTTTATAGTTAGCTTTGACTCGACAATTTGCATGCTTAAAGTGGGAATCTGGAAATACCCTTTTAAGGGTTTGTTACCCACATAATTACCTACTTAAAGGTATCTTTAATTCGTGATTTGACAGAGCACATTATAAATAATCACGAAGTCAAACCTTAATTACGATGGTTTGACTTTTAGCTAATTAACTAAGCTAAAAGTAATTAGAGGGGTTTAAGGACACTTACAAGAGTCCTAAGAAGGATTATGGAGCCTAAGAAAACTTGGTGATGTCCAGAGAAGCTCCAAGAGATCTTGAACAAGAGTGCCAAGTGAGCAAGTGAAAAATGGTTACAACACAAGCTCCTTTTATAGTAAGCCAAGTGCCTTAGGATCTTGCCAAGTAACTCTAGGATAGTTAGGAGATGATCCCAGGTGCCCCTATAAGACTAAATACTGCCTAGCAAGCCCCTGGTTTCAAATATTTACGTTTTAAGTCGGTTAACAGGTTGAACAGGCAGCTGTCCAAAATCTGCTGCCAGCGACCTCCTTACGGACCGTAAGCACATGGCCTTGCGGTTCGTATGCTTTTCTTACGGACCGTAAGCTTTAATCTTTACGGTCCGTAACCGACCTTGCTGTAAACTCCCAGGTACCCTCCTTACGGACCGTAAGCCTAAGGCTTTGCGGTCCGTAACCGATGGCCAGAGGACAAAATTTTGTGAGCTTTTAAGTCTTAACCAAGCAATCAAACTAACTTCCGAAATCAGTCCCTGTTTTTCAGATGTGGGACCATCTTGATCAGCCATTGCATGCCTAGCATGCTCTTACATGTTTCCCATTCAATTTCATCTCTCGAGGGTCTTGCAAAGTGACGGAGATTACCAAGAATGAGTCTCGGATTCTCATAATAGTTGGCCAAGGAAAATAATTATATTGATTCCTTTTTACAAGGATTTTATTTACCATTTTCAGTAGTAACAACCTATAATTCCAAAGTCCTTAATAAAGATGCAACTTTATTTATTTGAGAGCAGCCGGTTATCATATAAGATGATTTTCAAAAGATTTAAGGATCTTGGGATTTATAAAAATTCGGGTCACTCAGAGGTGTTTTAATAACATGCCGCCCTCGGGTCGTTCAGAGGTATTTTAAATAACATGACGCCCTAAAAAAAATCCTACCAAACATCTTTTATTTAATCCGGCTTTTCTGACACGTCTGTCTCTCGTGACACGTGTCTTTATTTCAATGGACAGGAATTTCCGAGGTGTTACATATTTATGGTAAAATTGATCATTACAAGTCACATTACAGTCACATCGGTAATAAATTCATTTTTTATATATAAAATAGTTAATTTTTATTTTTTAATTATCAATTCATAATTTTTTGTTTTTGCATTTTAGGACAAAGTTACGTGAAATCATCAACTGTATTTTTTCAAAATCGCATATGATTCGAAAACGAATTCGCACACTTTAAGAAACCACAGACAACTTCACTTTCTAAATCGCATGTGTGTAAAAATAGAATTCGCACACTATAAGAAATCTCAAACATTATTAACTTTTTTTAGAATCGCGTGTGTAAAAACAAGAATTCGCACACGATAAGAAATCTTAAACATTATTTCCTTTTTTTAAAATCGCTTATTATAAAAAATGATTTCGCACACTATAAAAAAGCAAAACCTTTCTTTTTGTATGGGATGGTTTTTCGCACGTTCAATATGTATTTCGCATATTTATAATTTTCATCTTGCATCATCTTCTTCGATAGACGGTCTATCGATTTGTTTCAGTTCTGAACTTCCAAAATCATCATATATGAAATCGCAGAAGGAGGTTGGTGAATAAGAATCTTACGTTGTTGTATTTGATTTTATGGATCGAATTTTGATTAATGGTTGGATTTTCGAATACGATTTTGAAATTAAGACTCAGATTTCCGTTGGTTACAGAGATTAGGATATCGTAATGACAATTTTAACCTTTTTTTCAATATTTGAATACATTAATTTTACTAATTTAATGACTTAAATTGGTTTGATGGATTAAATATCCAACGGCTGAGAATATCGCGTACGTAATGTAGGATAAGTGGTATTGTACGTTAACCGGCCCCTCTCTCTCTCTCTCTCTATATATATATATATATATAGGAACAGGATCAGGAGAGAACGCCTCAAAGTGTGAGAACGGTGAGAACGATTCTCAGCCACAAGATCTTAGTGGTTTGTGGCTTAGATTGATGCGGTATAATTTTTGTAAATAATAGGGGTCTTGGAACTACCAGGAGGGGTAAAATAGGAAGATCCAAGCAAATGTGCACATGCTAATCACATGCCATTTCCCCCATCATATTTAAACGACAATAACTTTTTATACGTGATTATTTTTGGAAAAAAATTACACCATAAAACTCAACGTTTTTTATCTTTCCAACGAGTATACTATTTATATACTTTTCGAAAAAAAAAATTAACTAGGTTTTATGGCGTTTTTCTGAACTGAGTGTTTTATGGCGTGTAGGATCGGTTTCGACCTGAATGAGTCGTTCAGAAGAGCTCTCGTACGTTTCAGAGGCGGAAACTAAGAAACGCACTTAAAAACAACTAGAAAATAACTTTAATCCTCTTTTATATTCAATTGACAAAGTTTACAGCGAGAGGAAATACCGGCAGCACTTCGGTATCAACTGACCTGACCGTTACAAATGATGACAGTTTGAGATCTATTTATAGTACACCACCTATCGTTTGAAACCATTCAAACGGCCAAGCCATTACAAACGGTTACATCATTTCAAACGAACAACATCTCAAACGGTCAACAATTACAAACATATTCAAACGGTTGACTTCAATCATGATTGGATCTTCAAATGGTGGCATTTCATTGGACCTTCAAATGGAGTGATCTAATTGGACCAACTTGCCTTTGTCTTCATATGATTCATGTCTTCAAATGGTTAGCGCACCAACATGGCGTTTTAGACTAGGTATTTTCATGGCGTTTTTCTGAACTTGCTCCATAATAGCGCATCCCACATAATAACGCATGCCACATATTAGAGCATCTAGTACTAGAGCATCTATTAGAGCATCTGATTAGAGCATCTAGTAGTAGAGCATCTATTATCTGATTAGCGCATCAAACAATAGAGCATCTGCTGCTGCTCTATTCTGCATTGCTTGCATACTGCATTTGTTTTCTAAGCCTATATTTCTAACAATGTTTTTCTGAACTAGGTGTTTTTATGGCGTTTTAACTAGTTATTTTCATGGCGTTTTTCTGAACTAAGTGTTTTATGGCGTTTTCAACTAAGTTTTTTCATGGCGTTTTTCTGAACTAGGTGTTTTTATGGCGTTTTAACTAGGTATTTTCATGGCGTTTTTCTGAACTGAGTGTTTTATGGTGTTTTCAACTGAGTTTTTTTCATGTCGTTTTTCTGAACTGGGTGTTTTATGGCGTTTTTAACTGGGTATTTTTCATGGCGTTTTTTTGAATTGGGTGTTTTTATGGCGTTTTATTTGAACAGCCAGTTCATGTGAGTGGGTTTTATTGACAATATTACCCCTTAGTGTAATTTAGCATCAGTGCCACATGTCACCGCCAAAATCTTTCTCACCGTTCTCACACTTTTTACCGTTCTCTCTAAATCCTGACCCTATATATATATATATATATATATATATGTGTGTGTGTGTGTGTGTGTGTGTGTGTGTATATATATATAGATAAGGCTAACTAGGATCTCTTAATCCTAAACCCTAAACCATAAAACTAAACAATAAGGCTAAAACATAAAGCTAAACCATAAAATTTAAACTATAAACCCTAAAAGCTAAACCCTAAATACTAATGATTAACCCTAAAACTAAACTCTAATATAAAACCAAAAAAGCCAAACCCTAATATATTTAGGGTTTAGGGGTTAGGATTTAGGGTTAAGAGATCCTAGTTGGGGTTCGACGAGCCGTTTCCAACGTCGCTGGAATAAGTCCAATCGAAGTTTGTTTGAGTCGGTTCCCCACTTTTTTAGTGTTCCCCCATGAACCTCACACTATATATATATATATATATATATATATATATATATATATATATATATATATATATATATATATATATATATATATTGAAGGGGTATAGTCCCAAAAACCTTGCGCAGGCGCATAAGACCATACCACAACCTTATTCCAAGAACATCTTGAGCAAGACCCTGCGCGGCCGCACAGCGGTCCTAAACAGGATTTGGAAGAAAACCATTCAATAATGAAGGAATATGGTCCCAAAAACCTTGCGCAGGCGCATAGGACCGTACCATAGCTTTAACATCTTGAACAAGACCCTGCGCAGCTGCGTAGTGGTCCTAAACAAGAGTTGGAAGAAAACAGTCTTCGATAACCATGCGTCGGAGAAAAGGAGAGAAACGTTCAACTAACATCCTTGCGCGGGCTCGCGCAAGGGTACTGTTAGACTTGAAGATAAAATCCTAAACAGCTCCGCGTGCCTGGAATCAAGTGTAGGTCCCTCGGAGGTTGAGGTTAAACCTTATCCTTGTTATGTTTAACACTCTAGCAAGTGCGGAATCCAAGCTAGAATGCAAACCGATAGTTTAGATGAAAGCACAAGTTACAAAGAGAAAGAGTAGACACGCAATATATCAAAGTTTTCTCTTGTATTTCAGTGGACACGGTTACAGCCCTTGACCAAACTGAAATGCTCTCTACAAGACTTGGTTCACTCACATGCACTATCCAAAGACTTACTGTGAAGTGAAACCATACATGGGATATATATACCCATAACAGATTGCATGTGTCGAAGGATCAGAAAGTCTGTCGAAGGATCATCTATCGACCAGAAACTCTCCGAAGGATCCATACATACCTCGAAGGATGATGTATCCTTCGAGGTCCATCTGTATCCATCGAAGGTTATCCTTCGAGGTCATCGAAGGATACAAACCATCCTTCGATGACATCCTTCGAACACAAGCAAACTTACACACTAAGTGTTGACTGTTTGGCCAAGTCAAACCAGGAGGATGGTTGACTTGGTCAAACATACATTCCAACACATATACAAACCAAACACAAAACGTAAACAAGACTAACAAAAGACATCGTTTATAACATTACAAAATACAGACAAAGTACAGACACACGTGCACCAACAAACTCCCCCTTGGCTGTAGCTTTGTCTCGATCTTCGTGTCTTTAAGTCTCGGACGTCCTCTCAACTGTCAAATGATGCGATGACCATGCACTTCCCGCATTAACCAGTAGATTGAAGCAGTACAAGGCCATCTTCTGAAACTTCATTGCTTGATCCCGATCCCGAACCAAGTAGTTTATCTCATGATCCTTCAGAAGAATAATATCCGACCTGGACATGTTAGTAATCCACATCGGATCTATTATTCAAAAGTTCTCTTGACTATCTCGGAATAAGATCACGGCTTCACCAGTATCCGCATCATAGACCCAGCAACGAAAGTTTCCTAGAAAGTCAGTCTTCATTTTCAGCAAAGGTATCTTCTTCATCACTTTTGGAGGATCATAAACCAAACGATAGCGAGCAGTGTTGGTTTCTGGATCAAGTGTAAACCTGATCTGCTCGTATCTAGGAAACTGAGGCTTGTATAACGGATCCTTCCAACCCCTTCTTCTTTCCAACCTGATTTTCTTTGCAAACAGATCCACCATCTTCTCTTCGACTCGATTGATAACATCTAGTTGAGCTAACACTGCAACATCATAGTATGGAAGTGACAGAATGCTTAGAAGAGTCCTAAAATACTGAAGACCACTTTCTCGTTTCACGACCATGCAGTGAAGTTCCTTAACGAACATCCAACTAATGATACGACCCCGAGCCTGATTCTTTTCCAGACTCATGTAGTTAACCTGATCCAACGGAGCGAGCGGAGGAGGATTCCTAGCTAGGAAATCCGCTCGCCATTCATTCACTGTCTTCTCACGGTTTTCTTGAGCTGTCGGAGAATCTGAAGAAAGATTGGAAAATTCTGCTGTCTTTTCTGCCACATAATCACCATCAAGAGCATTAACCTCTGCATTATCTTTCCCAACATAGACAGGACGTTCAGGATCCGAACCGATGAAGATTTCATCAATTGTAGAGAAATCGGTTTGGTCCTGAACCAACGGAGTAGCATCAATCATGCTCACAGCAACTTCATCCAATTCTGTCAGAGCCAGTACCTGTTCATCAGACATTTCAGTAACATGTTCTCCCTCTTCTAACAGTTCACCCGTGACTGGATGATACTGAAGAACACCTGAGGATTCAGGGAGATCTGCAAACGTTTCTGGTTCCAGACTAACATGCTCATGCCCTGTAGAAGTTTCTAGTGTTTCTGTCTGCTCAGATGGGCCAGTAGTAGCTGTTGAAGGAGCAGTAGGAACATCTTGAGATGTACCAGACCCACCTGCAGCCCCGGATGCAGTTGCACCGGAACCTGAGGTAGCTGGTTGATCCGGATTTGCTGCATCATCATCCTTGTCATCCTCACGCCTTGAGGGTACGGTGCCTAATTCATTGCATCTTTCATTCCACAGCGTACCTACTTTGTATTCCAACTTCTTGAAGTTTGCTTGAACAGGCTTGAAGCCTTCTATTAATCGATCATCGCGATTTTTATAGCGCTCTG
This sequence comes from Helianthus annuus, assembly GCF_002127325.2. Classification (NCBI taxonomy): domain Eukaryota; kingdom Viridiplantae; phylum Streptophyta; class Magnoliopsida; order Asterales; family Asteraceae; genus Helianthus; species Helianthus annuus. Next base: position 108,413,742 of record NC_035448.2, read on the forward strand.
ACAGCTCTTCATGCTTCTGCCTTAGTGCTTTTGCCTCATTCTCCAACACAGTACTATGCCTTTTCATTATCTCGACCTCCCTATCACGAGCCCTGTTGGCTTCTTTCAACTTTTCAATTTCTAGGGCCTGTTCCTTAATCTTGAGATTCTGAGCATTAACAATTGAACACAGCGTGTTGTGTGCCACCACATCCTGTGTTCGCTGCACGCGATACTCTTCAATTGTTCTTGTATGCCGACCGACTATAGAACCCAATTCACTGACTTGTTCAATCAGGAATTGAATCTTTTCAACTTCAGATAAAACAGACAAAGTCTCTACCAGAGTCGGTCGCGAAGGCTCAGGTCCTGAGGAGCCAGACTGACCAGCCTGACCAGAAGCACCTGTAGGACCAGTAATAACGAGAGGGGGTCGGACATGTGTACCTGAGGCGGGAGTTGCAGGTGGCTGTTGATCAACAATCACCGTGCGCGTCCCAGAAGACCTTTGAGGAGAAGACATAAGATCCAGCGTCTCTGATGCAGTCAGTTGATCACTAACAGGAGGCAGCTGTTGCTCTGGAGCAGTAGAATGCTGAACAGAAGCAGGAACAGAGGAATCACCAGCAGTTTTCTTTGACGCACGAATACCCTGTCGTTTTGCTTTCCTCTTTCTGATAAAACCCGGAGAAGTAGGAATGTAGTCCTCATCTTTGTCAGATTCTCCAGTTCTAACCGTCTTCTCTATTCGTACAAAACGGAGATTCCCGCGACTATCATAGACCTTTTGCATTCCTAGAGGAGGAGGATTATCATCCTCAGAAGACGAACCATCGTCACCAGAACCTCCTTCCTCTTCAGAAGACGAACTACTTTCATCCGCTTGTCTCCTCGGCTCATCTACCTTTCCTTTGCCTTTGTCAGTCGCAACAATACCTGACTGACTTGCAGGACCACCATCTCCACCTGCACTACCGCCTGTTTCAACAACTACAGCACCACCAACACCACCTGCACTAACATGAGCATCAGGATCTACAAACATTCCCTGAACCTCTTCAGCAGCAACATTCACATCAACCTCGACATGTGCTGCAGCACTAGAACTGCCAGCAGACTTCCTTGTTGCTTTGATTCCGTTTTTAGCCCCGAGCTGCGTGTCAGCCAAAGCGATTAACCTTGGCTCTTCATTATCAGAATCACTCGCGTCTCGACGCCATTTGTTGTTCTGCGGTGCCTCGTAGTTAGGAACATCGAGATGACCAATAAGCTTTCTAATTGGATCCGATTCCTTATAGGCGGACATGGACTTGAAGATCAGTAGTGTACGCTCATTCATTGGATTGACAGGTAGGACATCTGCTTCAGCTTTAGGAAGATCAGGAATCTGATCATCAATCATCATCTGCAGAAATCTAGGATACAGCCAAAACTTGGTAGATGTTCGTTGAGTAGCTGACGGGAGTGGCCTTCGAGCATTTTCCTTCAGATTATCGAAAATATAACGCGATATGTTGAACGGCTTGTTCAGAATCAGAGCCGTAAACAATCCCGTTAAATCAATCGGCGACAGATCATATCCAGATCTCTTGTTGCTCAGGCAGTGAATGAGAATATGCAACAAGAACTTGTATCGAAGCGGCATGAACTTCTTGTTGATCTGATTTGCAAGAACGTTGTCGCTGTACCGTAGCCTCATCAGTAAGCCCCGCTGATATTGTAAATCAATAGAAGTAGGATCTTCTGGTTGATCTCCAAGCTGTAGACGTGCTCTGATTGTGTTCTCTGTAATCACCACGGGTCTCCCAGCAACTGATCCATTAATCACTTCCTTGTTCTCCACTGTTTCAACCACAGCTGAATTCCAGAACTCCTTTATATGAGATTGATAAGCAGTGTGCTGTGTAGTGATTGCATAGTTGATACGCGTGCGATGAAGGTACTCCATAATTCCCGTGAATTCCGGACTGATCTTGCCTTCAGGTTGTAAATAAGCAGCCATGTTATGTCTAGGTTCAGACATAGATTCAACCTCAGATTTCTCCTTCTTTGTTGGCTTTGCCCGTTCCTTTCTCACTTTCGGTGCCATTTCTGTACATCAAAACATTGACACGTAATGAGAAAAAGTCAAACAGTCAACAAGGATTTTACACTTAGGAAATTTTCAATGTCTTGGAAAAATTCTAAGTGTTGAATCCTCGAAGGATGCCATTTATCCATCGAAGGATTGAAACAAGGCTCGAAGGATGACAGATTGTTCGAAGGATGCTACTTTCCTCGAAGGATGAACTTCCTTATCGAAGGATCATCTTTCGAAGAATCAAGAATCTGAAAGATATCTTGATCATTCGAAAGGTCTGACCAATCGAAGGATGGATCCTTCGAGAGACTTAACATCTTTCGAGTCTCAATTCGAAAGATACTTTGCAGCACGTCTTTCGAGGTTGAGGATCAACATCCTTCGTCTTGTTTTCCGGCAACTGTTCATCGGAATATCTTCCGGCGGTCATTTTAAGTTTAAATCCCGGTGATAGTTTTAAGTTGGTTTCAAGTATGTTTTATACCTTGATAAGAACGACATCAAAAACCATTTTAAAACAACAACATTTTAGACCCACTCGGACACTGAACACACACATTCCACTGATTTAACCAAACACCCCAAACCAAGTTATGTTTAACCCAACCCAAAACCTTGACATCAAGGTTCAACCAAAACTCTAATATGAACATTAAAATCATCAAAATCATATCATTAACATGTTTATAACATTAGCACATTCCATTGATCAACTATCATTCATCATTTTCTGAAAAACAAAGAAAAATTAAAAAGACATGATCAAAGAGGATTATCCTAACACATAATGTTGTTTGTGATGATGATTGTTAAGAAAAGCAGGATCATCCTACCGTGTTTGTTAAAGAAATCCTGATATCTTAACTAATTTTGATTTTGGCAGAGTTTCGGGGTACACAGAGGTTTTGAGTGATGAAGTTTGAAACTGTTATGTTGTTGTGAAGAAGATGGCACCTTTATATAGTCTGACCTCGAAAGTCGAACCATCTCGAAGGATAAATGACCTTTCGAAAGATGAAAAGGTATCTCGAAAGATCAGCTTTGGGTCGAAGGATCCATATCTGGATCGAAAGATGCCAGATATTTGAAAGATCTGGATCGAAGGATACCAGATATTTGTGGAGATCCTCGAAAGATATCTTTCGACCTTTTCCATCTTTCAAAAAGATCTCATCAGCTCGAAAGATCAAATTGGTCAAATCCTTCGTTGACCAATTCATCTTTCGACTGAGATGATTGACTTCCATTGACTTTCATTGACCATCTGATCTTTCGAGGGCCATTGCTTCCTCGAAGGATCAGATTTCCACCAACACTTTGGATTTTTGGGAATTTCCAATTCAAACCCTTCAAATTTTTGAGGTTTTCAAATTTTTGAGGTTTTCAGAAATGACCATTTTGAAAAGTTGTCCGTTATGAAGTTCTGCAAAGGTTAGTTTTATGAAGTATCTCGGCTTGTCAGGTATCGGATCGAGCACCAACATCAGTTAATCAAAAATAATATTAAATTGAAAATCTTTTTGGATTTTTGATAAAATAAAAGACAACAATTTTAATATCCTTTGAATGTTATCAAACGACATCACCGCTAATGTCGTGCTGATATGCACCAAACGACAAAACTGTTTAAAATAAGACAATAAACTAAGCAGAAAATAAATATGTACAAACACAACAATATTTTTGCGAGTTTCTGGCGAAGAGAATCATATCAGCTTGCGGTCTTTTGTCAAAACACATTTCCTTTTAAAATTCTTTTACAGAAGTGGATAAGTATTCTACCACAATTACCGATATTGTTATCCACTTAAACTCAGCGATCAAGTGTAATCATAATACAATGAGATACATTTAAGGTATGATTTATACTTACCGACCGGTGTTCATCCACTCACGACACATTCCCGTATCAAGGTATGCACGAGAGTTCATCTTACTGGGGAGTATACCATTTATCATCCGTTTTCAACGTATATAACATGTGAACAAGTCACTTATTTGAGTTGAAAACAAGCCCTATGTGATAGAATCACTTATTGATGAGGAACTTGATTTTCGATGCATGAGGGCACAGGAGCAAGTCCGTGAACAGGTCAGTACTTCCGTACAGCAGAGAGACGAACTTGACTCCCGGATGAATGTGATATTTTATCACTTATTTTGTATGGACATGTGATTGTTTATCACTTATTGAGGTCGAATGCAGTATGATATATGTACACGTATGTATGGTATCATGGAAGAACTTAGACTTTGTCTTTTATAGAAACAACCATGATACCCAGATGATAAACAGCATAAACCCCGAATATCTCAGAACCTCGGCAATCTATCAAACGAAATTTCGGTACCAAGACCATATGCCAATGAGCGGTTCCCACGCGGTTTTCAGTTCGTTATGTTTATATCTCCTGCATACTTTAAAATGATCGTGAGTCTACCGGTACATCATTAGTAGAGCTACTTATCATTTTCTTTTTCTTTTGATTTCTAGAAACATGTTTCAACCGACCTCTGATGTAATATCATTTTCTCTTATATTACCAAGAAACTCATTTTTGTTTTTCTATTGTTTTTGTGTTTTTCTGAATTTTCTCCCCCTTAAATGCAGAAAGTAAATAAATTAAAGACATATTTTTGTGTTTTTGTGGTTTTTCAATGTTTTTGTATTTTTCTTGAAACTTTCTCCCCCTAAAATTCAAAAATAAAATAAAGTAAAAACATATTTTTGGATTTTTGGTTTTAGAAAAATATTTACAAAAACGATTTCCTGATGTCGGTTACTCTTGCTTCACCTTTATGCCGTTTACCAAAAGTAAATAATCGAATCTTGATTTATCAAATGCTTTGGTAAAAAGGTCGGCACGTTGGTGATCGGTATGAATGTGAACCACATCGATAAGTCTCTTTTCAAAGCAATCACGTATGAAGTGATATTTAATATCGATGTGCTTCGTTTTTGAGTGCTGTACAGGATTTCTAGTGATCTGTAAAGCAGCTTCATTATCAACATAAATAGGAGTAGTTAGGAATTCAAAACCGTAGTCCCGCATCTGTTGTTGGATCCATAGAACCTGGGAGCAGCAACTAGACGCAGCAATGTATTCCGCTTCACATGTAGATGTAGCCACACATGTCTGCTTCTTGCACTGCCAAGTGACTAGGCGATTGCCTAAGAACTGACATCCTGCTGTAGTTGATTTTCCATCTTTCTTGCAGCCGTCGAAATCAGAATCACTGTAAGCCTTGAGATCGAAGTTATCATCCTTAGGGTACCATAACCCGGTGTCAGGGCAACCCTTCAGATAACGAAAAATCCTTTTGACAGCAGCATAGTGAGAGACCTTCGGATTCGCTTGGTACCTAGCGAGAAGACAAGTTGGATACATAATGTCGGGTCTTGATGCGGTGAGATACATTAAGTATCCAATCATAGCACGATAAAGTGAAGAGTCTACAGCATCCCCTTTTTCATCCGGAGTAATCCCGTGATTCTGCGGAAGAGGAGTAGAAATTGGCTTCGAATCGGACATCTGGAACCGGCTCAAGATGTCTCCGACGTACTTGGTTTGATGAATAAAAATTCCAGATTCGGACTGATTAACTTGCAAACCCAAGAAGAACGTCATTTCACCTATCGCACTCATCTCGAATCGATCTTGCATCACCTTTTCAAATTCCTTGCATAACTTATCATCAGTAGAACCAAAGATAATGTCATCGACATACACCTGTACCAACAGAAGATCTTCACCTTTTTCTTTGATGAAGAGGGTACAATCGATCAAACCCCGTCTAAACCCATTGCTCAGCAGGTAGGTAGACAGTGTCTCATACCAGGCCCGAGGTGCTTGATGAAGACCATATAACGCCTTGTTAAGCAGTAAAACCCTGTCAGGATGTAATGGATCTTCAAACCCCGGTGGTTGCTCGACATATACTTCCTCTTCGACTACTCCGTGTAGAAAAGCACTTTTAACATCCATCTGGTACACCTTGAATTTCTTGAAGGATGCGTAGGCTAGAAAGATTCTAATAGCCTCCAGACGTGCAACAGGTGCATACACTTCATTGTAGTCAATACCTTCGATCTGACTGAAGCCTTGAACAACTAACCTTGCTTTGTTTCGGACAACAATCCCACGGTCGTCCTTTTTGCACTTAAACACCCAACGAGTTCCGATCTTCTTGTAGTTGTCGGGCCTATCAACCAATTTCCATACGCCCAACTTCTCGAACTGCTGAAGTTCTTCTTGCATGGCTTCCACCCAGGAATCATCTTTCAATGCCTCCTTCCAAGATCTAGGCTCTTCTTGGCTAACATAGCAGGCGAAAGACCAATCATTTTGTTGTCCCGATTCTCGAATCTCAGCATACAAGCCAGCATTTTCGTTATTTCTGATTTGATTCCTTGTCCTTACACCACTGAGAACATCACCTATAATATTCTGCTGAGGATGAATGTTATGAATTCGGGTTTCAGAAACTGGAGGAACTTCAACATTTGACCTCAAGTTATTGATATTTAAATTCCCGATATCATTCTGAAGCTGTTGAGTTGTAGAAGATGATGCATTTTCTTCTTGGATAATTGGCGCAGGCACCGGATCCGTTGCTTCTGAAGTACCTTGAACCGGACGCGGTGCTTCACCATCATTTGCATCAACATACTCCTCATCTTCCGATGACAAATTGTAATCGACAGCATCATTAAACACCTCATTTGAAACGAGATTGTTGACAGAAGAAGATGCTTGTGAGTCAACAATGATTGGACGAGCTAACTGAGAGCCAGTCGCATTCTCGCTTTCAGACAACATTTGAGCAATTGCATTGTCATCATCAAATGTCGGCAGATTAAATGAGTCGAAAAGACCATCATAATCGAACATCCATGGATCTCCAGAAGGCTTCGGAGGATTAGAATATCTTTGAACTCTTACTTCACCCCATTCTTCAATCCTTTTGGTAGTCAGGTTCCATACTCGCAGATTCGGAGTAGCATACCCAAGGAAGTAACCTTCGATAGCTTTGGCACCAAACTTCCCGTCAGGATCAATCATGGTACATGGTGCACCAAAAGGTTCTAGATATTCCAAGTCAGGAGTCTTCTTGTGTAGGAGTTCGAAGCACGTTTTGCCATGTCTTTTCACTGTGAGAACCCTGTTTAACGTGTAGCAAGCCGAGGCAACAGCTTCAGTCCAGAATCGAACTGGAAGCTGAGACTCAACCAACATGGTTCTTGCAGTCTCAATTAAGGTTCTGTTCTTTCTTTCAGCGACTCCATTTTGTTGTGGCGTGTACCGAGAGCTGTATTCATGAAGGATTCCCTTTGCAGTGCAAAATTCATCCATAACCCTGTTTTTGAACTCGGTTCCGTTGTCGCTTCGAATTCGCCTCACCTTTAGATTATAAAGATTCTCCAACAAGGTGATCAAATTCTTTATAATTTCTGGAGTCTCACTCTTGTGAACCATGAAGTCAACCCATGAAAATCTTGAATAGTCATCAGTAACTACCAAGCAGAAAACCTCCCCGTGCACACTCTTGTGTTTGACTGGGCCGAAAAGGTCCATATGCAGACGTTCGAGTGGCATGTTTACAGTGTTAACCTTTTTCAATGGATGTGATTTCTTGATTTGCTTCCCTTTCTGACACGGCACACAGACATCTTGAAGTTGAAAGTTCTTCACATTGACACCTCTCACCAAATTGTTTTTGACAAGGTGATTCATTTTTCTGAGGTGAATATGACCCATCCGTCTGTGCCAAGAGATCGTCTCCTTTTCAGTGGCTTTTGAAATAAAGCAAGTAACTTGTTTTGACTGAGTTATTGCTTGGCTCATATCAAGGACATACAAATCATTAACTCTTGGTGCTGATAAGAGAATCCATTCTGCGGGAATCTTGAATCCTGGCTTCAGCACATAACAACCGGCATCATCAAAATGCACGGTGAACTTCTTGTCACAGATCTGAGAAACACTCAGGAGATTGTGATCCAACTGTTGCACATAATTGATTTTGTCGAAACTCAAAATTCCATTTGAGATCATTCCCTCGCCGGTGATATACCCTCCTTTGTCTCCAGCAAACGCAACATATCCTCCTCTTATACTTCGCACATCGAAAAGAAGACGATAGTCGCCCGTCATGTGCCTGGAAGCCCCACTATCAACAATCCAAAGACTATTAATAGTTCCTCCTGGAGCCGCCTGCACATGCAACTAAAATATCAGTTTGAGAGGGGGACCCAAGCCTTTGTGGACTTGGGTCGTCCTTGATCATCAAGGAAAGTGATCTCAATCACTTGATGATTAGGAAAAAGAACTTGTGGTGCTCCCCCTGATTGAATTACCTGTTTTTGTTTCCAAGCTGTTTGTCCTTTACCAGTATTTGTATTAATTGTTTTTGCATTTACTGGTTTTACCGTTGTAGATTTTGCTTGTACAGGTTTTTCTTCTTTGACCTCTGATTTTAAGACCTTCTCAATTACCTTTTGGTTCTTTTGTTTTAACTTCTTTTCCCTTTCTTTCAAGACACGTGGGTCTTGTTTCGGGGAAACAGGTCGTTTTTGGTAATTGGTTTCTTGGGGAGCACTCGTTTTTGCCTTCAACTTTTGCAGATATGGGCAGTATCTTACAATATGCCCAATTGTGCCACATTCAAAGCACGTTCTCCGCTCTACAAACCTCGGAGAAACATGTTGATGACCAGACGGAGAACCAGACAATGAACTTTGTGATCTAGATGTACTTGGACCTAAATCACATCCGTTTGTGTGTTGGGTGTAATTATTCTGATCGTTTCGTTTTAAAATTCTAACTTGTTTTATAAAATCAACGTTAGATTTATCCTGAAATGTTTCAAGTTTATCTGTACCCTTGGATCCAACAAAGTTCACTTTCGGTTCTCTTTTCTTAACAGGAGCTCTTTTGGTTTGCACCTTTTGCTGTTGAACCTTAGGTTGCTCAACCTTAGATTGTTGAATTTTAGGTTGTGCAGCCTTAGGTTGAGTAGCCTTAGACTGCTCAACTTTAGGTTGTTGAACCTTTGGTTGTTCAGTCTTAGGCTGCTGAACTTTTGGTGCATGAACATTCTTGTTCTGAGCTTTCTTTCCCTGTACCTGACCCTTACCCTTTCCTGAATTGACTTGTTGTTTTCGCTCAACTGGTAGTTTTTGGTTTCCGTATTGTTTTCTAATTTGTTCACACGGAATTGGATCACATTGAGTAACTGTCACTTTGCCACTTTTGTTCCCCAAAAACTTATCAGTGCATCCTTCAAAAATTTGCTCAATTAAATCTTGATTTACATTTTTAATTGGAAAATCTTTGTTAGAATAAATTTTGCTATCTCCTTTGAGCGTATACAACAAGTTATTCCCTTCAGAGCTAACTACAAGGGATTCCACTGCTTTTGACATTTCAGTCTTACTCGGTTTCACTGGTGGATCACACAGAATGTGATTCTCGATAGGAATATCTGTTGTAACCGAGTTAGACTGTTGTTTCACAATTTCTTCAGATTCATCGTCCGAAGAATCAGCATCCTCAATAATGGGAGGACTCTGTTCCTTAACACACGATGTATCTGTCACGTTCTCAGATTCTGATTGACCCGAGGATGATGTACCAGTTGTGAACCCGAGGCCTGCTGCAAAGTCATCTAGACCGAGTGGCACAGTAGGTTCAAAACGGGGCATATCCTCGTCATCAGGCAATTTGGAGTAATTGTGATTCATTGGGGGAGGACATGATTTGTAACCAATACATTTTGCATCCCCCTTTTTCTTTTGAACATCAATAATGTGATCCAAAACATAGCGGGAATTGGAATAGCTTTCCAATTTCTGCTTAATTGTCTCACATTCACATCTAGCTGTTGCTAACTCTACCATTTGCTTTTCAATTGTGTCAATTAGATTATTGTTAGCATGTTGTTTTCTCAAAACAGCCTTTTGTAATTCAGAAACATCATGTTTTAATGACGCAATTGTTGCTTTAAACTCTTTTTCATTTCTGGTTAAAAACAAGTTAGCTTCGGTTGCTTTAGAAAGATCTACAATCAATTCTTGATTGTGTTTGTGTGTGATTTCAAACTGAATTTCCTTTTCTGCATATTCTAAACATTTTGCACATTCAGTAGAAGCAGCATTAGAGTCAGAGTTAGTATCACATACCTGAGAGGTTTGACCTTCTACATGAGCCATAAAGGCTGTATGAAAAGAAAAAGATCCGTCTTCAGAGAAAAATTGAGAAAGCTTCTCGGAAGTTCCAGCAGATTTCTGGCAAAGAATAGATCTCCTCTTGCATAATGCTTCAGCGTCAGCCAAAAGCTCATCAACCTCCAAGTCTAAAGCATCACTTGATAAATTACCAGCATCAAGTGATTCTCCATCCATGCTCCCACTATAACCCGAACTATCTTCATCTTCTGAAGATTCACCAGCAGACACGGGTTCAATTTCCTTTTCAACCACTTTAGCATAACATGCTGTTCCACCATTTCCTCCTTCTCCAAGCTGAAGATTCCAGTTGCATATTTCATCAGCTTGAACAACTAATCCTCTGTGGGGATTAGTGTTTGTGGAACCAGATGTATTTCCTCCAACGGGAACTATTGATCTGTCAGAATTGTTGTTCTGTTGCTGTTGTGGCTGTCTTTGATTCCTGAAGGGATTCTGATTGCCTTGCTTAGGTGGCTTCTGACACTCCCGCTTGAAATGACCCTTTTCACCACAATTAAAGCAAGTGACAACATTCTTATCGAAACCATACTTGGTGTTGTTGTTGCTTTCCAAGTAGGTTCTCCTCGTCCTTTCCATAAACTCCTTTGCTCTTCGAATTGCACTAGCAAGAGCCCATTTGATATCCATCATTTCAAACTCTTCTTTATCCACTTGCTGATAGTCTTCATTGGTTAGATTGATATTCCCAATCTGACCTGCAACTAATCCACAATAAGCACTAACCAAGGTATTCAACATCTCCATATGCTCCTTGGCTATTTCAACAGTGACTTTGGAAAAGTTGGAAGTGTCTAATCTGACTGTGTTCGGATTGGAAGTGGCTTGAAAGTTTGAAGAGTTTCCATAAAACCCTTGCTGTTGCGGTTGTTGCTGCTGAGCTCTGCTTGGGTCTAAGAAAGGCGGTGGTGTGAATTGCTGAGCTGTCTGTTGTTGTTGAGAAGAAGAATCTGGTCTTGAATACATCATCGTGTATGCTGAAGGATCAAACTGATTTGTTGTGGAAGGTCCGGTGTTTGAGATGAAAGCTGTTTGAAGCTTCGCATGTTGAGAGGCAGGTTTTTCTCCACTAATGCCACCTGCAATCCCAAAATACATCTCTGGATTCTGAGGAGTTATTGTTCTTTTTGCCTTTAGCTTTTCTTCTACATCTTTGTTCTCCAATTTCTGAATTAGCTCATAAACGGTGATTGTGTCCAGAACACCGTTTTCTTTGAGAATCTCAAGATAACCGCTCCATTTTGCTGGTAAGCTATCAGCAAATCTCTTCACCATTTCTTGTGGAGTGGCAGTGACTCTGAAGGCAAACATTTCACTCAACAGATGATGGAATCTTGTAGATAATTCTGCCAAACCCTCGTTCTCCATACACGTGAAACCTTCAAACTCTTTCTTCAGCAGCTCTTGCTTGATCTTCCTCGATTGAGCGTTTCCTTCACACCGTAACGTGAGCATATCCCACAAGCTTTTAGTAGTTGTACAGTAAACGAACTGGTGGTATATGTCTCTGTGAAGAGCTTGTGTGAGAATCATGAATGCTTTCTTTTCTAACTCAAATTTCTTCTTATCATCATCAGACATTGTGCTGTAAGTTTCTGGATTCGATCCTGCAACTTCCAACTCATTTTCAAATGGAGTGAAGAAACACATCCATAGATCTTGACCTTGTCCCTGAACATAAGTTCTCAGCCTTTCTTTCCACCATCCCCAATCATTGATGTGATTTAGCTTTGGCGGTTTTGTGCTTGTACCAGTTTCACTGTCGTTCTGCATCATTGTTTGAATGCTGCTGCTTTGATTTGTGACCAATGCCCATTGATTTGCAGTTATCATTGCAGCTTGAGGTGGGGCAATAGCCTGCATCCATGCAGTTTTGTTGAAATCTGACGCAGATTGTGTAGCTGATGATTGCGTAGCTGATGACTGTGGAGTCAAAGTTGTTGTAGTCCACGCGGATGGATCCCACTGACCATTTGTTCCCATTTTATAAAAATTAATATATTAAGTGAAAATTGATTTAAAAATATGAAAAACAAGTTTTTCTTTTTGAAAACTCAATGTTCACAAACTATGTTAATATGTGGAAATGAACAAACAGCCGAAGGATACTGGATCGAAAGACCTGAAAATCACACACTGTTAATCTTAAACAAATAAGGATCGAAAGATAAACACTTGTTCGAAGGATCAACAGTGTTCGAAAGATCACTGTTGAGTTTCGAACAATGACTTCGAAAGATTCTCCAACACGAAGGATCCTTATCTTTCGAAGAGTAACACTAGCTCGAACAATATATCCTTCGAAAAGATTCCTTGGCTCGAAAGGTAACTCACTGACTTCGAAAGATGTTCGAAGGATGGGTATCTGTCGAACCTCCTTGATCGAAAGATGATCTTTCGACTTCGAAGGATATCTTTCGATGAGATCTGACACAACTGACACAAAGTTGACAGGTTGGTGAAAAGGTGATGTGGTTCGTAGACAACTTTCGGCAGAAGGGATGTTCTGACCTCAACTTTTCACCAACTCAGATTTGACTTTTGAAATATTGCCCAAAAAGGAAGCTTCTTATCTAGAAACCGGTACCGGAGTTAGCCAGAATCTTGGCTGGAAATAACCAAACCTTTTAGAACAAGATTTTTAAGTTACCCAAACCTTCCCTTAACACACCCGGTTAGTTTAGAACACGTTTTTAAGTCTAAAAAAGCAAGAAACACACTAAAAACGGGTGCTAAACCAAGTGAGTTTTTGTCCAAACACTCCAAAGTCTTGTACAAACCCGGTTTTTAACAAGGAAAAGAGCCACGGCTCTGATACCACTTGTAGGTCCCTCGGAGGTTGAGGTTAAACCTTATCCTTGTTATGTTTAACACTCTAGCAAGTGCGGAATCCAAGCTAGAATGCAAACCGATAGTTTAGATGAAAGCACAAGTTACAAAGAGAAAGAGTAGACACGCAATATATCAAAGTTTTCTCTTGTATTTCAGTGGACACGGTTACAGCCCTTGACCAAACTGAAATGCTCTCTACAAGACTTGGTTCACTCACATGCACTATCCGAAGACTTACTGTGAAGTGAAACCATACATGGGATATATATACCCATAACAGATTGCATGTGTCGAAGGATCAGAAAGTCTGTCGAAGGATCATCTATCGACCAGAAACTCTCCGAAGGATCCATACATACCTCGAAGGATGATGTATCCTTCGAGGTCCATCTGTATCCATCGAAGGTTATCCTTCGAGGTCATCGAAGGATACAAACCATCCTTCGATGACATCCTTCGAACACAAGCAAACTTACACACTAAGTGTTGACTGTTTGGCCAAGTTAAACCAGGAGGATGGTTGACTTGGTCAAACATACATTCCAACACATATACAAACCAAACACAAAACGTAAACAAGACTAACAAAAGACATCGTTTATAACATTACAAAATACAGACAAAGTACAGACACACGTGCACCAACATCAAGACTTGAACAAAGGAATCTTTTCCGTTACAACAGAATGGACACGTGGCAAATGCATAACGGTTTACAACTGTAGATCTTCTGGAAAGCCTTAAATGCTCATCGTACATGGCCATTCGGTTGCAACCGAAGATGACGTGGCATAATTGTAGGACCGGTTTTGACGCCGTTCGATTGCGTAACGAACGTTTCACGTGCGGAATCCGTGAACGTGCGTGACCGAACACACAATAACGTACTACTAACGTGATTCCATTGAGAAATACGACTTGAATGGTACAAGAATCACGATTACACCACTTTCTCTCTCTAGACTTTCTCTCTCTAGAAGTCTTCTCCTTCAATCTCCTATTTCACCAAAAAATCTTACTAAAATCATGACATAACCTCCTATTTATATGGTCAAGGCAACTTAATGAAAGTTCTCATTAATTACAAGTTTGCCACCTTGCCATTTCTAACTAATTGTGACATTATGCGCTTGATTTCTTCCGGCTTCTCACTACGACTCGGATTGACGAAGGCGATAGACAATAAATGCATCAACAATCTCCCCCTTGGATATTGCCGTAGTCAATCTCGTAGTGAAACTCGTAGCAACTTGTCTTTCTCTCTCTCTCTTGAGTTCCTCTTGCTTGAACAGAATCCCGGTGGATCTGTCTTCAGCTTCCGTTGCTCTCTTTCTTCAGGCTCTTCAGGCTCCCCCTTTCTTCAAGCTTCCGTGCTTTTGGGATCGATGCCTGGCTTTCCGTATTAAAAGATCAGAAACCTGCACATCTCAAACTCTCTATTACAAACCAATAAAGTTGTGATTCAACTCAATGAATCAACTAAACATTTGAGAATTTTTCACATTTAAAACTGATAAAATTTGAAACATTCCAATTTCTAATTCAAATTTAATGAATTATCTTAAACATTTCAAACCATTAACCAACCTGTCTGTTCATCATGTTTAGCCTTTGAGATTTTGAAAATCAGCTCTCCAACATCAGTTGTCGAAAATCTTTTTGAAAATAAGAAACATAAATGCAAAGACAAAAAATTAAATGCAGAAATGAAATATGTACAAACATATTTTTGTGAGTTTGTGTAAGAGGATCATATCAGTTTTTGAGACACATCACACACACCGTTAAGCTTTTAGACATTTTAAGTTCTAAACGATTCATGTTTATTGACGATATAGTTGTCCTCTTAAATTTTCATACAACTTTCAATCTATTCAGGATACTATTTAAGTGTTTTATGAACTTAGTTCGATTCATGTGTCCCACCTCTTGAATATACTCCCGTATCCAGAATCCCAATATTCAGTCTTACAGGCAAGAATACTACAATGATATCTGTACATAAATTAGGGGTTAAATGCGAGAACTGAGGGATCTCAGGTCAGAACTTCCGTTCAGCAGAGAGATATCAGCTTCAACTTAGCAGTGTGTCCCCTTTAGAGGATCTTTTCAGCTACAACAGATGATTATCAATTTTATTGTCTAATCAGCTGAGGGCTTTATGCTATGTTTCAAGCATTTTGCGGAAAGTATTAGCCAAGGACTAGGTCAGAACTACCGTTCAGCAGAAGTCCCGGAATAATACCCCAGACATCATAGAGTATAAACACCTAGTATATCAGAATACGAGACCTTTCAAACGAGATTTCAGGGGTTACCTATATATCCAAGTAGTGTTCCCCACGAATTTCACAAGTTTGAAATTGTAGGTTTATATCCCGAATAAATCTACTAAATGTATGAAAACCTATCGTCACATCATCAGTGAGACCGTTTATTACATTTGACATTACATTTCTTTAGCGTGCTGTGATAGTCCACTAATTTATAATCATTTCCTCTTTTTCACAACAAAACTCATTTTTAAATTTTTAATGTTTTTGACATTTTCAAATTTTCTAATTTTTTTAAATTTTTCTCCCCCTAAAATCAAAATATATTTCAATTTTGATTTTCTGAGAAAATTTGAAACAAACTGTACAAACTTGATGAGAATCACTTCAATTCTCCATCCACTTTGGCGTAAACAATCAGAACTCCCCCTCACAACAAACTATTTTCCCATTATGATTTCAAAACACTTAAGTTTGTTTTAATCAAAATGGTTTTTCCAAAAAATTAGTTTGTTTTCCAAACAATTTAGGTACGGGGTTACTTCATCATCTTGTTTTTCGATCATATGTAGGAAAATCCAAGTACAAGTTAATGTCCTTGATTTACCATTTGCAGTTCAGAATCCTTTGTACCACTTGCAAAACATAAACTCGTCTAATACCTCTTGTAAGAAAAACACAAACAAACCTTTTTACCGTTTGTTTGATTGACGTTACCGATTAGAATTTTAGACAGATGCCGATTCATGATCCACGATACCATCTTGGGATCTCCGGCAATTCCTGCAAAATCTCAAACACTGATTTAGAAGGATGCCGATTCATGCTCCACGCTTACAAACCTGAGAGCTCCGGCAAGTCAGGATTTTAAGCAACTAATGCAGGCACCCAAGCCTGACCAGCCTTGGGTGTATTTGAATTATTTTCACTCGGGGTTTGAACATTCCTTTTTGTTTCATAAAATTCTTTAACCCCTTTTACCTTTCCCTCAACCATCTTTCCAAAAATATTTTTCACTTTTCCATTAAAAGCCTTTTCGACATCAAATTCTTTCTTTTCAGAATAGAATTGATTCGAAATTTTCACTTTACCATCGTTTTGTTTAAAATTTTCAGTTCGCAATGGTGGAAAGTTTGTGTCATCCATTGGCGGAACTGAATTTTCACTTTTGAGCTCAACTTGTGGCTCCTCTGATTTTGACGAATCAGAATCATCGCCAGAACATGGCTCCTTTGTTTCCGAAGAAACAAATTCATCGCCAGGAACATTTCCTTTCTTCACACTCCATTCTGTCCTCAGATTTGCATCTGATGAATTCGTTTTGCTTGAATTGTCATCCTTTGGAAAGCAAGCCGATTTATCAGAACTTTTATCTGTTTTTCCAGTTTTATCCGAGGACAAAATCTTCTCGAGATATTCTCTCGCCTTCTTCCTCTTCTTTCGCAGTTTGTCTTTTTGCCCTTGAGAAAGCTTCACTTTCTTTTCTAGAACTTTAGGTTCTTGAACCTTCTGTTCTTTGACTTTCTGTTCTGAAACTTTCAGTTCCTTGGGCTTTTCTTTGACTGTTCTATTTGCCACTTTCTGAAAATTAACCCTCAATCTTTCACTTGATTTCCTTGGGCAATCCCTGGCAATGTGACCTTTAATTTGGCAATTATAGCATCTTCTCGTCTCAAATCTCTGTCTCTGGCAGTTAACAGCAATGTGTCCTTGATAGCCACATTTGTAACACACTCTGTTATCGTACCAATCACCAATTTCATACCAAACGCTCAGATCAAAGCACTGTTTAGCTTGGTGATACTCTTTTCTCTTCTTGATTGTTGAATTTGTCTTTTGAGCACTGTGGTCAAACCTGCACCACTTATTACCAACAATTTTTGAGTTTTCGTTTTTCAGTTTTTGTGCTTTTTGAATGCGATTGGATGATCGATCTGATGAACTTTTATTATCTTTTTGAACAATTTTCAAATTTTTACCTTTTTGTTTTTGTTCTACACTCTTCTTAACAGGTTTCTGCTTTGAGCATTCACCTATTTCAGTAGATTGCAAAACATTATTTTTGAATTTTTCGTTTAATTCTAAAAACAATTTTTGTTTTTCAATTTTTGTATTTTCATCATCAGATTTCTCATCACAATCTTCAACTTTGACATTGTCAAAGTTTGTGACATCGTCACTTATTGGAATTGAATTGACCGGTTTTGGACACGAAATATTCACATACGTTGAAGAAATCACAAAACCTTTCAATTTATTTTCAAGCTCGTTGATTTTCTTTCGAGCTTGCTCTCCTTCTTTTTCAAGTTGGATAATCTTCTGAAGATGAGAATTTATCATTTTTTGCTTTTCGATGTTATTTTTACTAAACACATTCCTCCCATCTTCAAGAATCTTTATTTGACTTTGAAAATCTTTTTCCATTTTTAATTTTTCATTTTCTGAATTTTTTATTTGATTTTTCAAAATATTTTCTGATTTTTTAAAATTTTCATTTTCTAATGTCAAACTCTCTAAATCCCTCAAGAGTTTGGCATTTTCAGTTTTCAGGTTTTCACAGTTTGAGCACTTCTCAATCGGTTTTACAATTTCAGCTTTCTTCTCCTCCTTGATAGCTGAAATTTCTCTAACTTGCTCCTCTACCTCTCGAACATTTTCCTCAGATTTGAATTTTACTTCATCAGCTGCTTCTGTATTACTAATCTTTCGGAATTCAAGTTCTCGCTCTTTAATCTTCTCAATAAACACGCTCAAATTCACGTTTAAGTATATCTTCTTCAAGTCTAACAGATACGTTCTCCATCCATCACCGGGTAAAGCATTTGCCAACTTGTTAACCAATTCCTCATTGGCCTTGGTTATCTGCAATCTCACCATCTCCCAATACAACTCGATATATCTTTTGATCAATTCTTCAATCGATTCTCCATCGATACCTGAAAAATTATTGAACTTGTTCAGTGCAATATAAATTTCATAATCCATTTTCGGTATCAAAAGATTCACAATGACTAATTCTCAATCAATAATGAAATTCGGACAAACAAAAGACTATTCGATTGAATATCAAAGATTAGGCAACAACAAATCGAGTGAGGATCTTATTCTTGACAAATCACCTTGGATTACCTGCAAACACACAAGTAAACGATCAAATCAAAACAAATTGACTAAGTAACAGTGTGTTGATGAACCCAATCTAAGACTCGTTGTCGAAGATTCGTGAACCCGTTCCAATGAATGCACACTGTTAAATCAAATGCCCCCAATTCTTTATAGAATAATAATGTTTTTTTTTTTATTTTTGTTTTGTTTGTTTTTTTTATTGAACCACAAAATTTAGTTACAAATGGGATTGGCCCGAGTATAGGTAGTGGGTGGTGACAAAGCAACAAACATACACAACAACTTAATTGTTGAATGGGCCACTTTAATCAACCAATGGGCTTTAGTTTAGTGGACCGGTAATAACAAAATACTGGGATTGGGGAGCGGTGTAACAAGGTTCGAGATTGGGCCTAACACTTTTATTTTTATGGGGCGGTGATCATGAAATGGATTGGGCGACACAATCAACAAATCAAAAACAACAAATGGCAATCTTAGTGGGGCGGCACAATAACAACTCAATAACGATAAATGGGCGGCAACAACTGAGATTGGGCCTAATGTATTAAAGTGGGCGGTGCAAACCAATTGTTGATTGGGCCTCTTAAAGATAGTGGGACGGTGAACAAACGGACTTTAAATCACACAACTGACAATTTGGGCGGTGCTTTGGGCAAATAAGAGCTGTAAACAATTGTTGCTAAATCACACAAAAACCGACAAACACTCTCTAATGATCACAATATTGGGCTGCAGTGATTGGGCCTTTAAACAGCAGACTATTATAAACCAGCCGACAATGGACAGTGCAAATATGGACCGGCAATCAAACTTTATCACATGTAACAAATTCCTTTGATTGGACCTTCAATCTTCATCACATGGCTTAAACAAATCACAAATTATAACATGCAGCCGACAAACACCTTGATTTGTTCAATGATTAAAAGTAACCGACAACTTTTTTTCAGAAAATCACATGCATTTTTTCTCGATGTTCAGATGATCACATGAAGAAAATGACTTATAAGCGAACCACGATTGGAACCTTATAAGCGGACCAATAAAGTATTTGGAGCGGACCTGAATGACTGAATAAGCGGACCTGTCGATCACATGAGTGAACCTGATTGGTCGTATCAGCGGATCTATTCTTCTCTTGGAGCGGACCTGTCTGCTGAACTTTGACGCAAATCCGACCCGAAAAACCTGCGATTTCGACCCGAAAAAACTGCGATTTCTCCTAAACTACTTGGAATTTCGATCTGAAACTTGGTAGGGTTGTAGATCAGGTCTATACGCACAACATATCCAAAAATCAGACGAAACGGACCATGAAAACCTGTTCAATTTGACTAATTTCAGTGAAAAACGTGAAAAGTAGGTAGAAGATGAGGAAATAGATGAAATCGAATCTGAATCGGCTGAAATCTGGTACGAAAACGATGTGTTTGATCTTGCAATCGAGCTCCTAGCTCTGATACCAATTGTAGGACCGGTTTTGACGCCGTTCGATTGCGTAACGAACGTTTCACGTGCGGAATCCGTGAACGTGCGTGACCGAACACACAATAACGTACTACTAACGTGATTCCATTGAGAAATACGACTTGAATGGTACAAGAATCACGATTACACCACTTTCTCTCTCTAGACTTTCTCTCTCTAGAAGTCTTCTCCTTCAATCTCCTATTTCACCAAAAAATCTTACTAAAATCATGACATAACCTCCTATTTATATGGTCAAGGCAACTTAATGAAAGTTCTCATTAATTACAAGTTTGCCACCTTGCCATTTCTAACTAATTGTGACATTATGCGCTTGATTTCTTCCGGCTTCTCACTACGACTCGGATTGACGAAGGCGATAGACAATAAATGCATCAACAATAATCCTAGACACTCATCTAAATCACGAGGATGGCACTAACTTGAAGAAGGATCTACCTGTCACACCCCAACCGATGGCGGAATCATCGGGGCGCGACACTGAGCGAAACAGATTGTTCGAGAGAAATTCCATAACAACTATTTTACCGAATAGTTAAACATTACGTCCCATACCGTAACCTATTAAGCAAGCAAGTTATTACAGACATAAGTATCTCCAAAACAAATAAAACTGTTCCGACAACTTAGATTTCAAATAAAAATAAATTGTCTTTGTTTCTAGACTCTCCTAAGCTCGGTTCCATCTAATAGCAAGCAAAGCACAACATCCTAAACACCTGTCACATACGTTAAAATATAGGTCAATACACATAGTGTAAAGGTGAGCATACAAGTTTGATAATAGCATGATAGAGTTCGAAATCGTTTACGCATAACCAGCATGTATAACGTATAATGTGAATCATGTAAGTTATCGGCAAAGATCCTATCAATGCCAATGAGTGCGAGTTGACTGTGAGTAGCGAGTGCGCATCATATGTTCACCACTGTGAACACATGAAGTAATTGTCCTTAACAACCCCTGAGTGAACAGGTGCTGAGTCCAAACTATAGTACTCTCGTTGCTAAGGCGGGTAGATAGCAATCAATGTGTTAACATAACAAACTGTTGGTGCACGAATGTCTAATGCCTACGTCTTAGTCTTAGTTAAGCTTGTATAGGGTCTAGGGGTCAGAAATGTTAATTATGTATAGTATAGGGGACTGTTTGTAAAGTTTGTGTTGTAATGTTCTGATTCCGCTCCTAATTCCATGTTGTCATTTGGAGCGAAATCACAACAAAGTGATTCCGCCCGAAATGACATCATGTCATTAGGAGCGGAATCAGCCCCCTATATATAGTCAAAGTGTTTTCTCATTTTGGATCTGAATGTTAACCGTGTAGCCGAACTGCTGCCGAATTTTTCTGAGGAATATAAATGAGAAAACGTGTTTAAAGTAATCCGCATTCTATTTCTACTCCATTCTACTTTGATTCAAGCTGTTTGTGTATTTCCATAGTGGTGTTTAGCTCTGATTGACTCAATTGATCGTCAATAACGATCCTACAATTGGTATCAGAGCCAGTTATGAGCTAGAATACCAGAATCAAAGCTTTTTTACTACACTTTTTGAGTTTCTGGACATTGCCACGGACAAAATGGACTGAAATTTGGACATATTGTGTAAAATTGACAATTAATAAACCCTTGAGAGTTTCAGATTAAAATACAGCTTAAAAGTGATTAAAAATGGCTCGAGACCTGATTCCGCTCGAAACAGCATTTGGTTGTTTCCGCTCGTAATTCTGAGCGAAATCAGGTTTTCCTTCTGAAAAGTTAAATTCCGCTCCAAACGGTAGAAGCGGAATCAGTGATTCCACTCTTATTTTCTGATTCCGCTCGAGATCACCTTCTGATTTCGCTCGAGATCACATTCTGATTTCGCTCGAGATCACCTTCTGATTTCGCTCGAGATCACCTTCTGATTTCGCTCGAGATTACAATCTTTTTGCGGGTAGCGGCATAACGGCAACACAAAGTCCGGCAAGCATTGTTTAAAATGTCAACATGGAGAACGAGCTAGGAACAATGCAGAAACCGCCAAAGCTTATGAACTTGGATGAGTATGCCGGATGGTCGGGTCGTTTCAAGAATTGGGTACAAGCCAACCATTTTGAGTGTTGGATGAAGATAGAGAAAAGATATGTTCCACCTGTTGATGGAATGGGCTTAGAGAAAGGCATTGGAAGTTTGACTGAAACTGAACATAATGATTTTAAGGCGGAGAAGAAGATGGTCAGTATTCTTCAACAGGCCATAAAAGAAGATATTCTTGTGCTATTACAACATGATGAAAACTCGCAATCGATGTGGCAAGCATTAAAGTTGAAGTTCCAAGGCAGCGTCTCTATGATCAGAAGCAAGAAATCCTTGATCAAGAAAGAGTTCGACATTTTCACCGGGATGAAGGGTGAAACGACGAAGCAGTTAATTGAACGTTATTGCCATCTTGTGGTAGAAATGAAAAGATTGGAGATTACAAAGACAAACGAAGAGTGGATCGACAAGTTGTCCGACGCATTACCTTATGATGAATGGGGGACATACTTAATGATGTTGAAGAATAAATCAGATTTCGTGAATTTGAATCTCAGTTCATTTATCGAGAAGATAGAGGCTCATGAGTTGGAGTTGTTGAAGATAAAGAAGATGAATTCAGCAAATGTGCAGCAAGACGTATCTCTTTACTACAAAGGAAGCACTCCTGTTGCAAAAAATCAAAGTCCAAAGATACAAACGGGTTTTAGTGCTGATATAAATTCAAGTGCTTCTACAAACCCTCCACAATCAAACAAGCCCTCACCGTTTGTGAACTATGATCCAAACTTCAAAGCTCAAGAGCAGCCTTCACCTCAAAGTTCTACAAGTTCCAACAATCAGGCTTACGTTTCTGGGGTGCAATGCAACATCGCGGTGAATATTAAGAATGGAAATGAAATTACTGAAACAGCCGCAAAACAACACATTGCTTTACTTGCTTCCATTTTAGAGGCTTATGAAGGTTTAGTGGCGGGCAGGATCGGTAATCCGGATATGACAAAAGAGGATTACGACCAGATCGACCCTGAGGAGCTTGAATTGATTGATATAAAATGGTGCATGGCAAGTTTGGTTAGAAGGGCACAACGCTTTATGGAGATCACAGGCAGAAACAGTCTCTCAGGTCCTGATCAGAAGCTAGGGTTCGACAAATCAAAGGTTACCTGCTTCAAGTGTAAGGAACTTGGTCATTTCAAGAGAGAATGCCCTAACTGTGAAGTGAACAACCATCAGAAACCTTTCACAAACGATTATTACAGGCAGTCGATCTATCATCGGCCTAATCACTAACCTTCTGTTCAGAGGCCACAAATCGAAAACAAACCGGAGAAGGCTCTTATAGTGAATCAAGATGATGAAAAAGTAGCCGAAGGTTTTACCTGGGATAAATACATTCCAGGAAGTGATGGGCAGGCCATGATGGTAGAAATATTTGAGGTACCGGAGATGGTGACTGAGCCAGAAATGGTTGTTGAGGATGTTCCTGTTGAGAATGTGGTTGACATTGAAGAAATCGCTGCAGAAGTTTACTATTACCAGTCAGAACAGGAGGTATTGGCACGTTCTATGAAATCAATAATGCCTCCTAAAGTGTTTGAATCTTTTGCAGGTTATTTCGAAGAACCAACGACTGGATCGTGTCCAAGATACGAAGAAAAGAAAGAAGTTGTCAAAGAAATGATAGACGTGACGAAAGAGTTGACTGGAGAAACATTGAAAGATATCGCTGACAAAGCTCTCATGGGAAAGCTAAAAGAGGTAGACACAGAACTCGAGAAGTCAGAGTCTGTCAGTACCGTGTCAGTCAAACAGGAGTCAGATCAGAAATCTGGAGTTCAGGAGGTCAAAGTGTCTGAGTCTGAGTTGAAAAATGTCGGTAAACAAGATGTGAAAATTTTGTGTGATGAACAGGTTGTTGTTGAGAAAGTCGTTTCAATCCCTGAAACACCATGCTAGAAGTGTTTACGACCGTGCATGGAGTGTCTTGAGAAAGACACTAAGTATCAGGAATTGAAACATCATGCACATATGCTAAAATTTGACCTTGGACAAGTCGAAGAGGCTTATGATACTCTTGCCAGGTCAATTAAAATGATCCGAAAAGAGAGTGTTGAAAATGACAAAGCAACAAAATTGGCTAAAGCAACACTTTTTGATAAACAAGTTGAGGTTAACTTTCATCTTGACACGATCGCTTCACTAAAGAAAGAGCTTGAATTAGCTAAAATTTAAAATGAGAGGATTGATAAAAAATTGATGAGTTATGTGGCTTCATGTTATGTTCTTGAACAAATTGTCCCACAGCAGCCACATGCTGCACCAGTCTTTAAGAGCGTTCCACCCCCAATGTGGAATCATTATACGCAAAAATATCCAGATGGGGTGGAAGGTGCTTTGAATCTCAAGTTGAGATCGATTGAGGATGATTTGACTTAAAGCATTGATGTTACATTCTCTGCATCAGACACCGACAACGAATCACATGTCATCAAAACCGTTGTCGATCAGGTGTTAGATGAGGAGAGTGATAACTCTGAAAAGTCTCAATCTGATAAATGTGTTAGTGAGTCTAAAGATGAGGGTAATTTCTTGGATCGGTTCATACCGAAATCAGACAAGAGTGCGAATGATGATCCGATTATGGTGGTATACACTATGGTTGGAACAGACAAACTTTACTCCGATTTCGAGTATCCTCTTCAGAACGTGAAGATTGAGAATGTTGAGAAAGTTTTTAAGTTGGTTAAAATGAACATTGATGAGGTTAACAACAAAGAATTCTTTTCAAAACCTAAAAATCTTTTGTTACATCACGACCTACCAGTTCGGGAAAGAAAGAGTGGGAAGGTATGGGTAATAACAAGAAAAACAATTTTAAAAACAAAGGGATCGGGTTTGAGAAGAAGACGGCTAAGCAGGTGGTTAAGCCAAAAGAGAAAATGAATGATATTTTTGTTGCTGGACCGAGTGTAGATGATGAAAAGGACTACATCTTTAGTCAAAAGGCCATGGACGATTTCAATGCAGCGAAAAAGTTGAAAGAGGAGACAGTCAAATCAACTTTTGTCGAATATGACAAAAAAGTCTGTTATCGCTGTAATGAAATCGGGCACATGGTAAAACAATGCAAGAAAGTGTTTGAAAAATCTGTTCAAAAACTAATTGTTCAAAAACTAATTGTTCAAAAACCAACTGTTCAAAAACCTCGACCAAAATCACCGATTGATACAAAAGGTAACAAACCAATGGTTTCTCCGATTCGCATTCTAAAAAGTGGAGAATCTTTGAAGTCCGAGGATAAGCCAAAATCGACCTTCAAGATTGGTGAATCTTCCAAGTCTCACAAGACTTCAAAAATTTATCCTAAAACAAAAATTTTTGAGAACCAATCATGGGTTGCGAAGGCGAAACCATCTGTCGAGGTGAAAAAGATGGAAAATGCTTTAAAAAATGAAACAAAGGTTTTAAAAGATGATGTTGTCGAGTTTGAAACTTAACTTGATAAATTTCTTGCTGAGTTTCCCCCGATTAACAACAAAGTAAAACCAGTTGTGAAAAATGATGTTCCAAATGTCACATTTAACTTTCCTAAAACTGATGAAAAGTGTGATGTAGTGTTTGGCACTGTTTCTAAGGTCAAAAAGTCATGGGCGTCATTGTTTGAATAAGTTGATTTGATGTTTGCAGGGGCTGCCCAGGTCTATTCTCTCAAAGTGGATCATGGACAGTGGTGCATCGAGACATATGACAGGGACGCTAGCTCTTCTTTACAACGTCAAATCAATAAATGGAAGTTATATGGGCTTCGCCGGAAATCAAGGCGGGAGAATTGTTGGACAGGGAACATTGACGAATGGCGTTATCTCATTCGAGAAAGTGAACTATATCGTAGAGTTGGAAAACAATTTACTTAGTATTTCGCAAATATGTGATAAATCTTTCAGTGTACATTTCACAAAGAACGAGTGTGTGATTTTAAAACCGGGGTTTAAAATCCCTGATGAGATAGTGTTGTTGCGCGCTCCAAGGGAGAAAGACCTGTATATTCTTGATATGAGCATCGCAACGCCAACAACTCATCAAAAACAATGTTTTGTGTCAAAATCAAAAGCAACGGAAAAAGAAACAATTATGTGGCATCGAAAGATGGGCCACATTCATGTTCGTAAAATGAATTTTCTTGTACACAATGATTTGGTAGAAGGTGTAAATCTAAAGAATTTTCACTTGTTTGATGATTGTGTAGCTTGTAAAAAAGGGAAGCAGACTCGGAAGTCACACCCTCCGAAGATACTTAATTCGATCAGGTTACCTCTTGAGAGATTACACATGGATCTTTTCGGGCCTGTCAATGTAAAGAGTATCAGCGAAGATTTGTACTGCTTGGTGGTGACTGATGACTTTACAAGATTCTCGTGAGTCGTGTGCTTAGAAAGAAAAGATCAAACTTTTGAGTCGTTGATGGTGTTGTTCAAGAAGATGGAAACAGTGTATAAGCTGCCAATCCGGAGAATTCGTAGTGACAACGGAACGGAATTCAAAAACAACAAAATGTACGAGTTTTGCAAATAAGAAGGGAATTCTTCATGAATTCAGTGCACCGTACACACCACAACAGAATAGGGTTGCTGAACGAAAGAATCGGACCCTAATAGAGACAGCTCGAACAATGTTAGCCGATTCCAAACTACCGATCTTCTTCTGGAGCGAAGCAGTATCTGCAGCTTGTTATACTCTGAATCACGTACTCACCGTCAAAAAGTACAAAAAGACATGCTTTGAGTTGCTGCATCGATACAAGCCGAATCTTGAATTTCTGGAGCCATTTGGGTCTCCGTGTACGTTTATTGATGAGAATGGAAAATTTGGTGCTAAATCAAATGAGGGTTTCTTTGTAGGTTACGCAAGCCCATTGAAGAGGGTATTCGTACCGTGCCTGGGGAAAGTGATTCAAGTTCAGCATGTGGATTGTCAGAAGCATACTCCATCACCACAACTTCCCGAACAAAGATTCCTGTTCGATTACGACAAGCTCTGGGAGTTGTTTCAACTACCGGTCCAGCCGAGTGACGAGGAACTAACACTTCTGTACTAGTACCAGCAATATATGTCACAGGAGCAAGTGCCTAGACCGCTAGTGGTTTCTCAACCCACCGAGGGTACTCACAATGATGAAGCAGGACCGAGTGGAACAGCTCACGAACCACCAGAGGAACCAGCTCCAACATTTGACAATTCTGACGACTCAGAGGAAGAATCTACTCCGACCTTTGACGAGGAACCAAATGTTACTTCGACGGAAGCTGAGGATCAAACCGTTGATCTTGATATATCGAACTTGCAATCAGAAGTGAATGTGCCTGACACCATGATGCCTAGAACTTTGTCTTACCATCCGTCAGAGCAAATAATTGGTGACTGATGCGTGTGTAGTGTAATATATTTTTGATGTATATTTAAGCCCTTTTTACACTTTTAGCCAAGTTTTAAATTTATAAAACACGATATTCACTAACACTAAACACACATATGGGCAAGTGCACCCATCGTGGACGTAGTATAGTGTTGGTAAGATACCGAGGTCGTCCAAGGACACAAGAGCTTTTAATACCGGTTTATCCTCAACGTCTAATCAAATCAAAAAGTGAGAAAAATGTTTTTTAAACTAAGAAAATAAAAACTAACTAAATGCTGAAAAATAAAATAAAATAAAAACAGGTAGACAAGATGAATCACTTGGATCCGACACGTGTATTAGTATTACCTTTGATTATTTTCGCACTTTTGCACTTGTTTAAGAGATTATCTTAGTTATTGTAGTAGGCCCCTCTTTTGAAGGCGACGTTACCCTCAACCCAGTAGTTTGAGTCAGCAAGGATACAATCCTAAAGGGTCGGATTATTGAAAGATAATGAATTAAGTTATTAATGCAAATTGTGGTAGGCCCCGCTTTCGGCGATGACGTTACCCTCGACTAAGTAGTCTGAGTCAGCAGGGATACAGTCCTAAATAGCCGGGTTATAGTATTAATAGTAGTTAACTTATGAGGGGGTCAAAGAGTTTGGATCCCCGCCATCCAATACCTATGGGCATTGAAGGAGATCCTACTAAATTTGACCCAGGTCCCAAGCAGGACCTCTAAACGCTGAACAAGGGCAAGACCCTTACCAAACCGTTCCCTTAACCCCCGACCAGGTAGCCAACATACCTCCATATAGACCGTGGAGATATGAATGGTGAAAATCTTTTATTTTATATAGACAGTAAAATAATGCCAAGACACCACGGACAAACGATAAGGAAAGATCACCTTCAACATAAGCAACTAGTTATTAAAGTCATTAATACAAAACCAAATAAAAAGTGCAAAAGATTAAAAATAAAAAGTGTTATACTAAACACTTGTCTTCACCAAGTGATGTAAGAGACTTAGGCAAACATGGCCTTGATTGTCAAGAACTCTTACGATCAATCTTGGATCCCGAGACGACTCACACACTCTACGATGGACAATGGATGATGGTGGTGGATGATGGTGTTATGGTGGTGGTGGGTGGTGGATGAAGTGTGAGAGAGGTGGTGTGCTAAGGGATGAGTTGAAATGAAACCAAGCACTCCTATTTATAGGCTGAACAGAAGGCTGGGCACGGCCCCGTGTCCACTGGACACGCCCCCGTGCCCGTCTGACACTCTCTCTCCTCATTAATTGTAATTCGCAATTACAATTAATGCGCCTGCTGTACTTTCACCACGCCCCCGTGCCCGCTGGACACGGCCCCGTGGTGGGCAATGGAAGCTTCTATAAGTTTGTCTTTTATGCTGCTTCTTGGGCACGACCCCGTGCTGGCTGAGCACGGGGCGTGTTCAGACTTCTGCTTTCTCTTCTTTGCTTTGGGGGCTGCTGTTGAGGGTCCGGGCAGTCTACTTTTATTCCTTTTCTTGTATTTATGCTAGAATTAGTTGTCTTTTTGCTTCTTTTGTGAATTTGAGCTCATTTCATCCTGAAAATACAAAAGGAAGACAAAAACACTCTTTTTCCAACATTAGTACTTAAAAAGGGTTAGTTTTATGCCTTAATTGATGTGATTTATATGTTGCATTTTACACACATCAAATACCCCCACACTTGAACTTTTGCTTGTCCTCAAGCAAAACTCTATAAATGTGGCTTACACTCCCAAATGGAATAGGTAGAAGAGAAAGTTTTTGGCTTGTCATAGAGTGTCGGGAATCCAAGATCTTTGTAGGTTTTATTTTTATTTATTTACAATCCTATTCGTTATGATTTATTTAGAACGTTTCACAGGATAAATTACTTATTCGGGCATAGCATGCCTTATTAAAATTCCATTTATATACAAGTTCATATACCTCACGGGAGATCACTCAACACTCGGCCGAAGGTGTATTTTTAGTGAATCACTCGAGAGCGGCATGGAACTTATTCCTACCATAAGCTTGCCAAGCAATCAATCCTCCTCCTTTTTAACTTTATACCTTTGTACATATCAAGAGGACTTTTTGGGTGAAGGGTTAGGCTTGGGCTAAAGGTGGGTGGTTGGGTTAGTGGTTAGTAAAAGGGCGAAAAGCGTAAAAAGCGTCGGTTTTCGTAAGACCCTTTTTTTTTGACTTTTTATTTTAATGAAGCAATTTTTTTTCAAACAAAGTTCTTTTTGATAACCTTGTTTGTTTATTTCTTTTGGCTTCATTATTATCATCATTTTTCTTTTTTTTTTTTTTTGATAAGGAAGTCATAAGAAAAACCGCGCTTTGTTACTA
Source organism: Helianthus annuus (assembly GCF_002127325.2). NCBI lineage: Eukaryota > Viridiplantae > Streptophyta > Magnoliopsida > Asterales > Asteraceae > Helianthus > Helianthus annuus. Next base: position 108,443,574 of record NC_035448.2, read on the forward strand.
AAATAAAGGGTTTAAAATGAAAAAGGGGTTTTGGTGGGAAAAATGGTGTTTGTTTTGGGTTAAGAAATGAAAAGGTTTAGGCTCAAAGGGGTTAACTAGGGGGGACTTTGGGTAGGTGGTAAAAAAAAAAAAAGAAAAATAATGGTGTAGAAATAAAAAGGGGTTAGTCCTAATGCCTCCATCATTTACTTACTCGGGTTTAAGTTGGTAAGGACCGGGAATGTATCGTCGTGGCAAGTTCTAGAGTTGTAAGAACCAAGCGGCTATTCACACAAGAAACGAAAAATGAGCATTTAGTCTAAAGATGTATATTTGTATGCTCAATAAAGGCTCAAAACTCACTTTTGTGGGAATGGGTTTTTAATGCGATCAAGTATATATAATCGAATTTTTAACTAGACTTGTTATGCCGTTTCGTAATTTTCTTATGTTGGTTCTTTGTTATCACGACGCTATCGGTTGTAAATTTTTAAAAATATAACCTTTTTAGAACTTGTTATTCCCAAATTAAACCAAGACAAGTAAAAAAAACGAAAAGTTTTTGAAAAAAAATTTGGGGTGTTTAGCGGTTCCAATAGAGTTTTGTGTAAGGCTTGTAATTAGGATTTGCAAAATTCAAGGTTTTAGCACCCCCCCCACACTTAAATTACACATTGTCCTCAATGTGTCCCAAAAATAAGTTTTTTCGGTTGATTACAACGTGTAAAAGTGGGTTAAAAACAAGATTTTATGTTACTGGGTGGCTGAACACGGGGTGGTGTTGGCTGAGCACGGCCCCATGTCCAGACTGCCAGTACCAAAAGTAAACAGAAGGCTGGGCACGGGGGCGTGTTCAGTGAGCACGGCCCCGTGTCCAGATACCTGAACTGGGCATTTCTGTAGAGTTTTGGGCACGGGGGCGTGTTGCGTTGAGCACGACCCCGTGCTGAACTTGCTGTAATGAAGAAAAATTGTCGAGAGGCTCTATTTTTGTGCATGGGGTGTTGGTTCAAGCTTCCCTTAGTGTCCTTCACCATCCTGAGTGTGTTTTATTCCTGCAAATTAAAACTAAACTAGAAAGCATAAAAGTTAAACTAATCTAAAACTAAGGATAGTTCCGCGGAATGCCTCCGTGGTGCGCCACGTTTATAAGGGTCCTTGGCTAGACCCTCCTTATCAGGTGGTTCTGGCTCATCTTCAATTAGGGGGTCATTATTGCCAAAAGGATATTTCATTGAGCGCTCAAGATCTATGCTCCTTTTGAATGCCCCTAACTGAAGAGGTAGATTGTTAAATTTCCGGTTTTTCAAAGCTTCATGAGTTTTTACAAAAGGTTTTCCCAAGACTAGAGGAGCGTCATCGAGGATGACACAGTCGGTTGGAATAACCATTTGATTTGTTTGAACCAAGACATCCTCCACTACACCGATTGATTTTATTATTTTCCGATCGGATAGAAAAATGGGTATTTGAAGTGGAGAAAAATCACTAATACTTAACTTTTCGAAAATGTAATTAGGCATTATGTTAACACAAAGATCTTTATCAATGGTGATATTACTAATAAATGAATTTTGAAAGAAACATGGAACCGGTGTAATGTTAATTTCAAAAGAATCTTCTTTTATTAGCGAAGTTTGATCATTAGTTAACTTAACACTTACCATTTCTTCAATTTTAGTATTAGTGTTTAACTCTTTTAAAAACTTAGCATGAGGGGTTACTAAACAGTGATTTTCGAAAGTAGGCGACAAGAGATTAATTTCTTCAAAATTAGACTCTCCTTGAATTTTAACATTATCGGACTCACCTTTTTCGTTGTTTAACTCATGTGTCGGTTTTTCACTTTCTTGTTCTTCCATTTTTACATTTTCAACTATCTCTACGTTATTATTACTATTTAACTCTTCTCTTGCGCGGGACTCCTCTTCCCTTGTGCGAGATTCTTTCATGTAACGTTCGATAGTTTTAATGTGTTCTAATATCCTATTGGTCACTTCGGTGAGAGAAAAGGAATTTGGATCCTCAAAGCTTGAATCCGGTTGTTCGATCCTTGGCTCCTCATAATACTCATATGAAGTAGATGGTTCACACCATTGTTCTTCATTGTAAGTATATGATGGATAAGGGTCGAAACTTTGTTCTTCATAGTACTCATATGAGGTGGGTTGTTCACGCCATGGTTCCTCATAATAAGAGTATGAAGGTGGTGGCTCATATCTCGAGTCTTCAAAGTATGAGTATGAAGGCTCATACCTTGGTTCATCAAAATATGAGTATGAGGGAGGAGGTTCATACCTTTGGTCTTCATAGGATGTGTATGAAGTTGATGGCTCGTACCTGGGCTCCTCATAATGGTTGTATGAGTTGGATGGTTGATATGAGTTATTATATTGAACCGAGCGTGTGTTACGACAATTAGTGCAATAATTACCCCTATAATCATCCTCATCATAGGTGTAGTTGTAACCTCTTGAGTATTGATCCATAAGAATCACTCAACAGACCACAACTGAGTCTCGGGACCAGAAAAGAAAAATAAGACGGAAACAGAAGCTGGACACGGCCCCGTGTTGGGTGAACACGGCCCCGTGTTCAGGGTCTGTATCTGGGCGTTTTAATTAAAGTTACTGGTCACGTTGAGCATGGGGGCGTGTTCAGTGAGCACGGCCCCGTGTTCAGACTCTGTATCTGGGTATCTAACTAAAAATATGCAGCACGGGGGCGTGTTCAGTGAGCACGGCCCCGTGTTCAGGCTACTGTAAATGCAAACTAAACTAAAATGCAGAAAAATGTGCGCGCGTTTTAAAAAGGTTTTGAAAAACTGATTAGGCCGTCGATTTTAAACTTTCTTAAAATCCTTGTGTCCCCGGCAACGGTGCCAAAAACTTGATGCGTGTGTAGTGTAATATATTTTTGATGTATATTTAAGCCCTTTTTACACTTTTAGCCAAGTTTTAAATTTATAAAACACGATATTCACTAACACTAAACACACATATGGGCAAGTGCACCCATCGTGGACGTAGTATAGTGTTGGTAAGATACCGAGGTCGTCCAAGGACACAAGAGCTTTTAATACCGGTTTATCCTCAACGTCTAATCAAATCAAAAAGTGAGAAAAATGTTTTTTAAACTAAGAAAATAAAAACTAACTAAATGCTGAAAAATAAAATAAAATAAAAACAGAGAGACAAGATGAATCACTTGGATCCGACACGTGTATTAGTATAACCTTTGATTATTTTCGCACTTTTGCACTTGTTTAAGAGATTATCTTAGTTATTGTAGTAGGCCCCTCTTTTGAAGGCGACGTTACCCTCAACCCAGTAGTTTGAGTCAGCAAGGATACAATCCTAAAGGGTCGGATTATTGAAAGATAATGAATTAAGTTATTAATGCAAATTGTGGTAGGCCCCGCTTTCGGCGGTGACGTTACCCTCGACTAAGTAGTCTGAGTCAGCAGGGATACAGTCCTAAATAGCCGGGTTATAGTATTAATTGTTAACTTATGAGGGGGTCAAAGAGTTTGGATCCCCGCCATCCAATACCTATGGGCATTGAAGGTGATCCTACTAAATTTGACCCAGGTCCCAAGCAGGACCTCTAAACGCTGAACAAGGGCAAGACCCTTACCAAACCGTTCCCTTAACCCCCAACCAGGTAGCCAACATACCTCCATATAGACCGTGGAGATATGAATGGTGAAAATCTTTTATTTTATATAGACAGTAAAATAATGCCAAGACACCACAGACAAACGATAAGGAAAGATCACCTTCAACATAAGCAACTAGTTATTAAAGTCATTAATACAAAACCAAATAAAAAGTGCAAAAGATTAAAAATAAAAAGTATTATACTAAACACTTGTCTTCACCAAGTGATGTAAGAGACTTAGGCAAACATGGCCTTGATTGTCAAGAACTCTTACGATCAATCTTGGATCCCGAGACGACTCACACACTCTACGATGGACAATGGATGATGGTGGTGGATGATGGTGTTATGGTGGTGGTGGGTGGTGGATGAAGTGTGAGAGAGGTGGTGTGCCAAGGGATGAGTTGAAATGAAACCAAGCACTCCTATTTATAGGCTGAACAGAAGGCTGGGCACGGCCCCGTGTCCACTGGACACGCCCCCGTGCCCGTCTGACACTCTCTCTCCTCATTAATTGTAATTCGCAATTACAATTAATGCGCCTGCTGTACTTTCACCACGCCCCCGTGCCCGCTGGACACGGCCCCGTGGTGGGCAATGGAAGCTTCTATAAGTTTGTCTTTTATGCTGCTTCTTGGGCACGGCCCCGTGCTGGCTGAGCACGGGGCGTGTTCAGACTTCTGCTTTCTCTTCTTTGCTTTGGGGGCTGCTGTTGAGGGTCCGGGCAGTCTACTTTTATTCCTTTTCTTGTATTTATGCTAGAATTAGTTGTCTTTTTGCTTCTTTTGTGAATTTGAGCTCATTTCATCCTGAAAATACAAAAGGAAGACAAAAACACTCTTTTTCCAACATTAGTACTTAAAAAGGGTTAGTTTTATGCCTTAATTGATGTGATTTATATGTTGCATTTTACACACATCAGTGACCTACAAAGTGGTGTCAAAACCCAAGACCAAATAAACCGAGCTCTTACATGTTTCTATTCATCTGTTGCTCATTTGCAAGAAGAATTCTCATTAAAGTGTTTTATTTCGCAGATCGAGCCCAGAACTTACAAAGAGGCGTTGACTGAAGATAGCTGGGTAAATGCGATGCAGGAGGGGCTGCTACAGTTTGAAAAGCTGGGTGTTTGGAGACTAGTTGATCTACCACAGAATCAAAAGTTAATCAAAACAAAGTGGGTTTTCAAGTGCAAAAGGGATGACAGAGGAGTCGTGGTGAGAAACAAAGCACGATTAGTGGTACAAGGCTTTAGTCAGCAAGAAGGCATCGACTACGACGAAGTTTACGCGCCTGTTGCTAGACTCGAGGCGATTCGGATCTTCCTGGCGTTTGCATCATGGAAAGACTTTAAAATGTACCAGCTGGACGTCAAATCTGTCTTCCTATACGGAAAAATCAAAGAAGAAGTGTATGTGGGACAACCATCGGGGTTCACAGATCCACTACACAAAAAAGGTCTATCTGCTGGACAAAGCGATTTACGGACTACACCAGGCCCCGAGAGCCTGGTACGAGACGCTTTCCCAATATCTGTTGGCCAACGGGTTCATCAGAGGGACAGTAGATAGCACGTTGTTCACAAAGGAAGTAGCAGGCCATTTGTTGATCGTACAGATTTATGTTGACAATATCATTTTTGGTTCCTCCAACGACGATCTTTGTAAAGAGTTTGAGAAAGTGATGAAGAAAAAGTTTGAGATGAGTTCGATGGGGGAGATGAAGTTCTTCCTCGGGCTGCAGGTGGAGCAGATTCCCGATGGAATCTTCATTCACCAAACAAAATACGTAAAGGACGTGCTTAACAAGTTCGACATGACTGATTGCAGTCCTGCAGCAACCCCCCTTGCACAGAACCACGGGATTTGTCCAGACGAAAGTGGAGTGAAAGTGGACGAGACACTGTACCGGTCAATCATTGGATCTCTGATGTATCTCACTGCTTCCCGTCCAGACATCATGTACCCGACATGTCTCTGCGCCAGATATCAGTCGAGCCCGAAGCAGTCACATCTGACGATTGTAAAACGTATCTTACGGTATTTGAAAGGCTGCCCAAGCATCAGCTTGTGGTCTCCTCGCTCGGGTGACTTCTCCCTATCAGGTTTCGCTGATTCTGACTTTGGAAGCTGCAAGCAGAATGCAAAGTCCACCACTGCTGGGTGTCAGTTCTTCGAAACTCGATTCGTTACCTGGCAGTGCAAGAAACAAACCGCAGTGGCGCTTTCTACATGTGGGGCTGAATACGTTTCAGCCTCCAGCTGTTGCTCACAGATCCTCTGGATCCAACAGCAAATGCGCGACTTCGGTTTGCAATTCTTGGATACTCCGATTTATGTGGACAACGAAGCAGCTATAAACATCACTAAAAACCCGGTTCACCATTCAAAAACGAAACATATCGAAATCCGTCACCACTTCATCCGTGATTGTCACGAGAAGAAGTTAATCCGGATTGAGCACATACACACCGATGATCAGAAAGCTGATTTTTATACAAAATCCTTTAACAAAAAGAGATTTTACTATCTTCTAAAATTGAATGGGTTAAAGAATCTGAGTTCTGGGAGGGTAGTAGAATGTGAAGCCGAGGAGGGCGGTGATCAGACGTGAACCATGTCGTGTTGTCAAATTTCTGTACAGTTTGTTTTCTGCTTTTCGATAAAAACAAAAACACAAAAAATATGTTTTTCTTTTTAGGGGGAGAAATTCGCAGAAAAATACAAAAACATGATAAAATTCAAAAATCCAAAAACATTAGAAAACTTCAAAAAGAGTTTGTATAGAATAGGGGAAATGATAGTACATCAGCTAGACAGACACAGTACGCTAAAGAAATGTAATGTTTAAAATGCAATTAAGCAGTCTCGCTAAAGATGTGCCGATAGGTTTTTGCAAAATCAGTAGATCAGTTTGGGATATAAACCTAAAATTTACTTGCGTTTACGTGGGGAACACCTCCAGGATATATGGGTAACCCCCGAAATCTCGTTTGAAAGGTCCCTTATTCTGAGATACTAGGTCTTTATGCTTATTGATATCTGGGGTATTATCTCGGGACTTCTGCTGTATGGAAATACTGAAAACATTAGAAAACTTCAAAAAGAGTTTGTGTAGAATAGGGGAAATGATAGTACATCAGCTAGACAGATACAGTACGCTAAAGAAATGTAATGTTTAAAATGCAATTAAGCAGTCTCGCTAAAGATGTGCCGATAGGTTTTTGCAAAATCAGTAGACCAGTTTGGGATATAAACCTGAAATTTAATTGCGTTTACGTGGGGAACACCTCCAAGACATATGGGTAACCCCCGAAATCTCGTTTGAAAGGTCCCTTATTCTGAGATACTAGGTCTTTAAGCTTAGTGATATCTGGGGTATTATCTCGGGACTTCTGCTGTATGGAAATACTGACCTAGTCCCCGGATAATACTTTACGCATATGCTTTACTTGTAAAGCCTCCTCTCAGCATAAAAAATGATTAAACATTGCAAAATGATAATCATGTGCTGTTGTATAGAAGATCCCCAAAGGGGACCCACCGAAAAGTCGAAGCCGTCATCTCTCTGCGTATACGGAAGTATCGACCTGAGCTCTCACGACCCTCGCAATTCACCCCATTACAGATATCATCTAGGTATACTCACCTGTAAGACTGAATATTGGGATCTGGATATGGGAGTATATACTGAGGTGGGACACATGTAGAGGTTTAAGTCTTAAAACATTAATTCCATATCCCGGACAGATTGAAAGTTCTGTGAAAATTTAAGAGGGTCAGTATATCGACAATCTAGGCGAATTATTTAAGGCTTAGTATGAAATAGTAGCTTAACGGTGCTTGTGTCCTGTCAGCAGCTGATATGATCCCCTAACACGCTCACAAAAAGATTGTGTGTACATATTTCAGTTTATCCTGTTAAAAAATCCAAAAAGATTTTATTTGTTCATCTTATTTTCGACAACCGACGTTGGGAATCAGACGATCAAAGCCTTGTGCAGCTCATGTCTGTTTGATGAGGGTTGGGTAAGCAGGAGATACTTAAATGTGATTGGTACATGTTTGATAGACTGAAAAAGTGTTTGAAAGTGCAAAAAGTTCGAAAGTTCATTAATTTGAACTGTTTTCAGAATCGAAAAATTAGCGTACTTCATAATCTGGCCAACCAAGGTCATTAACTTGGACTTGGTAGGCCAAACAGTTGACCAAGGTCATTAACTTGGACTTGGTTAATTGGGTGTGTCGGTGAATAATCAGAAAAGATTAAAATGTTAAAAGTTTGAGAATAATATTTCTGATTTCGCTCCTAAACACACTAAAAGCTGATTTCGCTAGTAATGCATTAAAATTGATTTCGCTCATAGCTGCTTCAGAATCTGATTCCGCTCGTAGCTTCAAGGTGATTTCGCTCGAGAGACCATATGGACCATTTCGAGCGGAATCAGACAAGCTATAAAAGCCACCTGATTCCGCTCCTATATCATTTTCCTGATTTCGCCCTAAGTGTTTTCTCTCCGGCGATTAAGAGCGAAACCCCAAATCATCGTGTTCTAAATGAATTGCTGCCCGATTTGCTGTAGATTTGTTGAGTATTAGTTGGTTTGCTCAACTATTAATCATGGGCAAGGTAGATTTAGGGTCAATTTTGTCTATATCATGCATATTATAAATTGTCGGCGTATGTGATGAACAAAACCTAGATTTAGGGTTTATAACTGATGAATCTGTTCAATAAAACACATCCCTGTTGTCGGTTTAGTGTATAAATCATGAATTTGTGTGTTGATTGTATCAGATCTGAATAGATCACATGTTGGTGATGAGCTGTTGATACAGACTTAGATCTAGGATGAAATTGTTGTCAAAAATTAAATCAAAACATAACCCTATTGTCGGAATCATCAGATTAACAAGTTAACATGTTCAATTTAATCATCTAACAAGTTTTGAATGTTTGTCTGTGATTTCGCCCCAAACTAAGAGTTAGGTGATTCCGCTCATAATGTATATTCTGATTCCGCTCCTATGGGTTCATGTTGAATCTGCTCCTATGAGTAACATCTGATTTCGCTTCTAAGTGAACAATCTGATTTCGCTCCTAGTGTACTTTGTGATTCCGCTCCTACATCAGTTTGTGATTTCGCTCAATGTGTATCTTTTGATTTCGCTTCTGTTGACAAGTGATTTCACTTGAAGTGTTTTGAAGTTGGAATTTTTCTAAGTGTTTGACTCAGTGTGTATTTTGTTGATTTGCAGGGTTCAAGTGTAATTTTTGATCCACTTCACAACAGCTGTTGTGATTTTGATGTGCAAAAGAATTCAGAGTTGACAAAATTTAGCAGTATCCTGGAGTTCATGGGTAGAATCCCTATCCAAAAAGCTTTGACTGATCAACGTCCATTGTACAAGTCACATATTAAACGATTCTGGAAGCATTCAAAGTACGATGAAGAAAACAAAGCAATTCATTCAATTGTGAAGGTGCATAATGAAAAGAAGGAAATTGTTATTACTGAGGCACTCATTCATGAGGTTGTGAACTTTCCGGCCGATGCAAAATCGCCAACAAAGTTTCCAGAACGGATGGTAAAGGGTTGTATGCTCAGGATGGGTTATATGGGTGCTCTAAACGTATGAAATTATTTGAAGTAAAAATTCCAGAAACCCTACAAGTTTATTATTCATTGTATATTGATATCACTTAGCCATACCAAGGGAAGGTACGATACAATGCGCGATTATCAGACAAACATGGTCACTGCATTGGTGTTGAACAAGAAATATAATTTCTCGCACATTATCTTTCATTATATGGCCGAAAATATTACTACAAAGAGTCAAACTTGGACTTATCCAAGATTTGTGCAGATGCTGATCGATCATGCATATCCAGAGATTGAACGTGATTTGAAGAATGATTTGTTAATTCAATCACACATGAGCAACGATTCTCTCAAGCAGCTTGCTAGATATCACCCAAACCATCCAGAACCAAAAGTAGTAGCTGAATTCTTTGGATATATCAAAGATGTGAACTACGTTGATCCTGATCCAGTTGATCATCAAAACTAGAGAAATGAAGAAGAAATGAAGGAAGCAGCTTATGTTGATGAGCTTAAGACTCTTGAGGAGTTCAAAACCACCCGAAATGACTGGTTTGTCAAAGAAACGAGGAGGAGAAGAAAAAAGGCCACCCCTAAATCACAAGAGGGTGAGGAGTCTTCATCACAACCAAAGAAAAAGCAAAAGAAAGTGACAAAGACGTTATTGGTTGATGAACCTGAGGTAGATGAGCCGGTGGTTACTGCGGAAGAAGATCCATATGCTGATATTGATCAAGTGATGCTTAATGTTGATGATTTAGTGTCTGAGCAAGCAGTTAAAGTGGAAGCTGAGAAAGAGAAGGTTCTTGATAAAGTTGAAGGTGATGATGTTGATAAAGATACTACAAGTTCTTCGAGTTCTTCAGATGATGAAGTAGATGAGGCAGAACGTCTAAGAAGAATTGAAGAAGCTACAAAGAAAGAGAAACAGTTAGAAGCTACAAAGAAAGAGAAACAGTTAAGGAAGAGGAAGAGACAGGAGAAAGATGATGCTGCATACGTTCCATCTCCTGAGCATGTTTCTGAGTCACAATTACCTTCAAGTGGCAAAAAGAAAGCAAGTGTAAAGAAAAGGATTATATCTCCGAAAATCAAGAAAGTTACTACGAAGATTACAAAGCCGAAGATTGTGTTGAAGAAGAAACCAGCCAAAGAATCCAGTAAACCATCAACTCCACCACCTGAACCTACACCAATACAATCACCACCACATCAATCACCTCCACGACAACCAACACCTCCACAACAACCTTCACCACCAAAACAACCTACACCACCGAGACAACCATCACCACTACATCTCTCACCACCACAACAACAAACCTTGCTTACATCTCAAGAAATATTTCAAACACCACCACTCACTCAAATTCAACTAACTCCTGGTTCTTCTGGCCACAGAGGTCTTCACATTCCTCCGGATAATCTTGAAGATATTGGAGATTTTGGCTTTGCAAACAATGAACAAGTTAAGAAGTTAGAGAAAAAGATGGATGAGGTGTTGAATGAAAACAAAGTTATTGCAGCAGAAAGCAAGAAAGTTGCTGAACGTGAAAAGATTCTCGAAATGCGCGTGAAGAAATTAGAGTCTGACAACAAAGCCTTGTTAAAGAAGATTGATACTGATCAAACTGAAATTGATTTTCTGAAAGTGCGAGTGGCTGAGTTGGAAGAAGAAAAAGCTCGTAGAGATGAACAGAACAAATATTTCGAGATGAAAAACAAAGAGCTTGAGGCTGCAAAAGCATTGAAAGAGCACAATTTCTACATGTTGAACAAAGTTGTTGAGAATATGCTTGGAACGTCGATTGAACAAAAGTTCGAAGAGATTCAAGTTGAAGAGCTTAGGGTAAAACGTCAAGCTGAGATTGACGAACAGATGAAAGATAAGGGTAAGGGTGCTGAAAGCAGTGTGGCAGCTGTTGAGAGATCAATTGTTCCATCCTTAGTGATTGAAAATCCAGTACCCATATCTTCCGTATCAGCAATCTTCGAAGAACCTGTAACTCTAGAAGATCTTGCTGCTAATGACGATGAGGAAGATGATGAGGAGGATGACGATGAAGAGGGTGATGAAGAAGAGGGTGATGATGAGGAAGATGACGATGATGAGAAAGTCTTTTCGGCTAGCAGTCACAGTTCTGATAATGACGATGACGATGCTCAAGGTGGTATGGGAATTAAAGTAACTGAAGCTTCCAATGAAAGAACTGTTGATGATTTTCTGAATGATGCTGTGAATGAAGAGTCAGGGGGAGCTGAAGGAAAGGGGGAGTCTGGTGATGCTCAAAATGTTGAACATGTTGAAAAGTCAGTTTTGAGATTGGATACTTATAGGGAAGAAGGTGAACACTTTCATACGTATACATTGGAAAAGATTAAAGAAATGACACGTATGGTGGATCCTGACTTCAAGTTTGATTTTGAAGAGGAATTAAATGCATTCGACATCAACTATCAACCAGAATACGAGTATAAGTATGTAGAGGATGCTGACATGTACGACAGGGTTGAGGTTGAGGATTGCACATATGATGAGAATGTAAGTGAAGATACTTCTCAGTATCCTATGCTGAAGGAGTTCTTTACTGAAGAGAATAGAGATGAGTTAAGAAGGAAGGTCGCTAAGATCTTAAAAGCCAAAAATTTCGATGGCACTCCGAAGGATATGCAAATAGAAGAACGGCAGAAGTGGTTTAAAAACAGTCACGAGAGAAAATTCAAAAGGCCGTTGAAGTTCTATCAGAGAGATCGAAGCATTTCACTTGGTGACATCATTAGCTGGGGTTTCCTGCCTCATGTTAATGCATATGCGATCAGAAGGGAGTTTGGAGTGCAGTACTTTGAACGTCTATATGATATAATGTCATTACCATGGTGGGATGTTGAGGAGCTGTCGAAAGTAAGAACTTTAGAGTATCCAGTACGGAAAAATGATGTCGCAATGTGGGGGTACATAAAGTTTGAATCGTTGAAGGATTTTAGACACTGGAAGCCGCATTACCCAAAGAGAGTGCAGAGGGTAGATCCGGTAACAGGGGTTGAAGAAACTATTCTTAATGTTAAAAAGCCGAAGAAGATGAAAAACATACCAGTGCCAAAGATGGAGCAGGATTTCTATAAAGGCTTCTTGGGCTGGGTATACAGTTGCATCTCGACTGAGGCTATTATCACTTATAGAGCCGGAAGTGAGATAAGAGTTATACATGTTTATGACCCGATGTGGTTAGTAAATTGCTCGGCCAAGGATATTGAATGTTTATTCATCAACAAGATCCATTTTCAGTCTGAAGATCGTGAGCAAGCTATGCAGTTTCAACAAGTTGTATCTATTTGTTTTCAGAAAGGCATTAATTCTGAAAATAAACGGAATTCTAAATGGTGGAAGCTTGAAGAAAAGGAAAGAAAGAAAGCTGAGCGTGAACGCAAGAAACTGGAAGCAAACAGAGGTAAATGGATGAAGCAACAGGCCGAAGAGGATAAAAGAAAGAAAAAAGAGAATGATAGAGTGAGGAACTTGCTTAGGAGGAAGCCTAAGTCAAGGGAAGAAACGTTCAAGTCACTCTGAAGACCCGAAGACAAGACTGAAGACTGCGGCTGTATCCAAGGGGGAGTTTGTTGGTGCACGAATGTCTAAAGCCTGCGTCTTAGTCTTAGTTAAGCTTGTATAGGGTCTAGGGGTCAGAAATGTTAATTATGTATAGTATAGGGGGTTATTTGTAAAGTTTGTGTTGTAATGTTCTGATTCCGCTCCTAATGACATGTTGTCATTTGGAGCGAAATCACAACAAAGTTATTCCGCCCGAAATGACAGCATGTCATTAGGAGCGGAATCAACCCCCTATATATAGTCAAAGTGTTTTCTCATTTTGGATCTGAATGTTGACCGTGTAGCAGAACTGCTGCCGAATTTTTCTGAGGAATATAAATGAGAAAACGTGTTTAAAGTAATCCGCATTCTGTTTCTACTCCATTCTACTTTGATTCAAGTTGTTTGTGTATTTCCGCTGCATAAACAGTGGTGTTTAGCTCTGATTGACTCAATTGATCATCAATAACGATCCTACACAAACAGGCATTCATCGAGTCACGTATAACATGCATTAGAGGTCAGCGTATAAATAGTGTTGCGTTGTGTGTTCGATGTGATTTAGCATAAATAACGTATGTAACACCCAAAATTGCATAAAGCAAAAAGGGATCGAGTATACTCACAGATAGCGTTTAACTTAATAAACACTGTCTTGGATTGAAGGAAGCGTTGAGAGAAATTAGCCTTAACAGTTACCGATAGCATAAACGATGAGCGGAGCGTAAAACGATGCAAGTGTACCAAGGATCGGATGGTAATCTGATCGGATGGCAATCTGATCGGATGGCCAGTCGATCGGGTGGCAATCCATTCGTATCCGATCGGATGGCCATTCGATTGGATTGACACCTCGTTTGGTGTTGATGTGTTTGTGTATGATGGCTTGTACTTTGAAGTTTTCGTTGTAGCATTTTAAAAATAGAGAAGTATCTCTACCCTTCAGGTCGGTCGGTCGATCGGACGACAATCCGATTGGCGAGTCTTCTTAGTTGAGAACAAGTTCACAGCAGGACGGTCACTCGATCGGATGGCTATCCGATCGGGTGGCAATCCGTTAGTTACTGATGGTCTTTGAAAATTGATTCAAGTACCAAAGTCCGAGACGTCACTCGATCGGGTGGTCGTTCGATCGGATGGCAATCCGATCGGACGGCAATCCGTTCGACGTTCAGAACCTTAGGATTTTGAATAAAAATTTAAGTGTGGAATCCAAGTGCAACCCGATCGGATGGCCGGTCGATCGGATGGCAATCCGATCGGACGGCAATCCGTCCCAACGGTCAGATCGTCTTGACACTTGATTTCGTTTATAGTTTTGTAGTTTTGAACGAGACGTGATGATAACTGGCTTAAACAACAGGAACCCCATCTCGTCCCAAGTAATCCGATCGAAGAGGAACCACCCTAGCCCGAACGGTTCACGGTTCAATACGGTTGTTCATGTTCAAACCCGAAATCAGTAGTCTCTTAGATAGAATTCAGATCTGGAACTAACACAACACTAAGAATGAGTAGAAGATCAGAACAAGCTCCGATTCTATCGGTTTTGAGTGCATTGAGTGTAAAAGAGTTGAAAGAAAGTTGGAAAACCTTCTCTCAATCCTTTTTAACCATGAATTTGTGTAGATCTATGCGAAAACATTGATTATTCATGTGGAAATCCTTCGGATCTAAGTCGTTCTTAATGGAATGAAGCCAAACATTGAAGTTCCTAAGAACTCCATTGATGACATCACCCTAGAACACCTCAAATCCGGTGATTTCACGGTTAAAAGTTGAGATTTAAAGGTGAAAATGTCGTAGAAGTGCGTGTAGATCATAAAAGTACAAGATTTAGGTTGGAAACTTACAAGAATCGAGAGAAATGAGGGCTGAAGGTCGGCTGGTCGAACAAGAGAGCAGTCACATCACAAATGATGTGACATGTGGGTATTTATAGGGTTTCCCAAAAAGGAAAGTGGGGAAAGAGGCTGTCGATCGGGTGGCAACCCGATCGGGTGACAACTCGATCGGATGGCAATCCGATCGGATGGCCACTCGATCGGTTGGCTACTCAACCCATGAGTTCGGCGCGATGAGTTTTGTCGTTTCGATTCGCGTGTTGAGCGTTGCGATGCGATTCGGGAAGGCGATGCGATAGTATTACCCATTAGTTACACAAATAACATAACTACTATATCTAACATACAATCCCTATAATTATCTTGCGTTCAGCGTTTGCGATTCGATTGCGATGCGGTAGACTGCGATTGCGATTAATATATAAACATAACATGCACAAGTAACACATAATTAGCACACACACGTAAATCAATATCCAGAGCACATAATTCGAGTTACGTTGCGATAGCGATGAGCGATAAATCGATTAAACATGCGATTAAATAGCGATTAAGCGATAAATCGATTAAACATGCGATTAAATAGCGATTAAACCCCGATTATTAATAGATACTCCACATAATACAACTAAAGCGAATAAATAAATAGATTCGATTACAAGTCAAAGAAGTCAAACAGTAGTTGAGCACGGAGTGACAGATTGCAATTAGCAATCTTTTCTTCCTTTGACTTCAATCTTGACTTTGACTTTAACTTTCGAAACACGGGGTGTTACATTTACCCAAAATCACTTTCCACGTGGCAACTCCACAACCGTTGATCAAAACCCACGATCCGTGTGTAAAGATTAACGGAAGGATAAATAACTAACAAACGGAAAACCACTTTCCGTTACTATCTCCGTCGCACCATTTTCCTGCCAAAAATAGGCTATAAATAAGACACTGCAGGTATGATCTCACAAGTTAACTTCACTTACTCTCACTTTTACTACATCTTCTTCATCGAGATCACTGTACTTATTCTCACGCCGGAGGGTGGTCATAGAGAGAACCTCCATTCTCCCCGTGGCGAGTCTAACCGTTTTCTGTTTTGCAGTGATCACCGGAGAAGGAAACTAGCTAACCAATCGAATCAACGAGAGGATTAACCCTTTTATGCAGAAACTCGACCCCTGATCTGAGTGTCTCCGGTCCATTCTGATCACTGTTTCTTCATTGGCGCCCACCGAATCTTCTTTTTTAATTTTCATCTTCTCGTTCAATTCATTTCTTCTCTTTTGTTTTCAATGGCAGAAGCTCCAACAAATTACCCACCAAGTCCTCGATTTGAGAACAGAGACGCTCCGTTTCATGCTTCTCATGTCGACGGAATCGTTAGGAAACCATTTAGTAACGACGATATTCATCACGAGGTGCACAACCCTGTTACCTCATAACTCAGAACTCATAGTTCAGATCTACTTCCGGAGGAAACTCCAACTTATTGGTTTGTTAAATTTCAAAACACTCCGAACGAAATTTTTACACAACCTTGTAAATCAGTGACTCAAGTAGCCACACAGGAGTCTGCAGCTCAGGTGTAAACCACAATTGCATCTCGAGCGTCCTGTTACGATTGATCGTCAACCAAAGCATACTCTCAGTCTAGCACCAGATACGAGTTCACACACCTCAGATCTGGATATCAGGAATCTCGTATCGAACAAAATTCTCAGAAGAATTCCGATCGTACAGAGTTGGGACACCCAGCTCAATGGCGAAAAACATCTAATGACGCTCAGTGACAATATGCAAAACATGGGAGACGTCCACAGCAACCCAAATAGTAGTACAGAGCAAACATACATGGTGCAAGGCGGACCGTCGCGTAAGCATAACAATAAACGAAGCCATAATCAACACTGGGGTGAACAACAAGTAATTTTCCCTGTCGTACCAGGAGGTCCTCAAGAAGAACGACCGCTCATCATACCTGGTATCTTCGGTCATGATCGTATTGATTACATGTTCGTTGATCCGGGTAGTTCTATGGATATAATTAACGAACAGTGTTTCAAGCAATTAGACCCAGAGGACAAGGCGCGCTTGAAACGAGTTGATTTTCCTTTAACTGGTTTCTACAATGAAGTCGTCTTTCCGCTGGGACAGATCTCCTTTCTTGTAACACTCTCTGATGGTGAGCACTCGCACACCGTTACAGTCAATTTCATTATGCCAGCTACATCCCGCCATGATGTACTGTTGGGAAGACAAACACAAAGGGAGTTCAGCATGATTACATCTATACCACACACGGCTTGCGGTTTTCCGATAGAAACCGGAGTGGCAATTCTATATTCAAGCAAAGAAGTGATGTCTGAAGACGACGACCCACCAGTAATGGTCGCGAAGCCATCTCTATCTAACGAACCAGAAAAATGGGTACTCAAAAATGAATACCTTGAACAGACAATTTTGCTAGGACACGCCATTTCATCGACAATCCGCGCAAGATTGAAAAAACTCCTGTTCGAGAATATGGATATTTTCGCATGGTCCCCAGCGGACATGACCGGCGTACCAAGAGAGGTGACGAAACATTGTTTGAATGTT
This sequence comes from Helianthus annuus, assembly GCF_002127325.2. Lineage (NCBI taxonomy): Eukaryota > Viridiplantae > Streptophyta > Magnoliopsida > Asterales > Asteraceae > Helianthus > Helianthus annuus. The sequence continues at coordinate 108,460,846 of NC_035448.2, forward strand.
CGGCCTTCAGCGGAACCAGTAGCACAGGGAAAGCGCAGCCTTGGCCCGGAAAAGGCTCACGCCATGAACGAGCAAGTGGCTGAACTACTTCAAGCCGGCATACTGCGCGAAGTTCGATATCAAACCTGGTTCGCTAACCCAGTAATGGTGCAAAAGCACAATGGTGGATGGCGCATGTGCGTTGATTTCAAAGACCTCAACAAAGCCTGCCCAAAAGACTGTTATGCTCTCCCAGAGATAGACAAAAAGGTGGATTCCTTGGCATCCTTCCGCTGGAAATGATTCCTAGATTGCTACAAAGGTTATCACCAAGTACAAATGAAGGAAGAGGACGAAGACAAGACAGTATAAGTATAAAGTGATAGATATTGGTGTGCCATGAGAATAATGATTAGAACATTACAAGTATGATAAATAAGTAATAACTTATTGGTACTACTTGGTTCTAGAATATGATCCATTATGTGAATACAAATTTCCTTGTTCTTTGATGAAAGTCCTAATAAAGGATTCATTTTTAAATCATGAATTGAGAAAATTCTATGTATGGGAAATACAATGATAATTACCTCTCCAGCAAAAACCAGGTAAGAAGGGGTATAATATGCCAAACAAGTGACAAAATTCCCTACATAAGCACTATGACCTGATGTCTGACCTGCTTTTGAAAATATGAATTTGTTAAATACATTAACCCTATGAATGGTATGTATATTATGATAATATAGATATGTATATCTATAACGAAATCCAAAAGCCATAACGATTGACAATTTAGAATAAATCACGAGCATGCGTAATCAAGAATCTTTCATATATATCTATAATTCCGATGTCGAACATTATTTCATTTGATCATCTTTCTCGTAACGCGTGAAAAATTTAACGAAGCTTAAGCTATACATCAATCGAAGGTTGAAATACGTTACATATGAATTTCGAGGCAAGATCATTAAGGAGGCACGATGGAGCAATTCAACGACGGTGCTAGCAGGAAAACTACCGATCGGGATGCGATGATTTGTCACGCGATCCTGCAACAACACACATCACACCAAGGAAAAGACGCATGTCTCCGCATTTCCCTCATCTCATTTATGACGAATACACCATGTTTGACATTTCATGTAGTGTCATTTAACAATTAACCATCACTCGAAATTCCAGGGAAAGCCCTTAAAATTCTTTTATTGAAATTCCGACTTTTGCATCTGGTGAGTAAATTTTCACAGCTCTACTCCTCTTAATGGTCATTGTATCATGGTAATTTCTTTCAGTATAACAAACCCTCATTTGCTTCAATTCTTGAAAAATCTATATGATTTACATGCATCATTTGTTATGCATGTGGTTCCACTTTGAATAATCGCTATATCTAAATTATTGCTTCATAATCTGGATAATCAGCATTCTTGTAAGTATCGACTACTTGCTATCAAGTCAATGAATTTCTTGAAAACTTCTTTGGTTTTCAAGATACGTACATGGTTTTGTTATCATAACTATTGCAAAATTTCCTTGTTGATACATTTAATTATTCAATGTCAGATTGTGTTTAAACCAAGTTCAATTGTTTGAACTTGCTCGCAATACGTATTTAATTCCAGGTCCCATATGATGGATTGAGGCTATCATATTCGCAATATTCCAAACAAACACCTCATTTATTTTGAACCATAACATGCTTGAATCGTTTCTTTGATCACGGTCACCTTGTGGTGACGTTTCCACAAATTTGAAGCTTGCGCTAATCTAGTTTACAGATTTAATTAATTTTTTATTTATTTATATTAAATCCGCTTTCTTGGTTTATCATAAAGCAATCTTAACACAATCATGTGTTAAGATAATGGTACACAAATTCATATCCTATTTCAGTGTATCTCTTAAACGATTCTTACAACATCGATCAAGCATTTCGTGATCTTTATTGGTTTATCATCTTTGATCGAAAAACATTATTCAATTGTTTCATTTTCAATCAAAAATCCTACTAGATCTGTTCGGATTTACTTCATCGAACTTTCATTTAATTTCAAAACACAATGAACTTGTTCGGTCACCACTACTATTATTTCAATCACTACGACACCTTGTGGCGTCGATATAAACTTATAGCTCGAGCTAATCTATATATACCTTTCACTTGACTCATCCTTAAAAGTGGTCGTAATCCAACTTTGTGTTAAGTCAATCATACACTAAACTTTGTTGTATTTTAGGGTATCTTTGTAATTCAATAATGTCAAAATATTGATTCTTCCTCATATTATGATAGTTGACACATCATCTTCGTACTCCTATTCAGTCTAGCTTAGTGATTCTAATCTTTCTGACCCATGTAAACTTAGTCATTCTAATAATTGTATCCTTACACTTCGTCCAAATAAAACCAATTTCTGGAAATTATTCAGTTGAACCACTGGGTTCTATTTGTTGTAAACTGTTCTCGTATTCATAAAATTTGAACATATTTTGATTCAAGTACAGTGTCATTTACCTTAATCCTAATATTTAACGTGTGACATAACTCGGAAATGATATCGTAGCCCAAATCTCGAGGACGAGATTTAAAACAAGGTGGGGAGGATGTAACAACCCCTAAAACCCCGAAACTATGCTCGTTATCAGCGTAATGACTCTAATCACGAACACGATACTATATCCGATTGATTGAAACTGATCCAACGGATGTTTAAGTGGTGCCTGTATAAAGCTATACTTTGTCATTCATTGTGAGTTTTGATCTCGTGATTATCGTTAAAGTTGAATTGGGTTAATACGCTAATACGAGTTCCATTGTATCTAGAAATTAGAACTCATAACCAGGAGGCTGCTAAACTAGAATACTTAGCGATTAAGTAAACTTAGTGTTTAAGTAAACCTAATGGTTAAGTAAAACTTAGCAGTTAAGTAGCTAATTAAGTAAATTAATCGACTAAGTAAATGATGTAATTAACCAGATAAGATTAATTAAGCTAAGCTAAGCAAAATTAATTAAGCTAAGCAAGATTAATTAAGCTAAGCTAAGCAAGATTAATTAATCAGCTAAGTAAGATTAATTAACTAAGTTAAATACCTAAATAGATATACATGAAAATAGATATATATGAGGTAGATAGTTGATGAAACAATGGTTAACCGGGCAGGGTTAACTCACTGGTCATGTCAAGAAGGGTTAATCCCTTCCTCTCGAGGATCGCTGGCTAGATCACCGGTGGGTTGATCTCCTGCACAAGGAAACAAACCGTGACTCGTAACAAGGAGGATGGGGTGGGGGGTGCTCCTTGTTACCACTCTCCGGCGTGAGAATCAGTAGTTTGCTTGGGAAGCAAAGTAAGATAGTAGTAGTAGTGAGAGAGTTGTGAAGAGATACCTCAAACCTGGTTTGGGGTTGGTATTTATAGCCGAGGAGTGAAGGAGGATGTGGATGGATAGACTGACGGCATGCTGCACCTTCGCAGGTGTGTCAGACATGTCGGCCGGGGAGACGACGCCACGTCAGTCTGTCGCTTACGTAGACCTGACAGGTGACTGCCATTGGTTCCACTTGCACTGTGGTGTCAGTCCCACTTGTTGAGTGTATAGGATGTGGTGCTAGCCGCATCGCTGCCTGCGGTAACATCTGATGTTATCGCGTCTCTTGCTTGTGATCAAGAAATATGCGAGATGCGGTGCTGGCCGCATCGTCGCCTGTGGTGACTGTTGCTGTTATCCAGCTTCCTTGTATTGATAGAAGTGTTCACTGGACGCGGTGCGAGGCCGCATCGCTGTGAATACTTCTGTTTTCATACATCAGATGTGATGCTATGTCGCATCACTCTACCGTTCTCATGTTCCATGTAAGTCCTCCTTCATCACTAGATAGATTGGATTCAACCCTTGTGTCGATGCGTTCTCGCATGGGCACAAGTAGGTTGTTAACTGGTGGGGGTTTTGATAAGGGTAATGGTCACTCGCGGTCGATGCTGACGCGAGATCTGGGACCGTACCCCTTCAAGTCCCCCCAGTTTAGTGTTGCTGCCACATACAAGTTGTATGTGGGAGGAGTACTGGACTATGGTGTTTAGAAGGTAGTTTGGAGTCTGGAGAAGATCCTAGACCATGTGGATGGTCTTTTCTGTTTGTAAATCAAGCTGGAGGTCTGGAAGGGTCATTTGACGCCTCTTCCGTACCGGTGAAAATGTTTCGTCTGATGCGAAATTCTCAGCCTTTGGCTGGTTGCCACCTGTTGGTGTGTCGAACCAACTGTAGGAATTAGTTGGAGGAAGTGTACAAACTTCGAACCAATCTTTGAGATGGTGGTTGAAGGTGTGCACAAACTTCGAACCAACCTTTGAAGTGGTGAATGAAGAAGAGAGCATGTTGTTCCCATGATTGGATATCTAATGATGATTCCTTTCGTGGGGTGTTCATGTTCTTCCCATTAGCTCTCAAGTAACCGCACGTCCTTTGCGGTTACCTCGTTGCTTGACATTGTTGGCCACGGTTGTGGGAACAACGTTGGGCACTTGCGTCATTGTTGGCCATGTTTGGTCGAACAATGTGATTCTGGATAACGGTCAAATAAACATGATCATAGGCATGGTAATGCCTATCATTGTTTATTCTATCCAACGTACAAGTAGGGTAACAAAGTCATAAGCAGACTTCTTACCGCTTGTTCGATCGCTTGTTGTTCGACAAGGGCTCGTATGATCATTGGGGATCTCGTCCGCACCTCTTCCTTAGGCACCTTCCTTCCCGTTCCAATACCGAGGAGTTTTCCTTGGAGTAGTTTCGTTCCTCGATGTGGAGTTAGTTGTGGCTCTACCGTAGCAACCATTTCCAGAAGCTATGGTTATGTCCGCATTGACTCATGAGTGTCTGCGGTTTTGCATTCCCATATTCGCTCGAAACGGGTGTGTTGCTCGGATGTGGCTCTTGAAGGTTCAGGAGTCAGGGTTGCTGATGTGCGCGCGCGTACATTCCCTTCCTTCTTCACGTTAAAGAAGGTGTTCATGTACCCTCCGTGGTTATGAACCGGACAGGAGGGATTTGAAGCTTGAAGAGAATGAAGGCAATGCGGTTTACCTGTTTCTGAGATGCGGTTCAGTCCAAAGAACAACGCTGGTTCTGAGTATCTGACACACCTGAACGGGCTCGTGTGTGTCATTTCCGCATATTCCACGTGTGCTCGTGGGTAGTGCGGTCAGGTATTATACCCCCTTATAGTGTGGAGATATATATTTTTGCCTATTTTTAGGGGTATGTAAAAAAAACGACATGCGGTATGGGTTATGGTGCGGTATACCAGAGAAACCGCATGCCGCTTGTAATTGGATAAGGTAGTCGCTTTTTGTTGCATACGTGGCTGATCTCACGTGTGAGTTGGTGGAAGTTAGTGAGATCTTTCTGGCATGTGCTGAAATGAAAGGACGTTAGCACTGCCCGAGGCATTAAATGCACTGTAGCAAAGAGTGTAAACGTCTCCTATGTCAGGCGCGTGGGCGGCCACGCGCGCGTGATAACCGTCAGCGAAAACGGCGCTCGACACGTGGTGTCGCGCAATTCGTTCTTTTTGAACGTGATGATTCGTTTTCTCCCTCCGCATTAATTGCGATGGGTATATAAGGGGAAACCGTTTGTGGTTTCCCCTCACTTGTTCGAAATTTCAAAAATTTGCCGGTGAGAGAAACCTTTCCTTTGTCTTCTCCGACGATATTTGTTGAAAGTTCCGGTGAGGTCGTTAGTGTACATCTTTTATTTTTTTGATGGCTGAACCGTCAAATCCACACAATGTGGAGGGTGAAAACCCTAAACAACCGGTAGTGGATACTGATGAAGATGACGAGGACGACGTGGATGTTGCCGGTGGTGGCTTACCGGTGTTGAAGTGGTCGAAGGGTGGTTTCAAAACCCTGATGACCACCGTTCAGATGGCCGATGAGTGGGATGCTACTTACCCACAAGAGGGGGATACCGGTGCCAATGCTCCGGCCGGTTATATTACTTTGTGGGCTGATTTTTTCAACGACGGCAACCTTAGGTTGCCGGTGACTGTGTTTGTTGCGGAGGTGTTGGAGTACTATCATCTCCATATCTCCCAACTTAGTCCCTTTGGAATGTTCCAAATCAGGAACTTTGAATATACTTTCCGTGCCCATGGCTTGAGCCTACCGTTGGAGATTTCCGACGGTTTTATCAAATGACGATGTCCTTGGGGTTCTTTTCTTTCCGTCAACGAGAGGGTAGTCCCAAACTGATGACTCCTCCCAAGGGGATGACGAAGTGGAAAATGAAGTTCTTTTACATCAAGGCTGCTGCAATTGTTGCAAATATGACGTTTCGGAATGTGACCGATACGATCATATCAGAGACCATTGCAGTCCCTAGCATGAAGTCGGTGGAGTGGTTTCCGCAGTTGCAGACCATTGAGTCGGTGAAGCTGAGCAACACACAGTTGTGGGTGTTGCGCATGATGCTGACAAGGAGGAACAAGAAGTCAAAGCCCGTGGTGCGGGAGAAAAGTGGTGGTACGTACTTTTCATTTGTTTAACTTTCTTATCCCCGTATGCGTTACTGACTTGTGCGTTTGCTATCAGAGGATGCTCCCTTATGGAGGATGTTTGCCCCGGATTTCCAGGGTCAAGTTGAAACAGTTGTTTGTGCGGACGGCGAGGAGGAGTTTAATGTTATCATTCGAGATAACTTTCGGGTGCCTACTGAGGCCGCATTAGCAGTTGAGTTGCCGCGGGGCAAAGGTATATTTAGGAATCCTTTTTTCTTGTGATAACAATAATGGTTGCACTGACTCACCTATTGGATGGTTTTCATGCAGGTGATCTTGGGGCCTTAGGGGACCCTGACGCGAAGGGTGTACCTAAGAGGCAAACGGTGAAAGGCGTGTGCTTTCGCCAGAAGAAAATACCGGAGGTCACTGTTGTGCCTCATTTGGTGCCGCAGGCGGCAGGTATCTCTCACTCTTTTTTCCGTAGATACTTGGATTATGTGATAGTATCTGATACCCTTGAGGGTTTGGGTTCAGCTATGGGCTCGCAGTCTGGTGCTGGGAAGAGGAAGTAGAAGAGACGGCCGCTAGTGCCGGTGGGCCGAAACGTCGGAGGTTGCAGTCTAAGAGGACTGGTCCGACACCAAAGAAACCTGCGGGTACTGTTGGTAAGTGTTGTATAGCTTGTCTCAAGTGTTATGTACAACTTGTGTTTTGATAGCTATTTGCTTTGTTTTGCAGAGCTTCAAGATAAAGATTCTTCTATCTTTGATGCTCCGTTGTCACCCCCGCATGCCACGGGTGCAGGTGCGGGTGCGTCAGAGGAACCTTCGGCACCCTTTGTCAAGGTGGTGCCTGATTCGACCGTGCAAACGGAGGGTACCGCAGAGAAGGTTCGACCCAGATATTCGATACCGTTGATTCGTCCAACAATCTGATCTCTCCCAATGAGGGTGATAATTTGGGTCTACGGTTTTCTGATTCTGGGAAACAAAAGTCTGCTGCAGAGCCGCAAAAAACTGATGCTGGGCCACAGAAGTCTTCTGCTGATGAGAAGGGTACCGGTTCGTCTGCCGGTGGTGCGGGTTATGATGGGCCTCCAATTCAGCCTGGGGAGTCTGAATTGGAGTATTATTACCGCACCTATACCCAGGGTCGAAGTACTGTTTATCACCGACCCCCCTGGACTGTTATGCAGGGGGATGATATTTCCAACGACCCCTCTGCGTGCAAGGATATTCTGGGTGGTCTGGGCACCCCTTTTGAAGTTGAACGTGCCCGTTCTGCACCCCGTGAGTTGCAGATCAACCAACTTCTACCATGCTAGTAGGAAGTTCCATAGTGGCTAACGCCATTTTGGAAGACTACAAGGTGTTAGGCCGCAGAGAGGAGGAAGCTGCTCGCATGCGGGCCGAAGCGGAAGAGTTGGTCAAGGCTGCTCGTGCGGGTGCGGAGCAGCTTGAAAAGGATAGAGCTGCGTTTGAGAAGCAGAAGCAGACCTCGGAGTGGGCTGCCACTGCTCAGCTGAAACAGGTTCGTACTCTTGCCAAACTCCTTTCTGATGAACGCAAGAGTTGGAACGAAAAGTTGTCCAATGAGCGCAAGAAGTGGAATGAATCTTGGGCTAAGCAGAATGACAATCTGTTTCGTGCTCGGCAGGAGTTGACGAACGCCAAGGCAGCGAACGTTGCCTTGGGCAAAGAGAAAGCTGCAGCTGAGGCGATTGCGGTTAAAGCGCAGCAGGCGGAGGCCGGGGCCATAAAGGCGTTTGAAGAGGCCAAGGAAGCTGGGGCGCGTGCTGCGAAGGCCCTGGAGGAGGCCGAAGAGAGGGAGAGCCGTTCTTCTAAGGCTCTTGAAGAGGCGAATGCTGAGCGCATTCGTTTGGATAAAGTTGTTGCCAGCCTTCAGGTATGACTTGTTACCTTTGTTTTATATTTCCCTGCTTTTTGAGAATGTTTACTGAGTAAACTGTTTTCTGCTCTTTGACAGGCTGAGGTTCAGACCCGGGAGGTCGCGGTCACTGACCTCACAGCCCGCATGACTGCAGCGGAAGAGCGGGCCAATGTTGCCGTTGAGGCCAGAGATGCTCTGACCTCTTCATTTAACCAACTGGAGGCAGACCGTGAATGGATGCGGAGTCATGGTATCGCACCTGTAAGTATCCCTTGCCTTTATATTTGCTTGGATTAGTATCCGAGTCTTATCATCCTTTTACTGCAGATTGTTCAGGCTATCATGGATGCACCTGAGACCGCAGCTGGTTTGGACCTGGTCTAGGAACGTGCCCGCGATGCCGGTTTTAAAGCTGGTTATAACCGCTGCATTGCTCATATGAACATCATGTCTGTAGGCGGTGTTATCGAAGAGCGATCCGGGTTTCGTGACGTGGACACCGAAGGTCGCCTGAACGCGGCCGTAGCCTCCTTTTATGATACGTCTCTCTCTTGTGTGGAGAAGTTGGACGACTGTTTAGAGGCTGCGGATTACGTTGACCGGCTGCGGATGCTGTATGCTGATGCAGAAGAGGAAGATCCCGCTGGTGGTGCTGGAGATGGTGCGCGAGCCAGCGGTACAAAATAGGGTTTAGGTTGGCTAGTGTGCCCCCTTTTTGCTTTCCTCTTGTATATGATAGGAACTTTATGTAACTCCCTTAAGCATCGCGTGGGTGCTTGAATTTTTTGAATATAAAGTTTATTGTTCAATTTGTACAAGTGTTTTTAATTCTTGCATGTTTGAACGTATGTATGCGGAACTTTACCCATTTGTGAATGGGGTCAAGTATATTCCATACCTTTGTCGTATGAGTACGTGTCAATTCTGTTATTTACCCCGTTAGGGTTTTAGAATTGTGTAAGCTTTGTAAAAACTTATATATCCGTAACTCTACCCATTTGTGAATGGGGTCAAGTATACTCCATACCTTTGTCGTATGAGTACGCGTCAATTCTGTTATTTACCCCGTTAGGGTTTTAGAATTGTGTAAGCTTTGTAAAAACTTATATATCCGTAACTCTACCCATTTGTGAATGGGGTCAAGTATACTCCATACCTTTGTCGTATGAGTATGCGTCAACTCCATTGTTTGCCTTTTTGGGCTCAGGAATTGTGTGAGGTTAACAAAAACTTGTCTATCCAGCCGGATAAATACTCTTTAAGTCTTTTTGCCTTTTGCTGGCCTATTACAATATTTGTGTGTGGTTACCACTTTGTATGGGTATCGCGAATGAAGATTTTGCCAATCTGTTTTTGGGATACCGCAAAGTGGAACACGCCTTTGTAATAGTAGTAACAAACAATAATGTATAAAATTGCTTATTTATTTATTTGCCAATGGCATGCGGCCTGATAGGTTACATAGAAAATGTAAGAACATGGCTTACATATAACAGCGTCGAAGCTGTTGTGCATTCCATGTTCGTGCGATAGGTTCGCCTTCTAACGTTTGTAATTTGTATGCGCCTTTCCCGAAGACCTCTTTGATGAGGTAGGGTCCTTCCCACTTGGGGGCAAGTTTGCCTGGGCGCTCAGCATTAGATGCTTCATTGTCGCGTAGGACGTAGTCTCCTGGGTTGAAAGTACAAACGCGGACGCGCGTGTTGTAGTACTTTTCAAGTTTGGATTTATATTTGGCCTCGTCGATGGCAGCGTTTTCGCGCCTTTCTTCCAAGAGGTCCAAATCGATCCTGCGTTCTGTGATGTTGTCTAGTTTTTCAATAGCCAACATTCTAGGAGAGGGGAGACCTACTTCCGCGGGGATCACCGCTTCTGAACCGTAGACTAGGCTGAAGGGTGTTTCCCCATTGCTTGTTTTTGGGCTTGTACGGTGAGCCCATAAGATACTTGGGAGTTCATCGACCCAGCCACGCCTGGCCGTTCCCAACCGTGCCTTGATGCCTTCGACTAGACTTTTATTGATACTCTCGACTTGGCCATTCCCTTGCGGGTGTGCTACTGATGAGAATATGTGCTCAATATGTAATTCTTCTAGCCATTTTTGGAATTCGTTGGCAGCGAAGTTGGTGCCGTTATCGGTGACAATGCACATTGGTAAACCGAAACGGCAGATGATGTGTTCCCAAATGAATTTTCTTGTTATCATAGCAGTGGTTGAGGCGAGCGGTTTTGCTTCTACCCATTTTGTGAAGTAATCGACCGCTACTATGATAAATTTGACCGCACCCGGGGCGTCAGGGAAAGGTCCCACAACGTCAATTGCCCATTTCTGAAAGGGCCATGCGGTTGTGACGGGGACTAAGTTGTTCTTTGGCCGCAAAGTTTTTGGAGCATGACGTTGACAGTCGATGCATTTGCGCAACTCTTTGACGGCGTCCAGGTGCATGCCTGGCCAGTAATACCCGGCATTCATGATTTTGGCCACTACCATGCGTGGTCCGGCATGTATGCCACATATGCCCTCGTGTATCTCTCGGATGAGGTATGTGGCATCCTGCGGGTTGACACATCGCAGGAGTGGCCCTAGGTATGATTTTCGGTATAAGATACCGTCTCCCATTTGATAGTGGCACGCTTTGTGTTGTAACTTGCGTGCCTCTGATTTGCTTTCGGGAGTCACACCTGATTGCAGATATGCGATAATAGGTTTCATCCATGATGTTGTACCGTATTGAATGACGTTGACTTGGCGCAGGGGTACCGAAGGATTTTGCAGAATTTCGATGCGTAACTCCTTTGCCAAGTGCTGGAAGCTGGTGGATGCGAGTTTTGATAGTGCATCCGCGGACTTATTTTCACTTCGGTTAATATGTCGGATATTGAACGAAGCGAATTTGGATGTTAGTTGCAGGGCTTGCTCGAGGTAGAGGATCATGATATCCCCCTTTGCGGCAAAGTCGTCGCGTATCTGTCCTGCAACTAACAAAGAGTCGACGTGTGCTTCCAGATGCTGCACGCCGAGTTTGACCGCTAAACGTAGTCCTGCCAGTAGGGCTTCATATTCGGCCTCGTTATTTGTGCATTTGAAATCGAGGCGGATGGCATATGTAAGTTCTTGGCCATCAGGGCTGACGAGTCGCAGACCTGCGCCCGCACCTTCCTCGTTGGAGGCACCGTCGGTAAATAGTGCCCAAGTTTCTGAGGAAGATGGCGTTGGTACAGGGTTTTGTGCTTGTTCGCATTCTTGGATGCGATTCACCGGTACTTCGGCAGCGAAATCAGCTAAGATTTGGCCTTTTATCGCGGGGCGCGGTTTGTAGATCAGCGTGTGCGCGCCCAGCTCTATTGCCCATTTTGCTAATCTCCCAGAAATGCCAGGTTTGGATAGGATCGGGCCGATCCTGTAATTGGTTAGCACCGTGATGACATGGTTCGCGAAGTAGCGTCACAGCCTTCTTGATGCGTGCACTAGTGCTAATACCAATTTTTCCATTATTGAGTACCTTGTTTCTGGGTCGTTGAGCATCTTGCTGATGTAATAGATGGGTGTTTGAACCCCCTCCCGCTCCACTATCAATACCGCACCTACCGTGTTGTCCGCGGCAGATAGGTATAATATGAGTGGCTCCTCCTTGCGTGGTGCGGTTAAGGTTGGGAGTTGTATCAAACACTCCTTCATTTCCCAGAAAGCGTTTTCAGCCTCTGCGGTCCACTGGAATTGTTCCTTCTTTAAACAGTTCCGCAGGGTCTTGATGAAAGGATAAGACTTAGCTGCATGGTTGGCTAAGAATCTGTTGAGTGCCGCTAGCCTGCCGGCTAGTCGTTGCATATCTTTCATTGATGAAGGCGATGGCATGCGCTCGATCGCCTGAACTTTCTCCGGGTTTACCTTGAATCCATCTTTAGTCACGATGAACCCAAGGAATTTGCCTTCTTCCATTCCAAACGAGCATTTCCCTGGATTGAGCTTTATGTTAACGCTTCGCAGAGTCTGGAATGTTCTTTCAATGTCTGTGAGCATGGTATCTTCCTCCATGTTCATGACGACTAGGTCGTCCATGTAGATTTCGACACTTTTGCTTATTTGGCCGCGGAAAGTGTCGTTCATCAGCTTTTGATAGGTTGCGCCCCCGTTCCGCAACCCAAACGGCATTTTTGTATAACAGTAATTCCCGGTGGGAGTGCGGAATGTCGTTTTGTCTTCATCCTCGATCGCCATTTGTACCTAATGGTACCCTTTGTAGCAATCGAGGAAACACTTCCATCTGAATGGTGCGAGATTATCGACCTTCTCGTCGATTTCCGGAAGTGCGTAACAATCCTTGGGGCAGACTTTGTTAAGGTCTTTGTAATCGACGCACATGCGCCAGCCCCCGGATGGTTTTTCTACCATGACCGGGTTGGATAACCAAGTCTGGTATTTGACTTCCCGCAGGATGCCTGCGGAGAGCAGTTCTTCGACTTGCTCTTGCATCGCCTGATTCTTAGCAGACCCAAGGTGGCGTTGGCCTTGGATCACCGGCTTGATACCTGGTGAGGTATTCAAGTGATGTTGCGCAATATCACGCGGGACCCCTGTCATGTCTGCGGGTGTCCACGCGAAAATGTCTTGGTTCCCGAAGAGAAGCTGCTTCAGGTGCGCTTTTTGTGGTCGGGGACAAGGCGTGACCCAATGTAACCTTTTGTTCTGGGTATCTCGCGTTGAGAACCCATTTCTCTGGTTGGTTGTTGGGGGTGGGCCTTGCGACCTTGGTCGGACATACTTCGTCCGACATCATGACGTCCCTGCGGGCATAGATTATCGCGTCCCCTGATTCGGTTGGGAAACCGACCGCAGAGTGGGGGACGGATGTAATCATATTGAAATATCCTTGGGATTCTCTCCCAAGGAGTACGTCATATCTGGAAGTGTGAGGTAAAACCATGAAGTTTACCTCTTCTGTTCTTGTGTGCCTTCCGCTGGTAAGGCGCACAGGAAAAGTGATCTGGCCTAGGGGAAAGACAGTTTCCCCTGCGAACCCAGCCAATGGGTAATCTACTGCTTGCAACCGATCTTTGTCCTCCTGGTCGAACTGGTTGAAGCATTGTTCGTTGATTATATCAGAAGTACTGCCCGGGTCGATGAATAGACGCTTGGTGCAGTAATGTGCCAGTTGGCCTGAAATAACGACAGCGCGCCTATCGCGCGGTCCGCCTCGGACTTTTGGAAAGACGACTTGCTCGTCTTTCCAGTCATTGTCCGGCCTTCTCGCCGCTTTGCGCGGTCTACCTTTGCCTCCGTTGATCATGTGAGTAGAAGCCATGTACATGGTTCTTTTTCCGGAGGAGGTACCAGCCGGAGACTGATGCAGTTGTTGGTGGTGTGGCCCGAGTCCTTGTGATACTCACAGTAGAGTGTGAGGTCCTGATTTTTCTTGGACTTCATTGGTTGGTCCGGTCGCAAGAATTGCGGGTCCGCAAGAAGGACCTCGCTTGGCGACATGTTGATCTCGGTCCAGTTGCGGTCCCGAGAATCTTTCTTTGGTGCCCGGTTGTCCCGTTGAGGGCTGCGTTTCCTCGGGTCAAACGGGTTGGTCTGCGGGACGTATGGTTTGGAAATATCGCTATTCCCTACGTCCCGGTTGCGTTTATTGTTACGCTTGGACCCGTGGTTGGAAGTTTCGGCCTGGGGCTCTGCCTTTGCCACATGCGGTTCGAGGGACCGCTGTGTCTGGGCATATGTCTTGACTGCGGTCATGACATCTTCCCATTTTTTAGGCAAGCCTTCTTTGCCAGAGATGGTCATAACCATCTGCCTATCTTTCACGGCCCTGATCAAATGGTTCCGTGCCATTTGATCTGCCACGTCGCCTATTTCCAGGCACTCCTTATTGTATCGGACAACGAATGCTTCTAGGGATTCGTTGTCTCTGCGCCAGATATTCATGACGTCCAACGAGTCACGCGTGTGACGTCGTTGCTGGCTGAAATGAGCGAGGAACTTTGCATGAAAGTCCTCAATGAGTCCAGTGATCCCACTGGCAAAGAATCGAACCAAGCCCTGGCCAGACCCGTAAGGGTCTGGGGGAAAAAATTGCACCAAGTGGGTTCGTCCCACTAGCCATTGCACCCTGCGCCTATGAAAATGTTCATGTGGTCGTCCGGGTCGAATGAACCACTGTATTTCCCAACGTTGAATGGGAATTTTGTTGTGGTGACATGGGCGTGGGCTATTCGCGGGGAGAATTTGGAGTTTTCGGCTGCAGCTTTCGGCCTATAGGGCTGGTTCTCAGGGCGTTTTGCAGCCCTGAGGTATGTACTGCGGGGGTGAGTGGGAGGAACATAGTTGCGTCCTCCCGGTCTGCTGCAGGTGTCATGCGAATCCCCACAATATGTACGGTCGTCCGGGTCGGTACGACCATACCCTTCGGTGTATGGCTGTGGGCCCAACCGGCTCTGAATTCCAGAGCCATGTCGGGATGCGGATCGTCGTCTGTCCTCAACGTAAGGACCTAGGCGGGTATGCACTGGTCCCCTGGTGTGGGACCCGTATGCGGAATCATCCTCGTTGATTGTGTAGACCAAACAGTAAGATGATCCACGGTCTTCACGTCTGCTTCTCGAAGCTGGACGTGAATGCGCCCTGCCTTCGTATTGTAAAACACGATCGGCAGGGGTGTGCGGTGCTGGGGTTGGCCCAGCTTGTATGTGCGCTTCCGCACAAGCGCGGTTGTATGTCGCGGCCAGCAGGGTGGCCTGTTGGTCATACCAGATGTGGGGGTCCATGTTCGGGGGGATCACAGATGCGTATTGTGATAAATCGTGTCCGAACGTTAGGGATGGACCCCTTTGTGCTGATGTACCGATATGGCCCGGATTTGGGTCCGGTGGGGTACTCCCCGCATTTCCTGTGTTGATGGGGAGTAGATTATCCCCGGTAGTATTGTTTTGGTGATCAGTCATGATTTTGAGAGAGGAAAAAGGATGATCGAAAAAGTGCTAAGAGTAGCGGTGGGCGCCAATGATGAAACAATGGTTAACCGGGCAGGGTTAACTCACTGGTCTCGTCAAGAAGGGTTAATCCCTTCCTCTCGAGGATCGCTAGCTAGATCACCGGTGGGTTGATCTCCTGCACAAGGAAACAAACCGTGACTCGTAACAAGGAGGATGGGGTGGGGGGTGCTCCTTGTTACCACACTCCGGCGTGAGAATCAGTAGTTTGCTTGGGAAGCAAAGTAAGATAGTAGTAGTAGTGAGAGAGTTGTGAAGAGATACCTCAAACCTGGTTTGGGGTTGGTATTTATAGCCGAGGAGTGAAGGAGGATGTGGATGGATAGACTGACGGCATGCTGCACCTTCGCAGGTGTGTCAGACATGTCGGCCGGGGAGACGACGCCACATCAGTCTGTCGCTTACGTAGACCTGACAGGTGACTGCCATTGGTTCCACTTGCACTGTGGTGTCAGTCCCACTTGTTGAGCGTATAGGATGCGGTGCTAGCCGCATCGCTGCCTGCGGTAACATCTGATGTTATCGCGTCTCTTGCTTGTGATCAAGAAATATGCGAGATGCGGTGCTGGCCGCATCGTCGCCTGTGATGACTGTTGCTGTTATCCAGCTTCCTTGTATTGATAGAAGTGTTCACTGGACGCGGTGCGAGGCCGCATCGCTGTGAATACTTCTGTTTTCATACATCAGATGTGATGCTATGTCGCATCACTCTACCGTTCTCATGTTCCATGTAAGTCCTCCTTCATCACTAGATAGATTGGATTCAACCCTTGTGTCGACGCGTTCTCGCATGGGCACAAGTAGGTTGTTAACTGGTGGGGGTTTTGATAAGGGTAATGCTCACTCGCGGTCGATGCTGACGCGAGATCTGGGACCATACCCCTTCAATAGTATATAAGGAAGGTATTATCTGAGGAAGGTTTTATCTAGGGAAGGTTCAACTGAGGAAGGTGTATATGGGTAGACAACACCTAAGGAAATTCTATATGGGATAAAACTTATCCCTTACCTATAAATAGGAAGCTTAGGATTCATATTTGCTCATTTCTTCTATTCTTCTCTCTATACATTGGTGTTCTAACCAATAATCACTGATACAATATTCTTTCCGATTGATTCGGGAACCAACTAACGAATGCCAAAGTGCTGTCTAAATAAGACTATACTTTGCGAATTCCGTTAAGGTTCTGATCTCGTGACCATCGTTAGGTTTGATATGGTTTACACTAATACGTATTCCACTCTGTTAAACTACATGTTTAACTATCAGAAAACTCCGCTCCATAACATACTATCAAACAAGATATTTATTCATCAGAAGATTCAGAACTATAAAGTAGATGCTTAATTCTCAGAAGGCATAGAATCAAGAAGCTTGTTAAATCAAGACTGCATGCTTATAAAGTGAGTCATTCTCTTTTGTCAAAAGTATTTCACAAATACCTAAATGTTTTCCAGTTATATGTTACAGGGATTAAGTCTTGGTTATCTTAAATTTACTGGCAAGTAGGGTATTGTGCACATTACTATTTTTTCTCACTTTTAATAGTGATAATCATCACTATTGGGTGAAAGGACCCAATGGTGGTATGACCATCATCACCAGGGCGTGACACGGGGCCAGATAATTATAAGATAGTGGCCATTGTAATCACTCTTATGCTGTAATCTATAACTAATGTGTCATTTTACATAACTTGAGTGACTCGCCAGTATTCCCTGCTGACAAAACCTTTCTAAAACGTGTTTCAGATGATTACAGTAGATTGGAGTAAGAGTTGGATACGGCACCAAAAGGCTTACCGAAGTGGCTCATTTTATCAATTAAATTAAATTAAGAAAAGTTGTTTTATGTATTCGAGCTCATCTCATATTAAAGCTACCTTTGCAAAACATGGGTTTATCCCATCTATTTAAATAAAATCCGGTGTTTTAAAACTCTGATATTTTTCCTAACTCACGGTCCTGATGAAATTTTCCGCTGCAATACTTTTCAAAATAAACCACCGATACCACTTGGCTGCTTCATGGCTCCCACACCCGTCCAGGGTGGGGTTGGGGGTCGTGACACAAACATCCAACGCACCTTCGACTCTCTGCGCAGAGTTAACCTAAAACTAAATCCAGTAAAGTGCTCGTTCGGAATGGAGGAGGGAAAATTCTTAGGATTCATCGTAACCAAAGACGGTTTTAAAGTCAATCCAGAAAAGGTTAAGGCCATTCAGCTCATGCCGTCACCAGAGTTTATCAATGAGATGCAACGTCTCGCTGGTCGACTAGCTGCGCTCAACCGATTTTTGGCAATCCATGCTGCCAAATCATATCCGTTCATCAGCACATTGCGCAACTGCATGAAAAAGAGCCAGTTTCAATGGACTTCGGAGGAAAAAAAGCTTTTCAAGAAATGAAAGAATGCTTGATCCAACTATTTACCTTAACAGCTCCGCGAAAAGAAGAACCATTAATTTTGTACCTCTCTGCATCAGAGGTAGTCGTAGGCGCCGTGTTGCTAGTCGAAAGAAACGGAGTCCAAACTCCAATTTATTGCATCAGCAAGATGTTGACTGGCCTAGAAACTCGCTATTCAATCATGGAAAAACTTGTTCTCGGGTTAGTCCACGCTTCGCGTAGATTACGAAGGTACTTTTCCGGCCACGTTATAACTGTTCTTGCAACTTATCATTTGGGACAAATCTTATCCAAGTGGACGTTGCGTGCCGATTAGCAAAATGGGCCATTGAACTGGGTGGATACAACATCCTGTATAAGCCGCTGATGTGCGTGCGGTGTTATATATATTTTATGTATTTTTTGGCCCTTTTTACACTTTAGTCAAGTTTTAAATTTATAAAACACGATATTTTACTAACACCAAACACACATATGGGCAAGTGCACCCATCGTGAGCGTAGTATAGTGTTGGTAAGATACCGAGGTCGTCCAAGGACACAAGAGATTTTAGTATCGGTTTATCCTCAACGTCTAATCAAATCAAAAATTTAGAAAAAGGTTTTAAACTAGTAAATAAAAACTAAAAATGCTGAAAATAAAAATAAAAATAAAAACAGATAGACAAGATGAATCACTTGGATCCGACTCGCCTTTAGTGTAACCTTTGATTATTTCCGCACTTTTGCACTTATTAAGAGATTATCTTAGTTATAGTAGTAGGCCCCTCTTTTGAAGGTGGCGTTACCCTCAACCCAGTAGTTTGAGTCAGCAAGGATACAATCCTAAAGGGTTGGATTATTTAAAGATAATTAATTAAGTTATTAATGCGTAATGTGGTAGGCCCCTCTTTTGAAGGCGACGTTACCCTCGGCTAAGTAGTTTGAGTCAGCAGGGATACAATCCTAAGTAGCCGGGTTAATGTTTTAATAGTAGTTTACATATGAGGGGATCAAGAAATTCGAACCCCCGCCATCCAATACCAGTGGGTATTGAAGAAGGTCCTACTAAGCTTGACCCAGGTCCTTGCAGGATCTATACACTGAACAAGGCAAGACGCTTACCAAACCATTCCCTTAACCCCCGATCAGGTAGCCAACATATCTCCATATAGACCGTGGAGATATGAATGGTGTAAATCTTTTATTTTATATAGACAGTAAAATAACGCCAAGACACCACGGACAAATGATAAGGAAGTTTCACCTTCAACATAAGAAACTAGTTATTAAAGTCATTAATACATAACCAAATAAAAAGTGCGAAAAGATTAAAAATAAAAAGTATTACACTAAATGCTTGTCTTCACCAAGTGATGTAAGAGACTTAGGCAAACATGGCCTTTCATTGTCAAGAACTCTTACGATCAATCTTGGATCCCGAGACTACTCACACACTCTATGATGGATGATGGATGATGGATGATGGATGATGGATGATGGTGGTGGATGTGGGTTGTGATGGTGGTGGTGGGTGGGTGAAGTGTGAGAGGGGTAGTTTGCCAATGGATGATTTGCAAGTGAGCCAAGCACCACCATTTATAGCCTGCACAGAAGCCCGGACACGGCCCCGTGTCCATTGGGCACGGCCCCGTGTCCACCCATCTTCTCTTTCTTCACTAAATGCAGTTTGTCTGCATTAGTTGACCATGCCCCCGTGTCTGCTGGGCACAGCCCCATGTGCAGAAGCGTATCTGTACTATCAAGATTTGCTTAGATTCTGCGAATCTTAGCGTTGACCACGGCCCCGTGTCCGCTGGGCACGCCCCTGTGTTGGGTGATAGAAGCTTCTACAACTTTGTCTTTTCTGCAGACACTTGGGCATGCCCCCGTGTTCATTGAGCACGGGGCGTGTTCAGCCTTCTAATGTCTTGTTTTTGCTTGGGAAGATGTTGTCGGGGGTCGAGCATGCCACGTTTACTCCTTTTCTTGTATTATTGTTAGATTTGGCTGCATTTTTGCTTCTTTTGTTCATTTAAGCTCATTTATCCCTGAAAATACAAAGGAAGACAAAAACACACTTTTTCCAACTTTAGTACTAAAAAAGGGTTAGTTTTATGCCTCATTTGATGTAATTTATATGTTGCATTTTGCACATATCAGTCGCGCCCAGCAATTAAGGGCCAAGTCCAAGCAGATTTTGTTACTGAATCCCTATTGATAAAATCCAAGAATGCGAAGCCATACAGAATCCTACCCCAGTCTTCGACGACAGGGTCTGGATCTTATACACAGACAGTGCTTCCAACGACGGCACGGGGGCTGGTCTTCGCCTAGTCAGCCCCGACAACCACAAACTTACCTATGCCATATGGCTAGATTTTTAAAGCACAACATCGAAGCAGAGTATGAAGCATTCCTCGCAGGTCTCCGCCTAACAATTAAAATGGGGGCAAAAAATCTAAAAGCACATGTCGATTCTCTGTTGGTGGCGGAGCAAATCAACGGTCGCTACGATGCACAAGCGAGACGATGGCCTTATATCTTGATCAAGCAAGAACATTAATCAATCAGTTTCAGACTTTCAAAATCATCCATATCAACAGAAGTGAGAACAAGCACGCGGACGCGAAGCAAGTTTGCCGCCACAAGTTTCAAACACCTGGCAAAAGAGGTCCGCATTGAAATTCTCTCAACCCATCCGTCCCTCTGAGGCATGTGAATATTATAGAAATTGGGAATCCATCTTGGATGTCCCCAATCATTATGTACTTGCAACATGGAACTCTTCCAGAAGAAAAGGCGGAAGCAAGAAAAATTCAACACAAAGCGCTAAATTATGAGATGGCGGATGGAATTCTATATCGCAATCTTATATGGGTCATATTCTAAGATTCGTAGACAAACATGATGCAGTATTTAGTCTGGGAAATCCATGAAGGGCTATGCAGAATCCACGCTGGTCCTTGCATGGTAGTGGCAAAAATCATGAGCGCAAGCTATTACTGGCCCGCCATGCATCTGGACGCCGTCGAGATATTGCGCAAATGCACCTCGTGCCAGCGACACGCTCCAAAGACACTTCGCCCAAAGAACCCCTTGGTCCCGGTAACCGCAGCATGGCCTTTCCAACAATGGGGAATTGATCTGGTAGGTCCCTTTCCCGATCCGCCTGGCGCAGTGAAATTTATCATAGTTGCTGTGGATTACTTCACCAAGTGGGTAAAAGCCAAAGCGCTAGCATCAACTACCTCAATGATAACAAGAAAGTTCATCTGGGAACACATCATATGCCGGTTCGGGTTACCACTGCGCATTATCACAGACAACAGTACAAATTTCGCGTATGACGATCTACAGAAATGGTAGAAAGAAATGCGCATCGAACATAGTTTCGCCTCCGTGGCACACCCACAGGCAAACGGTTAAGTCGAAAGCGTCAACAAACAGATTGTATATAGCGTTAAGGCAAGGCTGGGAACCGCAAGAAGAGGATGGGTTGATGAACTCCCAGGCATTCTATGGGCTCACCACACCATGCCGAAAACTAGCACGGGGGAAACACCATCTAGCCTCATTTACGGCTCGGAAGCAGTAATTCCGACGGAAATCGGCCTCCCGTCACCTCGAATGCTAGCCATGGAGAAACAAAACAACGAGCGTGAGCGCAGACTCGACCTGGACCTCCTTGAAGAAAGATGAGAAAACGCAACCATCAATGAGGCCAGGTACAAGTCAAAACTGGAAAAATATTACAATGCTCGAGTACGCGTATGCACTTTCTTACCGGGAGACTTCGTCCTACGAGACAATGAAGCATCAAACGCCGAAAAACCAGGAAAGCTCGCCCCTAAATGGGAAGGACCTTATGTCATTAACAAGGTCCTTGGAAAGGGCGCATACACCTTACGTCGGCTCGACAGGACGGACGTTCCGCGCACATGGAATGCGCAGCAATTGCGCAGGTGCTACATGTAACCACATCACCCTTCGTACTTGGACAGCACACCACGCTAACCAACGTACAACACAAGGGTCGCTACCTACATATGCATCGTAATTATAGTATTTATTAGCAACTTTGTACTACATGGCCTCTGCGCCTTATCCGAATCAATACAAAGTTTGTTGCATTACTTCTATGTTTTATTACAAATGCATGCAATTTCTTTTGGTAAGCACAAAAACACTATGGTAACCTAACACAAGTCTCATGAACGATCCGTGGTCACAGGTACTGTGCAAGGTCTAGCCCTACATTCACACATGAGCTTTATACCATCTTTATTTGTCTTACCTAAACAAAGTAATTGTACTCATGCAAACATTGTAACTAAAAACATACAGCACATTAATACTTGCGCGGCAGCGTATCAACAAAGTTACCTGTGCGGCAGCACATTAATACTCGCGCAGCAGCGCATTAACAAAGTCATTCATGCGACAGCACAATAACAGAAGTTACTTACGCAAAAGCGCATTTGACCAAACAAAAACGAATTCAATATCCTAAACAAATTCGAAATAAATGCCTACCTTGGGTGACTTCCAAGGCCTCCGCCGCATCAGGAGACGGACGTCATTGTTCGTTCTCAACAACAATTAAGGCAACACGGGTAATGATCCTCGCCAAAGTCAGGACAACTGATGTCCCAGCTAACCTTTGGCGCATTACAAACATACAAGAACCAACCCCGGGCGCGCGCATGGGAACCACATTTGATGACGCCCAATTAATGTTTGACGTTTGACAAGTGACAGCATGTCATCTAACCGTCACATGTCAACAATCAGGCTTTCATGCATACCAACTTTTTTTTGAACGGCCTACAAACTCAATCCCGAGCACTCTCGGGGCACACACTGGACAAACGGAGTACTCCGAGAGTAACCCAAGTCCACCACCAATTCCGGGGAAAACCCGGTAACCCACCCGCCCGTAGGCACGACGGTGAAATTACCGGTAAAACCCGTTTGGCTCAAGGATCCAACCCAGGTTTCCCTGGGTCTCCTAACGTTTATTTTATATTAAGCATTTGTTTTCTTTATTTTAGCACTTTTAATTGTTCTCTTTGTTGCCCATGGCATTATAACTTAGTGGCATTTTGTGAATGGGATAAGGCTTAGGGACCATTAGGTTCTGGGTTCAATTCCTACAAGGGGGTTTTCACAGGTTTATTGGGTTTCCTCCTGAATTAGTGTATTGGCATTATTGCTTATTGGGTTTTGCTGATGACACAATAATACTCTAGTGATCTAAATTTGTTGTTCAAAAAAAAATTGTTCTCTTGTCAGTTATTTATTTTCCTTTAAGTGTAGTAATGTGTATCCCATGATCTACACCCAAGTTTGGCAGAGTGAAATTATTTACAATTTGTTTGTATCTTGTTCTTGAGATTTACTTTCCAGTGCTATCTTAATCTTGGCCGATTACAAGATCCCGACTTGAATTATATGGTGTGTTTTTTGTATTTTAATTCAACTTTGGAGTGCCGACGGATAGATAGAGTGGTGATTTCTGTATCTCGAATCTATCCGTTGCCTACCGTACAATCAAATCCCGTATGAACTTCGAAACAGCAACTCTTGTGCTATCAATATGTAAAATGCAAAACTAAATAATCGAAGAAACAAACAAGAAACACAAGTTTAAAAAGAAACAAAAAGAATGTTGAGTCGATTTATATAAATTGGGTAAAGATCAAATACAATTGGATCTTAACATACTAAGCATGAGAAAACATGATAAGTGAAGATATCTTTTTTTCTTTTTTTTGAATTTTTTTCATCTACTTAAGCATGATATTTAGTTGCAAAATGAAAATCAAAAATGTTTTTTTTATATATTAATTTACTCTAGTGGAGTAACTATGTGCAATTACACTAGAGTGATTACATAATTACTCTTATAAATACATATTTTTTTCTCAATTTTTGAGACTAAATTACGTGTTTGACAAGACGGGTCACGTTTAACGTTTAATATATTAAGCCTGTTAGTACAAACACTTTACCCTATATAAATAAAGTAAAAACAATGTTTAAAGTTTGACTATAGTTTGTTCCTGTCACACCCCCAAATTACCACATAGGGAGTGTCCCTGTTAGGCGTGTGACATACCAATAACGAGCCACCAATTACATTGAACCCATACAAGTTATAATTAAAATCCCCATTATTAATAAAAACGTCTTCAACAAGTTTTAAACAAAAATCAATAAGTTCAGCGGAAGCAAATAGTAAACGAAATTAAACTGTTTTAAAACCAAAGTATAGTATCAAGAAATCAATCGCATAATCCTCCCAGTCGACCCATGACCACTCCAGCTACTCCAGACAGCAAGTTCCCCAAATCCAAGATACCTAACGACCTGCGAGCATGCAACAAGTGTATCAGACAACGCTGGTGAGTTCATAGTTTTATGAAAACGTTGTTTACCAAGTATGTAGTTAATCCATTGAAGTTAATTCCGAAAGCAATGTTGAAAACAATGTTGATAATACCCCAATACAAGACGGCTTCTGATTATTTTGCCCTTTCTCCAATGCTCCTATCAAAGCATTGGTCATGACTAGGTCATTAGTTCAACACCCGCCCTCCCAGGAACGGGGTGAGGTTGCCAAACCTAAGTAGCGCTACTAACTAATACCATGTTACCTTCCTGGTAACCAAACAACACGGAGGGACTTTAAAGGTGATAGGAAGAGTATATTATCCAACATTCCCGTTTTTACCCAAAAGACTTATCCCTCCCAGGAATACCCACTGACTGTCCCAACCACCGGGACGCATGCTCAAGAGATGAACTCACCTTTGGTTTGCTCGGTAAGATTAATTACTTGTTTAACACTTGATCAACTACGTCCTATCACGGTTTACCAGAACACCCAGTTTAGTAATCAAGTTCACTTATATCATACGTTCTTTTCACACGCTACACAATAGTGCACTAGTATTAAACAAGTCGTGCAAGTTGCATCAATCAACCAATAATATCCACATCTCATAAAAGCATTTATCAAATCATGCTATTTAAACCATTACATGCATTAAACCACTAGCATTATTCAACCTATTGTAAATTCTTGCATCCTGTTCACATACAACTTCATAATCTAGTTCACCCTACACCCCACACCCATCGGTTAGTTAATTAGAGCTTAAATGACCTTTTGATCCAACTTTTGCGGCCCAGTCCAACAAATCATGTTCTCACATGTTGTAGTCCAATTCAGTTTCTTTCTACCCAACCTGACCGGCCCAGTTGATGTAGTGTGACCCAACTAATGTACTGACTTGTTCTAGTAGTTATTCCCTTATGTTAAACTTTAATTAATCGGTTCCACCACTCTTCTATATTCACATTATCATCAACAGCATTGCAATAACATAACGTTTATCATAATCAACTATTAATATGGCAGCTAACATATTAACCCTCCATAACCGTGACATCAATTAAAACACCCTCAACTACCCAATTTAATAATAAGTCCCAGCCCAAAACAGACTTGTATATACAGCCCATAACAGATTTGTATATGCAGCCCGTACAGACCTAACTGTTCCTTTTTACCCACAAATTAACCGGCCCAATAATAATGTTTGTGTGATCCATTTAACTTACTGTATAATCTCTAACAATCATTCTCATATGACTACTAAATAAATCGGCTCTTTATATACATGTTGCAATTCATATAATCATCATCAGTGACCATTAATCAAAACCAACAATACATGTCATTCTTTTTATTGACTCTCGGCCCACTAACCCTATATCCATTTAATGGACTAACAACCTTTAAAACTAGCATGCTATTAATTAACTTTGATCACACCAAAGCTACTGGACATGATGTATGTTACAAACAGAAGTCCTACGAAAAAGTCAAAGCATGGTTACTGTCATGATAGTTGCTGCTTATTTTATAATTTATGTAATTAAGTAAATAGAAAGAATTAAATAAATAAACAAACGGTCAACGAGATGACTTGTTTTACAATGAAGGATTGGTTCAATTATCATAACATTCATCAACACAGTCGCATCAAGTTCTCTGTTACCAAACCACCCCATGCATCTATCACGCACAATAACCATTGTCCTATTCATATTGATCACCAATAAGCTACATATGAACAGCCCTAATCAATCAAGAATTAAAATCACATAGCAACAAAGATCGAGAGTAATTATACTAACCGAGATTAAGGAGAGTATGGTGATGGTGATCACGACTTGGGGAAGGGTGTTCTACCACCGTACGCGGAATATAGAGGAGTAATGCTTTAGGGTTTTATTAGAGTTATACGCTAAACAAGAATCTGATACTTATTATAAATCTGATACGTATTATAAATCTGATACGTATTATAAATGGTAAAGGTTTAGGGGCGGTCACAGCAAACTAATCGAAGTGGGTTTAAGCCCATCCACTTGGGCTGTCAACACAATCCAGAAACTCTACGGCTTCACATGTTTTGGAACGGCCCAGACATTCAATCGACACATATATATGTATAGGCCCACTTTAACCTCGTTTGGGCTTTACTAAGCCCACGCATAAACGTGATCCACTCAGATTTGTTTAGAGTTGGGCTCAAGTAATTCGCGACCCAAAAGTACAAGTGAACGGTCCAATGTAGTTAAAGATAAAGGCGGCCCAAAGCATAGGTGTAAGCTAATTAACAAAGTTATCGCACGTTACGTTTAAGTTTAGCGGAATTATAACGGCACAGTCACTGGCCTCGAAAGTTCGGGTTGTCACATCATCCCCAACTTGAAAGAAATTTCGTCCCGAAATTTAGCAAACAGTCACTGAGGAAGCTAGTTTTGTTAAGCGTTTTCGCGGGGTGTCACATCATCCCCTACTTGAAAGAATTTTCGTCCCGAAAATTGATCTAAAACAATGGCTTGAAGTGAGTTCCGACGAACTCGATCTATAGATACCTTACAACGCCTGGGGGGCTAATCTTGTGATCGGTGGAAATCATGGTATGGTTGTTAGCGTTTCGTTATATCAGTTGCCAATCAAAGAAACAGGGAATTAATGAGGTTTGTACAAAGAATCGAGCGAAACAGGGGTCCATTAAACATCCGAAGGATTTGGCCGGAAAATTTGTTGTCTAGACGTAATTTCCAGTAGTAGTGCATGGCGGCATGGCCCAACAGGGAGGTTCGTCACATTGCGGTCGCGCGAGTGTATCATTTGTCCAAAACAGAGTTTGGTGGGTAAAGATTAGTGTTGCAAAACGACAAACGCGCGTAACTGGGACTCTGAATTAAGCCATCATGGTATATCGCTGTATCATCGGTACTCTCGGATAGAAGTGATGCTCCGCGTGTTGTAGGGTTGGGTTTCAAAAGCTGAAAAGACGTTTCCCCGATTTTATTTCTCAGGAATTCACAGCTCCCCGCTATGCTAAGGAGGTTGAAGTTGCGAAACCTTCGAAAGTCCTATGATGAAGCTGTGATAGTGTCCAGCGAACCTAAGGGATTTCTGTTTCCCATAAGGAATCTGAAATTGCATAAGGTCAATCTGAAATTCCACCTAACGACGTGGAAGTAAACCAGCTCACTCTTCAGAAGGCATGTTAGAAAATTCATGGATAAGTGGAAGACACTCGATCTTCCTTTCTTAAAGTGGCGAATCGGTGACAAGAGCTAGTAGCCCTTCCGTAGACACTTCTGGGCTTTCATGACTAAGATGATGCCGACAATGGCACCACTACATTGACCTAGAACTGATAAGGATTCCCCACTAGGGAGAGGGACACGCGCGATTTTCTCTTTCCTGAGAATTTCTGCTTGATGCATAGATAACTAAATTCATGTCAATGACCACGTCAAGACTTACAAGAATATCGAGGAGTAGGTCAATGTCGAACACTTGACCCATGAGATCAAGTTTACAACCAAAAAGAACATGAGAAGCTTCTATCGATTTACTATCAGTTAATTCTACTGCATGCTTATTTACAAGAAAGGTGGAAGTCAGTCCTAACTGACGACTGAACCCTAAGGCACATAACTCCAATCGAAACAAGAGTCAAATAAAACAGAAGCAGAAAAAGATCATTCAAAGAAGACGTACCGGTCTCAACATTGCCTTCACTGCGAGTCTCCCCCAGCGCCAATAGTATATACTCCTCCACGTGCTCCGTTCCCACCATTGTTCCCATTGTTGCCGCTCCCAGTATTGTTGCCAGCATTCTGATTAAGCTGAGGGAAATCCCTCTTAAAATGACCCTCATCACCACACTGAAAGCACCCCTTCTGATTTCCCTGGTTCTGTTGAGACTGTTGCCTCTCCTGTTGCTGTGGCTGCTGCTGCGGCTGCTTTGGAAGCCAGACCCTGCAATCTTTAGCCATATGACCCACCTTGTTGCACCTATGACATACCCGGGTGCACGGCCCGCGATGGTGAAACATACACTTATCACACTTTGGTAACTTTCCCGCGTAAGAACCCTGATTTGAATTGTTGCTCTGATTCTGGTTCACAGAAGATGTCTGGCTGAAACTACGGTGGATGCTGTTGTCTGCCTTTTTCTGAGATTGGCTGGCACTGGTTGCCTTGTCAGTATCATTCCATTTTCGCTTGTGATCACTAGCAGGTGTGGTAGCTGTAGCAGTCGAGGTAGTAGCAGAAACACGTGGCGGCAGGTTGCCACGTTCGACCTCTTGGTCGGTAATCTTATGTGCTAGACGGACGATACGGGGCAGATTGTCTAGGTTTGCAGCAGTAACGTACCCCTTAACAGCTGGTGCTAAGCCCTTGAGATACAACTCAATTCGCCGGGGTGGAGGTCGAGACATGTTAGGGCACAAAGTTGCTAAATCGTTAG
This sequence comes from Helianthus annuus, assembly GCF_002127325.2. NCBI lineage: Eukaryota > Viridiplantae > Streptophyta > Magnoliopsida > Asterales > Asteraceae > Helianthus > Helianthus annuus. The sequence continues at coordinate 108,489,459 of NC_035448.2, forward strand.
ACCTCCTAGTGTATGCTTCAATCTCAGATCCCTCCATTTTCAGATTGTAGAACTCGTTCTCCAGTTTCTGAATCTCATCACGAGGACAATACTCCTCTCGCATCAACTCCTTGAAATCATCCCAAGTAGTGGCGTTCGCCATCTCGATGCCCAACATTTGTACTTGGGCATTCCACCAAGTTAAGGCACCATCCTCCAAAGTGCCTGTAGCATACTTCACACGGTCCCCCACGGGACAGTTGCACATAGCAAATACTGATTCAGCCTTCTCGAACCAACGTAAGAGTCCCACAGCCCCTTCAGTCCCACTGAAGGTCTGTGGCTTACAATCCATGAACATCTTGTACGTACAAGCAGGTGGATTGTTTTGATTCGCAGGTTGACCTAAAACGAAGGGAGTAAGACGCACAGGTAAGATTCGACTATACGACACAAGGATAGAAAGTAATTGGCACATATCGTACCAGCCTGGTAAGCCGCTAGGGCTTCAGCTACACGAGTGTTGATCAAGTCGGTTAATTCGGCCTGGGTCATAGCAATGTGACCACGTCCACCACCTCGGCCTCCTCCACGTCCACTCGTGGTTCTATATAAGAGAAGGGAACAATCTTAAGGGTCGAAATGAGGTAAAAGTCGAGTATCACATTGAAATCTACAAACTACCAAGTTTACACACAATAGGGCAGAACCCTTCCCACGCTCGTTAAGCCTCACTGGGACTTGCATACACCTCGCGTTATTATTATGTGTGCACCCATAATAATAAGGCGATTTGCATGCTTATCTCAGCGCCTCTTAACTTGCGCTAAAAGGTTCCCCACATTCAAATAGCAAGTGAAAGGTTTTATATGATCAAGAATCACATTAGTCAAAGGGTAGTGTCACACTAACAGTTCAATTAACAGGGGTTGGTAATATAAGGGCTCATACTGTTGTGCCAAGTGTGCAGTCACGTGTAATGTTATACATAAGTGTACGCTAGATATACTATGCAATAGTAAATGAGAAACGAACCTTGCAGTCTGGAGCTGAGTGTCATGGTCGATTTCGGTACTGTTCGGTTATAGTCTGGTTTTATGAAAACGTTTTAAAACCAAGTTCACTATAACCAATGGCTCTGATACCAAACTGTCACACCCCCAAATTACCACATAGGGAGTGTCCCTGTTAGGCGTGTGACATACCAATAACGAGCCACCAATTACATTGAACCCATACAAGTTATAATTAAAATCCCCATTATTAATAAAAACGTCTTCAACAAGTTTTAAACAAAAATCAATAAGTTCAGCGGAAGCAAATAGTAAACGAAATTAAACTGTTTTAAAACCAAAGTATAGTATCAAGAAATCAATCGCATAATCCTCCCAGTCGACCCATGACCACTCCAGCTACTCCAGACAGCAAGTTCCCCAAATCCAAGATACCTAACGACCTGCGAGCATGCAACAAGTGTATCAGACAACGCTGGTGAGTTCATAGTTTTATGAAAACGTTGTTTACCAAGTATGTAGTTAATCCATTGAAGTTAATTCCGAAAGCAATGTTGAAAACAATGTTGATAATACCCCAATACAAGACGGCTTCTGATTATTTTGCCCTTTCTCCAATGCTCCTATCAAAGCATTGGTCATGACTAGGTCATTAGTTCAACACCCGCCCTCCCAGGAACGGGGTGAGGTTGCCAAACCTAAGTAGCGCTACTAACTAATACCATGTTACCTTCCTGGTAACCAAACAACACGGAGGGACTTTAAAGGTGATAGGAAGAGTATATTATCCAACATTCCCGTTTTTACCCAAAAGACTTATCCCTCCCAGGAATACCCACTGACTGTCCCAACCACCGGGACGCATGCTCAAGAGATGAACTCACCTTTGGTTTGCTCGGTAAGATTAATTACTTGTTTAACACTTGATCAACTACGTCCTATCACGGTTTACCAGAACACCCAGTTTAGTAATCAAGTTCACTTATATCATACGTTCTTTTCACACGCTACACAATAGTGCACTAGTATTAAACAAGTCGTGCAAGTTGCATCAATCAACCAATAATATCCACATCTCATAAAAGCATTTATCAAATCATGCTATTTAAACCATTACATGCATTAAACCACTAGCATTATTCAACCTATTGTAAATTCTTGCATCCTGTTCACATACAACTTCATAATCTAGTTCACCCTACACCCCACACCCATCGGTTAGTTAATTAGAGCTTAAATGACCTTTTGATCCAACTTTTGCGGCCCAGTCCAACAAATCATGTTCTCACATGTTGTAGTCCAATTCAGTTTCTTTCTACCCAACCTGACCGGCCCAGTTGATGTAGTGTGACCCAACTAATGTACTGACTTGTTCTAGTAGTTATTCCCTTATGTTAAACTTTAATTAATCGGTTCCACCACTCTTCTATATTCACATTATCATCAACAGCATTGCAATAACATAACGTTTATCATAATCAACTATTAATATGGCAGCTAACATATTAACCCTCCATAACCGTGACATCAATTAAAACACCCTCAACTACCCAATTTAATAATAAGTCCCAGCCCAAAACAGACTTGTATATACAGCCCATAACAGATTTGTATATGCAGCCCGTACAGACCTAACTGTTCCTTTTTACCCACAAATTAACCGGCCCAATAATAATGTTTGTGTGATCCATTTAACTTACTGTATAATCTCTAACAATCATTCTCATATGACTACTAAATAAATTGGCTCTTTATATACATGTTGCAATTCATATAATCATCATCAGTGACCATTAATCAAAACCAACAATACATGTCATTCTTTTTATTGACTCTCGGCCCACTAACCCTATATCCATTTAATGGACTAACAACCTTTAAAACTAGCATGCTATTAATTAACTTTGATCACACCAAAGCTACTGGACATGATGTATGTTACAAACAGAAGTCCTACGAAAAAGTCAAAGCATGGTTACTGTCATGATAGTTGCTGCTTATTTTATAATTTATGTAATTAAGTAAATAGAAAGAATTAAATAAATAAACAAACGGTCAACGAGATGACTTGTTTTACAATGAAGGATTGGTTCAATTATCATAACATTCATCAACACAGTCGCATCAAGTTCTCTGTTACCAAACCACCCCATGCATCTATCACGCACAATAACCATTGTCCTATTCATATTGATCACCAATAAGCTACATATGAACAGCCCTAATCAATCAAGAATTAAAATCACATAGCAACAAAGATCGAGAGTAATTATACTAACCGAGATTAAGGAGAGTATGGTGATGGTGATCACGACTTGGGGAAGGGTGTTCTACCACCGTACGCGGAATATAGAGGAGTAATGCTTTAGGGTTTTATTAGAGTTATACGCTAAACAAGAATCTGATACGTATTATAAATCTGATACGTATTATAAATGGTAAAGGTTTAGGGGCGGTCACAGCAAACTAATCGAAGTGGGTTTAAGCCCATCCACTTGGGCTGTCAACACAATCCAGAAACTCTACGGCTTCACATGTTTTGGAACGGCCCAGACATTCAATCGACACATATATATGTATAGGCCCACTTTAACCTCGTTTGGGCTTTACTAAGCCCACGCATAAACGTGATCCACTCAGATTTGTTTAGAGTTGGGCTCAAGTAATTCGCGACCCAAAAGTACAAGTGAACGGTCCAATGTAGTTAAAGATAAAGGCGGCCCAAAGCATAGGTGTAAGCTAATTAACAAAGTTATCGCACGTTACGTTTAAGTTTAGCGGAATTATAACGGCACAGATTAACGTCACTGGCCTCGAAAGTTCGGGTTGTCACAGTTCCGGCTGAATGAAGTGTATTGGGAGCTTTATTCTCACCACCAAAGATCAAAAGAGTTTTAGAATGTATCGGTTGAATTTAAAAATAAGGCCCACTTCATATATAGACCTTTCAATATTTCATAAATAAGGCCCACTTCATATATAGACCTTCAATATTTCATGGAAACATGGTTAATATTAAGCTGCTTTGTTTCAGTTTCATAGATTTCAAATTCTTCTTTTGAGTTTCAGATATTAAACTTAAAACTTGGATGCTTTAGAGGTTGTTTGGCAACTTTTGAATGATTAAGTATTGAACCAGTAAAAGGTCTTAATCATTAAGTACTGAACCAGTAACAGGTCTTAACCATTAACAGCCAGTATAATGCTTAACCGTTCAGAGGCAAATTCTGACTAATTCAGATTAGAGGTCTTAATCATTCAGAATCAATATAATGTTTAACCATTCAGAGGCAAATACTTGAACCATTCAGACATCGGTTCGCGAAACAAACAGTCTAAACTATTAAGTTGAACCAGTAAGAGTCTCGTTAAGGGCTACACAAACAACCCCTTAGTCTTTTTTCTTGTCAGGAAAATTTGTCTAGATTGATGGATTCAGTTTTGAGAATAATTTTTATGCTGGTTTTGATAAGTTTGTAAAATATAAAATCATATTGTCTTATTTCTTGATAATGGGTTGGTTGATATATTTAGATGTGAAACTTAAGCAATTTTAGTTGTTCTTGACTGGACTTTAGTGATAAAAACCTAACCTGATCCGAAAATTCTAACGTGGAGTTGATAATACTCGGTTGACAAAAAAAAAAAGTGATACCATTAGAAAAATGTCGTTGCTCTGCTACTGCAAAGACCTCTAGTGTCATATGTACTATATAGTGTAGCTGAGGTTGTAAGTTGTATTAGTTGTATAGAAGTATTCGGTAAAAGTAGTACATGTAGTTGAGAAATATGAGATGACAAAATACATATGTACATTCAGTAAATAATAGTAAGTGAAGTGTGAGAACTAAACACTTGCATCTAATGATTTAATATGTACTATACCCACTATTGACTTATGAAATTATAGGAAACACATATATGAAGAAGATGTCATAAAGCGGGTGGGTAAATAAACGGGTTATTTTTGTGAACTTAGTACAAAATTTCTAATAAGTTTATTTTGTGAACCTCTTGACAATAATATATGTACACTTATCTTTTAAGAGTATTTATCCTTTGTGTTTATATAATTTAGCTATAAAATTTATTCCCTTGTTTTATTTCTAGAAAAAAGAAAAAACTTAGACTAGCATTGTTTAAGACAACATAGCTATTACGTATATTTTATCGGTTTAAAATACTTAGCTGTGTAAGTTTACTTTAATTTTTACTAAAAATTAACTAATTACATGCATTTGTTGTTTAAGAAACCCTAGATTAAGCTTATTTTACTTTTTAAGAAAAATTAGTCACCAAGTGTAATGAGCAATGTTTTAAAAACCGGTTTTTAAATTATATCGGGTTAGACTTTGAAATAGTTCAACCGGTTGTATTGGACGGTTCAACCGGGCTGCTAGTTAACCCTATAATTCCCTAAAATACAAATTCCTTTCAAAAAATAATCCAATATCAATGAGGATTTATGTAACTAATTATTACTTATAAACAATATTACATCCGATGAGGTGGATAAGAGTTTCAACAGTCATGGGATATTGGAATAGAAGACACTAAGTTAATTACCGGAAATATGGAAGATCGGTATTACCTTAATATTGTATTTTAATATAATTTAAAAATCAAATTTTAAGATAATGCGAACCGGTTCAACAGTTTGAACCGGTAGAACTGTATTTACCGCCAGTATTTACCGCCAGTATATAGGACATCTCGTATTTGGGTTTTACCGGCTTTATCGTACCGGACAGTATCCAGTTTAACCGGTATAACCAGCCGGTTCAATCCGGCATTTAAAACATTGGTACCAAGCATCGTTTAAGAAAACTTAACTGTTAAGTTTACTTTATTTTGTAAGATAAAGTGAAGTTTGCTTTATTTTGTAAGATAAATTCGAGTCCAACGGGGGCGAGGGTTTACCCATTCCACAGGGTTTCCGCGCATCAGAGGTGTGCTACGCTTTCTAGCGGTGGTCGAGTAGCCGACCTTTGGACATAGCTCCGAAATGGTAGGTTTACACGTGGAAAGAAGTTAGCCGTTCAAAAAAAAATTCGCTATATAGTATATTTGTCGTTTTAGAAAACTTAGCTGCTAAATTTACTTGAAATAAAAATAAAAACTCTTAGCTGATAAGTTTACTTGGAGATCAAGTTTACTTGTCTTTTAATAAAACTTACCTTTTTTTTTGAACGGCTAATTGCATATTACTCCATCACCAAACAGTTTTGTACAATGATTAAGACAAGCAAGGTACTAGAACAAAAAACATTATACAAAACTAATATATTCACCTCGATTACACCCCTGTAAGGAAGTTACTCATTTATATTGAAAGATATCCAGTTTCTCCATTCCAGATTGTGTCTTTTGCCCCTGTTTTTGACCCATGTAAAGGAGGCTAGTTGTAAATCGCCAAAGATTTTCTCGATTCTTGCTCTTTCACCTGAAAAAATTAAAGCATTTCTCGCTCTCCATATCTCCCAACATGTCGCAACGATTATAGTCCGGGTACTTTAGTCTTGAACTTTTAGAGATTTAAAATTAGATGGGAATTCAACAGCTCGTTTATATTACCGAACCGACCAACAGGGATCTTGCACCAGCTACATACTTTCTGCCACACCAGCGTCACCACAAAACAATTAACTAGCACATGATCAGCATCTTCCTCGAACATATTACACAGCTTGTAGGTAACCGAGCCGCTGATGATGTGTCGTTTCTGCAGATTTATCAGTGTGGACAGCCTATTTTGTACACTTCTCCACATAAAGATGTTGACTTTCTTAGGTGTCCAGTCTACCTAGTTTGTAGGACGATACAGAACAGCGAACCGCGCAAGAAAAGACCTACAAGATGACACCGAATAAAACTTACCTATCAATAACTTTTAGAGGCGGGGAATATAAAACTTGGTCACCCACCTATTTATTTCATTAACAAGGGATGGATGACACATGATACAAAAACAACAAACCTAAATCACATCAAGTCATTGTAGATAAAAGTTAAAACTTTGTGTTACATATGACACAAAATGGAAGTGAAAAAACACACAATGCCCCCAAACTTGAAATTAAAGGAGTAATTTTGACAACTTCGGCCCCAAAATTCTTAAGTGGACAAACAATTACCGAACTATATATATATATATATATATATATATATATATATATATATATATATATATAGATAAACGGGATCGGGAGAAAACGCTCAAAAGTGTGAGAACGGTGAGAACGCTTCCTGGCCCAACACGTGTCATCCGGCTTAGAGAATGGCGGAGGGGCTTTTTTGTCCTTTCATCTTCTGCTTTTCCAGTTCCGCTTTTCCCGATATTGTTTTAATTTTTGGTTTTTAAGATTTTTGGCGTTAACCAAATTCAATAATTTATGGCGTTTTGATGGTTTCATTGTATCAACATTTTGGCGTTTATGGCATTTATTCACACCGTATGTCATTGGAACCCGGGGGCAGGAAATCTATTTGAATGACGTTTTTTAAGGGGTTTTAAACAAGATGGCCCATTGTTCTATTATTTTTTATAAACATTTTGGCGTTTGGGTTATCTTGGCGTTTTACAATTGTTGGATTATATTTCAGCCACAGTAAAAAAAATACAAGCGAAGAAAATAAATTAAAAATCCTAATCGGATCTTTCTTCACAATACTCACTGTCATCAGTCTCTCTGTTCTTTAATAGTACAAAAACTTACACCAAAATATGGCATTTTTTTGTAAAACTTAACAAACCCATCGGTTTGATTATTTTCCCTGCTCATCTGTTGAAGTGGCTTTTTTGTGGATGTTTGGGGACATACATCTATGACGTGTGGGTGAGTTTTTCGCTTTTTCTTCATGTTGATCTTCATCTTTATCATCTTCCCACTCTTTAGTGTCATTGATCTCTTCTCCTCATCCAAGCCTTCTTCAAAAACAAAAAATACAAAATGCCATATGACTGACATTAGTATCTTTTTCTTGAATTTTTGTCCATCTCATGCAGTAAAATCTTACTGAGTTACTCGCCTCGCCTAACAATTCATTCAGTGAAACTTGTCGACTAACAATACTGAATATCCAAGAAAGCATATTAGGCATCTTTGATTTTTTTTGGCGTTTTACAGTGAGTGGTATTTAGTAGTATTGGCGTTTGTTTTTTTTTTTTTTTTGTTTGATCAAATGGAAGTAGCTGAGATGTATCATTTTATAGGATCTTTTTTTGGCGCCTAAGTTAGGCGGTGCCTTATTATAATGAGGAAAATTGGTTTTTAATAAACCAACCTTTGCCCCATTGGTAAATAATAATCCTACCTACAGAATTGGTAATTAATAATCCTACGTTTCAATATGTTGGTACTCAATGGACCTCCGTTAGTTTTTTTTTAACTGAAGTTAGTTTTTAAGTTTTATTTCTTACACAAACAGTCCCTGTAGTTATAATTTACTAGTTTTAACTATGAGTTAATAGCCAAAATGGTCCCTGAGGTTTGCACCACCACCACCACCACCAAAGCACCGCCGCCACCACCGCCACCAGCACAGCACCGCCACCACCACCACCACAGCACCGCCACCACAGCACCGCCACCACCACCACCACCACCACACCACCACCACCACCACCACCACCACCACAGCACCGCCGACGATGAAATCCGGGAGCTCAGGAACACCGAAAGAACTTGAAAACCCACCTGCCCGATTAGTAACCATTGAAAGTACTCGATCCATTTTATCGCCCAAATCATAAACCTCCTTCAAAGTCCTCAGACTAAGAGTCATATTATCCTGCAGTTCAACTTGAAAGAACCTCAATAGCTCATGGTCCAAGCGAATCAACTTATTAGCATGATCAAACTTCTCATACACATTCCAACACTTGATCACTGAGCACTCCAGAACTAGGTTCTTACCATTCCCCAAATAAATTACGAACGTTTTGGTCTCGTCTTCAGGACGGTCCAACACTTTGCTTAACCGGCCGCTTTCGTGCAATATGGGCTGGATGTTTGTTAAAGTTTTGTCAAGGCGTTTGAGTAAAGTTGTAAATTTGGGTGTTGTGTTGATTTCGGATGCTACTGCTTCCATTAATTCTACCAATTCTGTTTCTAATGCCATATCAAGTGCACTTTTTACATCCATTTGTTTAAAGATAAAACCACAACTAATTTATCTGTATAAAAAAATACACAAATAAAACCCTAAAAATCAACTGTCGAGTTAAAACTCAAATTCAGTTTGTATAAAGAGAGGCAACGGTACGCGTCGAAACGGTACGGGTCGAAACGGTCCGGGTCGAAACGGTCCGGGTCGAAACGGTTCGGGTCGAAACGGTACGCGTCGAAACGGTACGGGTCGAAACGGTACGCGTCGAAACGGTCCGGGTCGAAACTACGGGGATTGTTAAAACTCTAAGTTAGAATTTTTTTGACTTTTTTAGGATTTTTATGATTTTTTAGAGTTTTTTTGATTTTTTTAGGATTTTTACGTTTTTAGAATTTTTATGATTTTTTAGAGTTTTTTTGATTTTTTTTTTTGAATTTTTATGATTTTTTATGATTTTTATGATTTTTTTTAGAATTTTTTTGATTTTTTTAGAATTTTTATGATTTTTTTGAATTTTTTAGATTTTTTAGATTTTTTTTTTATTTTTATGATTTTTTTTATAACTACAGGGACTGTTTGTGTAATAAATAAAACTTAAAACTAGTAAATTATAACTACAGGGATTGTTTGTGTAATAAATAAAACTTAAAAACTAACTTCAGTTAAAAAAAACTAACGGAGGTCCATTGAGTACCAACATATTGAAACGTAGGATTATTAATTACCAATTCTGTAGGTAGGATTATTATTTACCAATGGGGCAAAGGTTGGTTTATTAAAAACCAATTTTCCTTATAATAAAGTATTCGTCTTTTCAGTTACTGTTTGTAATTATTGTTTTTGACAAGCTTTATCTCTGAAGTCTGTAACACGTCCCATCTTTCAAGTTTGGCATTTTATATTCTGATATAATAAATTTCCCCTATCTTCAGTTTTTCTGATTTGAAGTTACTGTTTCTAGTTACATTTTCAAGTTTGTTTTTTTTTTTTTTTTTTGGTTTTTTATAATATTTTTTGAAACTAATTTTATTATAGTTTGGGAGTTTTTGGAGGCGTTTAACATGATGATATCGTTTAAACAAGCATTTTGGTTGTTTTACCGTTTTTATTATATATGACGTTTTTATTTTTACAACAATCAACTGAAAAGGAAAATAAAAAAAAAAGAATTCATAAAAAAAGTTTTTTTATAATACTTGTTCAAAGTAATTTTATGATGGTTTGTTAAACGCCAAAGGTGTAAGACATTTGCCTTTTTGGCGTTTTATTAGATATGGCGTTGTTTATTAAATAACAATCAATTGAAAAAGAAAATTAAACAAAATAAATATTGATCTTCCAATCTTCACTGTCACCAGTCTCTTTCTTCTTTTGAAGCATCTTCACTGACTGTTTCGACTTTCGTATGGAATTAGCCTCTTTTTCTATAATTTTTGTTCATCTCATGCAGCAAAATGTTATTGAGTTTACACCCTTTCAGCCAAAATGTCATCTTTTTTGGCGTTTTACCGAGAAAAAGAACGCCACAAAATAAACCATTTTAAAACTGTAAATTTGATCATGCTAAAATCAATAAAGTGTTGTTGTATGGTGTTGGATAACATTGTTAATCCTCAGTTAAGAAAGATAACTGACAATGTTGTCCACACCATACAACTAAACTTTATTGACAGCAATATATTTGATGTTTGGGTTTTCTAGCGTTTATCAGTCGAATGGTATATATTAAATATGGCGTTTGGGGTTTTTGTTTGTGTTTTTTAATTGAAAGTCTGAGTTGTTGTATATATAGGATTTTTTCTGCCGGTTTTTTAGGCGGGATTTTACTATAATTAAGTTTGGCGTTTTATATCTAATGGCGTTTTTAGCAGAATGCTGTGTGATTTTTGTTTTGACGTTTTATTTTCATGAGATGACGTTTTGTTTGGAGTAGTCAAAAGACGCTTTTACCCTTAATGAAGCGCGTCCATGTAATAAAATTGATGTTATTTACGAAAATGCCATCGCGCCAATCTAGTCCATAGATTGTTTTGATCGGACGATCGATAAGCGTTCTCACCATTCTCACACTTTCTACCGTTTTCTCTAAATCCCGACAGTATATATATATATATATATAGAGAGAGAGAGAGAGGGGATCCTACGGAAAGTGTGTTTTTCCTAGAAAGTCTAGGAAGCGATCTGGGCCATCCAATGGGTGTGTTTAATGGTTGAGATCATCTTGGTGGCATTTTGGTAATATGTGTTTCTTAAAAATAGGATTATTTAATTAATCAGGGGTAGATATGTCATTTAGCTTGTTTTAAATATGGAAAAAATTGTCATTCCATAACCACCCCACATTTCTTGCGATTTTTTCTCCCTCTCTCTCTCTCGCTTTCTCACTCTCTCTCTTCCTTCTATCCTTCATGAAGAAACACATCAAGAAAACACATCATAGTAATCTGCTTGCTAATCTGCTTGCTGTTAAAACACAGCGTCAAGAAATCCTCCAGCATTACCAGCATGGATGGTAAAACACAGCGTATGAATCTGCTTGCTGTTAAAACACAACTGTATGAATCTGAATGCTAAAACACAACTGTATGAATCTGCTTGTTGTTAAAACACAACTGTATGAATCTGAATGCTAAAATACAACTGTATGAATCAGCTGTAACACCCCAAAACCTGAATGTTTATAATCATTAAACGTTCTCGTATGGTACACCAAAAAAAATGAATGACTAGGTTATTTAACCAAGTTAACAAAATGGCAAAAAGAATTAAAGGAATGAAAGTTATGCCCATTTATAATTAATGACAACTTGAGGGACCATATATGAACAAGGGGGAAAGTTATGTTTTAATAAGCAAAATCATAACACACAACACACATAAGTCGTGTGTGTGTGTGCGTGGAATGCTCTGGAGAAGAACAAAGGGGTGTAAACCCTAGTTCTTAAAGAAGCTCCCAATTGAAGGTTGAATCAATGCTCAAAATCATGAATAAACACGGACTAATGCTCACCATCACAAGAGGATCAAAAGGTATGTCTCAAAACTAAGATTGGTGATTTTGTTTGAAATGGGTTATGTCTTAATCCGTGAATTGGGATGAAATTGAGCATGAGAATGTATTAGTATCATGATATAAAGCATAGATTACACATGGTTTAGGTTAATTAGATGATTAGAGATGAAACCCACATGTAGTGGTGAAGATGATGATATGAATAATCATGCATGTGTAATTATTGTATAAAGATTATGTATGATGTAGTATGTAATGAGTGATAGTTAGTTAATTTGGGCATATTATGAGGATTATATGATTCTAAGTGGAACTTGATGATCTTGACATGAACTTGTAATATTATGCATGAATTAGTTGTATGTTGTGCATTAAATGGTGTACGCACACCAAGTGTTTGATGAAATGCCTAAGTGAAGTTAGGACGTGAGATTGTAGGAGACGGTTTGACATATATGAATGGAATATGATAATGATATGACTAGTAGTTTACTAACTTGAAGAATGTGCTCTAGATGGAACTCGTATAAGAATTCGGGTCGAACATATGCGTGAGTCAAGTTTATGCATTTGGAGCTTGTATGTTGAGTATGTGACTAGGTAATTATGTAGTGGGTTGTGTCACACAACATTTTGTATGAAATAAATGTCACGTCATTAATATAAGCTACCCTATTAAGAAGGATACATGTTCATAAGTTGAAAGTATGTAAATAAGACATTTGACTTCTTGAAGGTCAATAATGAATGTATAGCGTGATTAGCCTTTCGGACATGATTATAATAGTATAGAAGTCATATGTATCGTATTAGATGACCTATGTGTCGTAAATGATGATAATTGAGTTGTATGAATATGGGCCAATGTGATTCTTAGTCTATGCTGTGTGTATGTGGTATTTGGGTAATATAAAGTCAAGTAATGTATGAATGGAAGGAAACGAATATTAGTATGAATGAGCAAATATGCTAATCATAATGTGATTGTGATGACATGAAAGGATAGGAATCACATTAGCACGGACTCAAGAACGGAAGGTTAACGGGTCAAGTGGAGGCGAGGAATCAAGCATGAACACTAACGCTTAAGGTAAGTGACTTCCGACTCACTTCTTAGTATACATATAGAATTTTCTTGTCTACGGATGAGGGGAAATTATGTATGGGAATGTAATGAATGAAGGTATTAATATAAGTATTGAACTAGTTCGTCGAAGATAGTTATCTAAGTAGAAGGTAATTTGGTATGATTAAACGGGTCGAATAAATAAGTATAAGTAAGGTAACGGCAATGAAATCCGTATTGGTCAAGGACCCGGGGTAAGAATTCTTAGTCTAATATGTAAGGAATTGTTTTACGGACATTTTGGAACAAGTTTCAAGTGATTCGGACGCGAGATGAACAAGTTATGAGGTTTTTGTCAACAAATTGGAAGGCTGAGCTGGGGACTACCGTAGCTTACGGTAGCCACCGTAAGCTACGGTAGATGCTGGGTCTTTGCTTTCTGCCGTAAGGCAGTAGGGAGGCACCGTAAGCCTTTTGGGGCCACCGTAAGCTACGGTAGCCACCGTAGCTTACGGTGGAGGTCAGATGTAGAATGTAGAATTTGCGTAATTCATCGTTTTTCTTCGAATTCGGACCCCGTGAAACCACTCCAAGTCTCGATAAGTTTTTATAATGTTCCTCAACCCTACCAAATGTCTTGGTAAGTTACGGATGAGTATGAAACTCATTCTTAAGATCCGAAACATACCCGAAAGATATTTTAAACGCGTTTATGATTCGTAAGTAAGAACGGGGTATGTGAGCGGGTATGCGGGGTAATGAATTAAGTATGCGGGTGCGTATGTATGTATAGATTTTCACTTCATTCCAATGGCTTCAGCTTATAAGTAATTACGAGTAGGAGTTAGTATGTATATGAGTTTGTTCGTACATATATTATTACATGAAGGTTTGTAATTAGGATATGTTGGTAAGTCATAAGGAATTATGTATGTATGAATGTATTTATGTATTATATAAGTATGTATGTATGTACGTATGATGTGTGTATGTATTATGTGACCAAAAGTACATATACGGATGTGTGTAGGCACGAAGTAGTATTGATTGTGTACGAAGGAATGGGACTTGTATATATGTATACAAAGCTTCAGTGTGTTTGGGTACTAAGTTACTAATCATGTATCTTGAGAATGAAATGAGAATTGCAGGTATGCTATGGAAGTCCATTGTGAAGTTTGAGGAAATTGGGATGTAAGATTGTACTCGGAAGATGATCGAAAAGTCTTGCACGAATAGAAAGATTGCGGCACGGTCAATTAATTATGTATGATAGATTATGAATGTAGATTGTCAAACTTTAATGATGTGCATGTTTGTGGTGAATGTAGGTTACACGGACCAACATCGGTATAAAGTATTGGAGGATTGAAGATCGAGTCAAGGGCAAGAATTGTACGGGAATAGTAGTCACATATCTGGGAATCGTGTATGTAATTGATGTGATAAGCAAGAATGAACGTTGTAAACCTTTTAATGAAGTGTGGGATTATTCTAGAAACAAACTTACAAATAAGTTATATAAGTAATATAGAAAGAAATTTTAAGACTCATATTTCCGCTGCGTCGATTTAAGATAAAACGTGTTTGGGCGTTACAAGTTGGTATCAGAGCCCTGGTTTGAGAGAATCAAGTAGAAGGAGGTAAATACTTGAACTCAAACCGGTGTGCTCTCGTGACCAAGGACCCGTACAATCCGAGACTCGATCAAGATCTAAGGGTAGATGACAAGGTAAGTATGTGCTTAAGTATGTATGTGAAGATAACTAACAGTATGTTATGTGTAAGGTCGGCATGATTGCTTGAAAAGGATGATCTGTAAATGCGGTCTAACGCTGGCACCAAGGTATGTAATATGACATATTGACCGAGGTACGTAGATTTAGCTTATTGGTGCATGAAATGATATAATTAAGCAAGTAAAAGAAAATTTTAAATAAAATATAATAATGACAGAGTAAGAAAGTTTTGAAAATGTTACACGTGCTGAAACTTAATTCTGCGGACATAAGGTGGCGATTACGCGAAGGCACGAAACTAGTATGTGGATTGTGTACCTGGCCAGTACACAAGAAACGTATGACGTTCGTGAGACCGTGATAATTGTTACAGGTATGTCCATTAGAATTAGGTAGTAGGTGGACGTGGGAGTGAAAAGAAATGTAAGACTTTCAGGAATGAAAGTATGAATGATATGTTGGAATCCGCGAGACGGATTCGAAGCATGGAAGGAATGAAGTATGAATGATCTGTTGAATCCGCGAGACGGATTCAACACATGTAAGGAATGAAAGATACGAATGGAATGTTTGAATCCGCGAGACGGATTCAAGGAATGAAAGGCTCGAAGGGAATGTTTGAATCCACAAGACGGATTCAAGGAATGAAATGCAGGAATGACATGCTTGAATCTGCGAAACGGATTCAAATCATAGAAGGAAGAAAATGTATAAATGGTAGATTAGAAACCGCTAGACTGATTCAAAATATAGAAGTAGTAAAAGGTATGGATGTTACATTTGAATCTGCAAGACGGATTTAAAACATATAAAGGATAAAATTTACCCACATTAGAATTGTGTCGATAATTGACCGTAGTTATGTCAAACGAGTTCTATGAGTAAATATAAAGTAAATGAACAAAAGGATGATCGTAATGGGCACGCAAAGCTAAGTTTTAAAATGAAAGAAAGAAGTTTTAAACCCGTTAGGTGTTAGATGTGTTAGTAATCGATCCGTAGGAGTCGTAATGTGGGGCGGGCTACGACCCGGACAATAATTTAAGTATGAATGAGAAGAGTAAGCTTGGTCATGAGTACCGAAATAATGTAATGAATGTCTTTGCAAGTAAGCATGAATGGAAAGAAGTACGAACGTGTACCTCGATGCATATACGATAAATAAGAAATGTCAGTCAGCCTTGAAGGATCAAATTAGGAAGGTCGACGAAATAAGTAACTAGAATGAAAGAGTTTCGTGTGAGAAATGAAATGTACTAACTGTTAAATTTCTTGATGATAATGTTAGAATCCTTGATGTGATGAAAACAACCGAATTGGTGGAATGATGCGTACGAGTGGAGGCACACTACATGGATGAATGAAATCTAGCCTGGTACGGCTAGTACTCGTGAAGAATGTGGACAGATCTGAATTACGGATCGCTGAAGTATGGAATGGAATCGAGGTAAGTAAAATGTTTTAATTTATGATGGATAAGTATGAATTGGAAAAAAAAATTGAAAACGCCCTGCAAATTGAATGGTGGAAGGAACATGGTATAATATGGAATGTTTGATTCCTTGTAGTTAACATAAGGAGAGAACTATGTCCTTGAGAACTAGATTTTTATAAGTTATGAGCGAAACTTTCGGGTATGGGTTAAACTCTCGTATGGAGAACCTGCATGATGTGCTTGCTTAGGCAACTTAAGTGATGCATGAATTGAGAAAGGATGGTTATGTATTGAGCCGTCATGAGTGGGTCAACCAACTGAAGAGACATGTTAGGTAATGGTCATGTATTGACCTGTTTAAACAGGTTGAAGGTACTAATGTTTTGAAAAAGGAATCGAGAAAGAATTTATATATAAATAAGGAGATACAATGAACATTATCTCTGAATAAAGTTGAATGTAACTGTGGAAATTATGATAGATTATACAAGACAGTAAGTATCGTTGGAAATACTAACTTGATGCTAGGCTTGTTGGCCATGTTCATTTGAACAAGACATTATTAAAAGAACGCATTTAAGTGGAAGCTTAACAAAGAAACAAATACAATCAACCCAGGTATCGCATGACTCACAATGAGTATTGGGTTGGTTCGGGTCGGGTCGTAGGCAGTTGGATTATGCAATAGAAATGAGGTGAGTGAAACGTTTAGCTTGTGATTATAAGTAAGAATTGGTATATCGAATATTTATGGTATGCGTATAATGATACGTCGATTTTTTTTATATGAATGTGAATGTAAGTAGAAGGAACGTTAGTAATGGGATGATAGGGTTTGCTCGTGGTGAACAGAATGAAGTAATGTATGTGATATAATAATAAAATGAAATAAATCATAAAAAGTGAAAATGACACTAATAAGAGCTCTGGATAAGTTTCTGACCATTCATGTGTTTGTGAAGGTAAAGTTTGCTTAATAGAAAGATAAGAGTAGGAACGAGAAAGGTTTCGGGGACGAAACCTTCTTTAAGGGGGGTAGACTTGTAACACCCCAAAACCTGAATGTTTATAATCATTAAACGTTCTCGTATGGTACATCAAAAAAAATGAATGACTAGGTTATTTAACCAAGTTAACAAAATGGCAAAAAGAATTAAAGGAATGAAAGTTATGCCCATTTATAATTAATGACAACTTGAGGGACCATATATGAACAAGGGGGAAAGTTATGTTTTAATAAGCAAAATCATAACACACAACACACATAAGTCGTGTGTGTGTGTGCGTGGAATGCTCTGGAGAAGAACAAAGGGGTGTAAACCCTAGTTCTTAAAGAAGCTCCCAATTGAAGGTTGAATCAATGCTCAAAATCATGAATAAACACGGATTAATGCTCACCATCACAAGAGGATCAAAAGGTATGTCTCAAAACTAAGATTGGTGATTTTGTTTGAAATGGGTTATGTCTTAATCCGTGAATTGGGATGAAATTGAGCATGAGAATGTATTAGTATCATGATATAAAGCATAGATTACACATGGTTTAGGTTAATTAGATGATTAGAGATGAAACCCACATGTAGTGGTGAAGATGATGATATGAATAATCATGCATGTGTAATTATTGTATAAAGTTTATGTATGATGTAGTATGTAATGAGTGATAGTTAGTTAATTTGGGCATATTATGAGGATTATATGATTCTAAGTGGAACTTGATGATCTTGACATGAACTTGTAATATTATGCATGAATTAGTTGTATGTTGTGCATTAAATGGTGTACGCACACCAAGTGTTTGATGAAATGCCTAAGTGAAGTTAGGACGTGAGATTGTAGGAGACGGTTTGACATATATGAATGGAATATGATAATGATATGACTAGTAGTTTACTAACTTGAAGAATGTGCTCTAGATGGAACTCGTATAAGAATTCGGGTCGAACATATGCGTGAGTCAAGTTTATGCATTTGGAGCTTGTATGTTGAGTATGTGACTAGGTAATTATGTAGTGGGTTGTGTCACACAACATTTTGTATGAAATAAATGTCACGTCATTAATATAAGCTACCCTATTAAGAAGGATACATGTTCATAAGTTGAAAGTATGTAAATAGGACATTTGACTTCTTGAAGGTCAATAATGAATGTATAGCGTGATTAGCCTTTCGGACATGATTATAATAGTATAGAAGTCATGTGTATCGTAGTAGATGACCTATGTGTCGTAAATGATGATAATTGAGTTGTATGAATATGGGCCAATGTGATTCTTAGTCTATGCTGTGTGTATGTGGTATTTGGGTAATATAAAGTCAAGTAATGTATGAATGGAAGGAAACGAATATTAGTATGAATGAGCAAATATGCTAATCATAATGTGATTGTGATGACATGAAAGGATAGGAATCACATTAGCACGGACTCAAGAACGGAAGGTTAACGGGTCAAGTGGAGGCGAGGAATCAAGCATGAACACTAACGCTTAAGGTAAGTGACTTCCGACTCACTTCTTAGTATACATATAGAATTTTCTTGTCTACGGATGAGGGGAAATTATGTATGGGAATGTAATGAATGAAGGTATTAATATAAGTATTGAACTAGTTCGTCGAAGATAGTTATCTAAGTAGAAGGTAATTTGGTATGATTAAACGGGTCGAATAAATAAGTATAAGTAAGGTAACGGCAATGAAATCCGTATTGGTCAAGGACCCGGGGTAAGAATTCTTAGTCTAATATGTAAGGAATTGTTTTACGGACATTTTGGAACAAGTTTCAAGTGATTCGGACGCGAGATGAACAAGTTATGAGGTTTTTGTCAACAAATTGGAAGGCTGAGCTGGGGACTACCGTAGCTTACGGTAGCCACCGTAAGCTACGGTAGATGCTGGGTCTTTGCTTTCTGCCGTAAGGCAGTAGGGAGGCACCGTAAGCCTTTTGGGGCCACCGTAAGCTACGGTAGCCACCGTAGCTTACGGTGGAGGTCAGATGTAGAATGTAGAATTTGCGTAATTCATCGTTTTTCTTCGAATTCGGACCCCGTGAAACCACTCCAAGTCTCGATAAGTTTTTATAATGTTCCTCAACCCTACCAAATGTCTTGGTAAGTTACGGATGAGTATGAAACTCATTCTTAAGATCCGAAACATACCCGAAAGATATTTTAAACGCGTTTATGATTCGTAAGTAAGAACGAGGTATGTGAGCGGGTATGCGGGGTAATGAATTAAGTATGCGGGTGCGTATGTATGTATAGATTTTCACTTCATTCCAATGGCTTCAGCTTATAAGTAATTACGAGTAGGAGTTAGTATGTATATGAGTTTGTTCGTACATATATTATTACATGAAGGTTTGTAATTAGGATATGTCGGTAAGTCATAAGGAATTATGTATGTATGAATGTATTTATGTATTATATAAGTATGTATGTATGTATGTACGTATGATGTGTGTATGTATTATGTGACCAAAAGTACATATACGGATGTGTGTAGGCACGAAGTAGTATTGATTGTGTACGAAGGAATGGGACTTGTATATATGTATACAAAGCTTCAGTGTGTTTGGGTACTAAGTTACTAATCATGTATCTTGAGAATGAAATGAGAATTGCAGGTATGCTATGGAAGTCCATTGTGAAGTTTGAGGAAATTGGGATGTAAGATTGTACTCGGAAGATGATCGAAAAGTCTTGCACGAATAGAAAGATTGCGGCACGGTCAATTAATTATGTATGATAGATTATGAATGTAGATTGTCAAACTTTAATGATGTGCATGTTTGTGGTGAATGTAGGTTACACGGACCAACATCGGTATAAAGTATTGGAGGATTGAAGATCGAGTCAAGGGCAAGAATTGTACGGGAATAGTAGTCACATATCTGGGAATCGTGTATGTAATTGATGTGATAAGCAAGAATGAACGTTGTAAACCTTTTAATGAAGTGTGGGATTATTCTAGAAACAAACTTACAAATAAGTTATATAAGTAATATAGAAAGAAATTTTAAGACTCATATTTCCGCTGCGTCGATTTAAGATAAAACGTGTCTGGGCGTTACATCAGCTTGCTGTTAAAACACAACTGTATGAATCTGATTGCTGTTAAAACACAACTGTATGAATCTGAATGCCAAAACACAACTGTATGAATCTGCTTGCTGTTAAAACACAACTGTATGAATCTGAATGCTAAAACACAACTGTATGAATCTACTTGCTGTTAAAACACAACTGTATGAATCTGAATAATAAAACACAGTTGTATGAATCCGCTTGCTGTTAAAATACATCACCAAGAACAAACTGTTAAAACACAGTACCAAGAACATGCTGATAGATTCCAGATGTCATGATTTTTCCATCCGTATAAAAATATGATCAGCGATGAATCTTGTGAGCAAGAAAACGAAGGAATGATTAATATTAAGTGATATCAGAAATCGAAAACAAAAAATTCCGAAATTTATGGAGCCATTATGGATAGTTAGTTATTGAAGATAATTTCCTAAAATAAAAATAGATTGTGAAAGTACATAAGTGCCCTTATAGTTAAAATCCTTCAATGCCAAGTGTCGCATTCTGATTGCTTCCTAGACTTTCTAGGAAAAATCCACTTTCTACCCAACTCCTCATATATATATATATATATATATATATATATATATATATATATATATATATATATATATAGGTAGAGGATCCTGTAAAAAGGACCTAAAGTGTGAGAAAGGTAAGAAAGAATCTCAGCCATTAGATCTTTGATCTAATGGTTGAGATAATAGGGACCAAATTGTAAAATATTTTTATTAATTTGGACTGAATTGAAATATCTAGGGGCAATTGTGTCTTTTTATCCCCATTTTCTAAATCAAAATCCCTACAATTTCTCCCTCTCTCTCCAGATCTCTCTCTATCATACGTTCAAAATTTCTCTCTCCATTATCAACTCCAAGACCACCACGAATCGGAAGATTAAACATCAATCGGAAGCCGGTGTCGGAAGCGGTTGTTGAAGACGATCGTTGTTGATTTTGGATGACGGATGCGAGCGGCTGCATGTTTATTGAAAACATCAATCTCAAAGACGGTGTCGAAAGCGGGGCTGCATGTTTATTGATTCGGATGACGGATGCGAGCGGCAGCGGCGGTGGTGGTGGTTCGAGCGGCGGCGGTTGTGGTGGTGCTGGATCGGCAGCGGTGGTGCCGGAAGTGGCAGTGGTGGTGGTGCCGGAAGTGAAGAAGATGATACAGAGGTGTTTTATTTTATTTTCTGAATGGTGTTATTTTGTTCACTGAATGGTGTTATTTTGTTTGCTGAATGGTGTTTTTTTGTACTGAATGGTGTTACATTCTTTGTACTGAATAGTTTTTTATTTTTATTTTACTGATGAATGGTGTTATTTTTGTACTGAATGGTGTTAGTTTTTTCTTTTTAGTAATGGTGTTTATTTTATTTTTCTGAATGGTGTTATTTTTTTCTGAATGGTGTTATTTTGTTTATTGAATGGTGTTATTTTGTTTGCTGAATGGTGTTATTTTTGTACTGAATGGTGTTATATTCTTTGTACTGAATGGTGTTTTTTTTTATTTACTGCCGAATGGTGTTATTTTTGTACTGAATGGTGTTATTTTTGTGCTGAATGGTGTTATATTTTCTGAATTGTGTTATATTTAAAACACCATGTATGAACATGATCTGAATGGTGTTATATTTATGGACGGTTATAATTCCTAAATTCCAGGTTTTTCTCTCTCCAAATCCTTAAATCAAGGATTACCATATTTGAATTTGTTAATTAATTTACAATCTTACCCTTTTCAATTAATTTAGATCTAATGGTTGAGATTATTTCTTACCTTTCTCACACTTTTGGTCTTTTTTACAATAACTCCACCCTATATATATATATATGTATATATATATATATATGGTAAGTTTATTGTAGAAAAGGTTAGAAGTGTGAGAAGTATAAGAAATATTGTGGAGATGACATGTGTCCTCAATATAAATTAATTCAAAAGGGTAAACAAGTAATTTTATCATTGATTCAATTAATTCAAAACCTTCCATAACCGCCACCTTATTTATAGGAACATGATTTTTTTAAAAGATCTCTATAAAAACACTACGAATAACACTGCAACCACCATTCCAACGTATATAACACCATTCAATAATTATATAACACCATTCAATAAGTATATAATACCATTCAATAAGTATATAACACAATTTTAAAGATCTTTATAAAAACACTACGAATAACACTGCAAAATCACCATTCAGCACATATATAACACCATTCAATAAGTATATAACACCATTCAATAATTATATAACATCATTCAATAAGTATATAACACCATTCAATAAGTATATAACATTATTAAAGACACTACCTCCATTTCCAGAGTGTGTTCTTAGTATAATGTTCATAGTATGGTATTGTACATGGTGTTTTAAACCTACATGCATGGTGTTTTACATCTGCATGCTAGTAGATGTTCCAGATTCCATATATTAAAACACCATGGTGTTTTAAAACCTACATTCCAGTAGATAAAAAAAACACCACGCTTTCCAGTATGTGTTTAAAACACCACACTTTGAATCACAATACAATTAAAACACCACTGTATGAACATAGACAAAACATCATGGACTAAACATCTGATCAAAACATATTTTTTTCTCTATATAAGTATAGCAACATGGTACTCATATTAAAGATAAAAAACGATCGTTATTATGGTGTACTTTTTTTTAAAAAAAAAGTTACGTATAAAAAGTTATTGATGTTTAAAAAAGACGGGGGAAGTTGTATATGCATTAATGTTAGTTTCTTAATTTAAAAATGTTAAATTTACATGTATACCCTTAATCTAGAAAATTAATTTGTTTAATAGTAAACATTATTTACAATTTTGTCATTATGATCTCAACCATTAGATCAAAGATCTAATGGTGTAGATTCTTTCTTACCCTTCTCACAAAAAACCCCTTTTTTACAGGAACCTCTACTTAATATATATATGGTAAGGTTCATGCGAGAACCACCCTTATTGTGAGAACCACGAGAACCAATGTGAACGCAAAATAAAACCTAAAAAAAAATCAAAAAAGCACTCAATTTTTTTTAATATTTTTCTTGAAACAATCGCTATATTTCGTTACCATAAAGAAAAAAAACTTTTTTTTTCGAGTAACAGTTATCCATGCACATGTGCATATGTATCATTACTTTGACAAATTCGGTAATACATTATCAGGAATAGACAATTGCACTTTAATTTACAATACCATTCGTAATACACTACTTTTTATATTACCAATATTCAAAATGCACATGTGCATCATTAGGTATAACCATGATATAACGTGTTTTGGTACAAAAAGTTTGTGATTTTGAATGGAGAAGTAGGCCCATATACATGTTTTTTGGTTAGTTATATCTAGTGGTTGATGGTTTGGTTATAGTTGTTAATTTATGATGTAATATGTTGATTGGATTGTATGAATGGTGTTTACATACATGTAATAAAGTGAAAATATTGGTAATGACATTGTATTATGGATGGTAGGAGGTAATGGTATTGTATTATGGATGGTAGGAGGTAATGGTAATGTATTATGGATGGTATGATAGATGAAAGGGAAAGTGTATTCAGAGTAGGTAAAACACTTTATTTCATGTTGATACATATAGATGCGCATGTGCATTTCTAATATTGGTAATGTAAAAAGTATTGTATTACACATGGTAGTGTAAATGAAAGTGCAATTGTCTAATAGTTATAATGAATTACGGAATTTGTCAAAGAAATGACAAAAATGCACATGTGCATGTTTGTGTATTTTGGATGGAATGATAGATGAAAGAGAAAGTAGTGTACCAAAACACCTTATTTCATGTTGATACATATAGATGCACATGTGTATTTCTAATATTGTTAACGTAAAAAGTAGTGTATTCCACATGGTAGTGTAAATGAAAGTGCAATTGTCTAATATTTGTAATGAATTACGAAATTTGTTAAAGAACTGATACAAATGCACATGTGCATGGATAATTGTGACTCGGTTTTTTTTTTTTTTTTGAAATTTTTTTTATTGTAAACAAAATATAGCGATTTTTACAAGAAAAATGGATAAAAAAAATTGGGTGTTTTTTAGATTTTTTTTAGGTATTACTGTTTGTGTTCACACTGGTTCTCGCGGTTCTCGCAATAAAGGGTGGTTCCTAACGGATCTTTCTCCTATAGGGGAAGGTTCTTTGCAGAACACTAAATATTGCGAGAACAAGCAGAACAAAATGAATCACTCATTTTTACAATCCTAAAAACCTAAAAAGTAAATGAAAATGTTTGAACTTGTAAGATTTATTGTTTCTCACACTAAAATTCAAAACAAAATATGGAAAACTTTCAGTGTTTGTATAACCTACATATCTGTAGGCTATGTGTAGGTTAAATTTTCTACATGTATGTAGGCTATGTGTTGGTAAAAATATATGGGTTTTTTTTTGTATATATAATACAGATATGAATGTATGAAACATAAAATTTAAAAAATATGAACCTTGAATCTGAAAATTTAGTGATTTATAGTTGTTCTTTTTGTTCTCACAATAATTAGTGTTCTGTAATGATCCTTATCCTATATATATATATATATATATATATATGTATATATATATATATATAGGGCCAGGATCATTTCAGAACCATAAATATTTAAAGAACTCGCAGAACTCCTAATAAACAATCTTTTTATTTATATATTTTTATGTTTAGGATAATTTTATCATTTATTATGTGTATTTTTACGATTACATACATGTTAAGAGTAATTTTATCATTTTTCATATGTAATTTTATAATTACACATATGTAAACTAGTTTTTTTACATATATGTAATTAGTTATGACACATATATATAATTTTGGCAATTAAACATATGTAAACTACTTTTAACATGTATGTAATAAAATAAATACATATAATAGATGATAAAAAGATCCTAAATACAAAAACTTATATATAAAATGATTGTTTATTAGAAGTTCTGAAAGTTCTGTAGTTATTTAGAGTTCTGAAATGAACTCAAATATATATATATATATATATATATATATATATATATATATATATATATATATATATATATATATATATATATATATATATATATATATATATATATATATATATATATATATATATAGTGGAAGGTTCAAATGAGAAGAATTTTTTTGTAAGAAGAAAAAAGAAGAAGTTTCAACCAATAAGAATGCTTCATTTTACTTCATTTAATATTTGTATTTAATTTTAATATAAGGGTATATTGGTAAACTTATATAAATCATTAATTTGTATTCTTCCACTTTAATAACTAACTAAATTAAATTTGTAACTCCTTTAAAAAACAACTTAATTTAAAGTGTAGAATAAATTACTAGTTGTGTAAGATAAATTACGAGTTGTGTAGGATATATTTCGAGGTGTGTAGGATAAAATTCTATAATGTGTAGGATATATGTAGGAAAATTTTGATATGTGTAGGTTTTATAGATTATATGTAGAATAATTAATGATTAGTTGACTAATTAATTAAAGAGAGAAAAATTAATGATATGAGTTATAAATGAAATAGTATTTTACTAATATGCCCTTTCTTCTTTTTCTTCTCACATTAAATTTCTTCTAAAATGAACCTTTCCCTATATATATATATATATATATATATATAGTGTGAGGTTCATTGGGGAACACTAAAAAAGTGGGGAACAGTGGGGAACCGACTCAAACGAACTCCGATTGGACTCGTTCCAGCGGCGTTGGAACCGTCTCGTCGAACCCTAACTAGGATCTCTCAACCCTAAATCCTAAATCATAACCCTTAAACCCTAAATATATTAGGGTTTGGCTTTTAGGGTTTAGCTTTAGGGTTTAGAGTTTAGCTTTAGGGTTTTGGTTTAGGGTTTAGCTATAGGGTTTAGTTTTAGATTTAGCCTTTAGGGTTTAGCTTTTAGGTTTTATAGTTTAGATTTTACGGTTTAGCATAGGTTTTAGCCTTATTTTTTTAGCTTTAGGGTTTAGTGTTTAGGAGTTAGGATTTAGGGTTTAGGGTTAAGAGATCTTAGTTAGGGTTCGACGAGCCGGTTCCAACGCCGCTGGAATGAGTCCAATCGGAGTTCGTTTGAGCCGGTTTCCCGCTGTTCCCCACTTTTTTAGTGTTCCCCAATGAACCTTCCCCTATATATATATATATATATATATATATATATATATATATATATATAGAGAGAGAGAGAGAGAGAGGAAGGTTAACGTACATTACAGCTTAACGTACATCACGTACGGCAGGTAATTACGCACGTTATAATTCAGAAATCCAAAATCACGCATGTTGAAACACAATAATCACGCATATTGAAAACATTAATCACGCATGTTATAGAACAAATCACACACGTTGTCATACGTGAAGTACGTTAAGCTGTAATGTACGATATACTTTTTCTATACATATATGTATTGTTTATTAAAGAAAACCTCACATTTCATAGTATTTGCATCACCTAACAAATAAGTGAAACCCAAATTCTTAAATATAAGGGGAATGCTCAAAATTAACGAAGCCTATTACTAGTTGAGTCAAACTCCATCGGCTAATTTGCCTTGAATATGTGGTGCATCTTACGCTTTTGAAAGTTATACTCTCTTGAAGTCGACTCTCTTTCGTATGGATGAACATCATTAGCAATCAATCCGACATGGGTGCAACATTTTCAAATCACAATAATGAAATTAGTTCATCTGACCATTAACCAACTACAGTAATACTGTCTTCGCAAAATTACAGTAGATGTGTAAACGTTCTAAATTCACCATATTCATTGATATGCTTTATGATGATAGACAACAAGTTGATTGATGATTAAAACTCAAGTTTGCATTTTCTCGCATCTAATCTCTTGCCCATTTTCTTTATCGCAGTTTAAACACACTTCATTCGTGTAACATTTTGTTTAAAGGTGTTTTCGTTTACCATTTTTGTGTATTAAATTCAAGATGTCTTAAGATCCGCTTCGGTCTGTTAATTTTTTAACTACATTTTGGGAAAAGTGGCATGAAGTAAAATAAATTATTTATCGTAAAATAAATAAATAAACTTCATACACCAAACAGCCAAAAAAAATATGGCATGACGAGTAAAAAATAATTAAACTTCCCATCAAAAAATAAAACCATACATACACTGACTGATCGATACACAAACACAATTAACAAAATGCCAACTGCAAAAGCTTTCAAACCGTTGATGCAATATCCCTGTTTGATCTGTTGTATTTCATGTGGCTCTTAACCAGCTGTCCGGCTGCTATAGCAGACATCAACGACAGCTCACCGGCTAGCACCGAACCCGCCACCACCGTAGCCAACAGCCGAGCATTTGCCCCTGGTGCCTCCCGGTTCGAACCCTTGGCTCCAAGTAGGTTCAAGCATGCGGACTGTGAGGCTAGTTGTGTCCCACCTCCAACTGTACCAACCTAGAACAAAGAGGTCATCAATTTTTTGTTTAATTAATTCATTTCATTAAATGAACATGAACATGAACACACGATTTGTTTGTTGATGTTCTATTATTTACATATATTTATGTTCGATCCTTTATGTTCGTTTCAATTTAAAAGCATAAGTGGTTGTATTTGTAGAAATATTAAACATATAAAGGGACTTTCTTATATAATATCTCTAATTGGTAAAAACGGGTTTTCCAATGGAATTTATCGTAATTAATTAATCACTAACTTATATAAAAAATTACTTACGTTTGTTTATGTTTAGTAAATTATGTTCATTTATGCTTCTTTAATTATGTTTATTGGTGTTGTTTATTGTTTGTTGAATTATGATCTTTTAGGTTTGTTTGTTTATGCTCGTTTATGTTTCGTTTAGGTTAAAACGAACGAACACGAACATACCCATTTTCATAATAAACGAACATGAACAAAAAAAATGCGTTCGATTATATGTTATTGTTCGGTTTAAGTTAAATAAACTAACACGAACAGAGCCCGTTCATGTCCGTTCGGTTCATTTACAGACCTATAAGATAGGATGATGAATACCTCAATAGAAGGCATGGTTACTGATACGTGCAAATCTTTTCCATTATTAACGGCTTCCATCATAGTTATGCAATGAGAGCTCTCAATGTTTTGGGCGGGATCTTGACCAGTGGCGATAAAGACCGCAGAGACGATGTTGGCGGCATGGGCGTTGAAGCCGCCAAGAGCACCCGCTATTGCTGAACCAGTAAGGTTTTTAAGCATGTTGAGTTCTACGAGTGCAGGCACTGTGGTTTTAAGCACTTTTTTAACAATGTCTTCGGTTATGACCGCCTCACAAACAACAGACTTTCCCCGCCCTTCGATCCAGTTAACTGCTGCTGGTTTCTTATCAGAGCAAAAATTTCCTGTTGACCAAAAAACATAAGTCAAAATTATATGCCAACAAAAACAACTTTCATCGGTTCACATGTAAAAGCTAATAATAATTATTGAAACCAGGAGAAATTGTCCCACATGAACCTAACTACAATTATTAGGAGATTTAATTATTAACAGATGTGGCAAGAATCAAGATTGATAGGTTAGGTAACTGGCCAAATCGCGTTCTGGACAAAACGTGTAGGGTCGGGTTGACCCACAAACAACTTTAGACCAATTATTATAATATGGGTCGATTTCATACGAATCCTCTTACAAGTTCTAGAAACATATATATGTTTCTAAATTTCATAATATCACATTTTCCCTTTCAAAACACCAAAAAAAATATCATATTTAACCATTTCAAAACAGGTATAATAAACCCAGGGAATAATCACAATAACATTATGTGTTGAGACTGTTATAAGTAACTGATTGTATTCTATTTTCAATGAAATGAGTAAATATGCTATTTTTAATGTTTTAAAAGGATAAACATGATATTATAAAATACAGAAAAAATATTTAAGAGAGTTTGAGAAACTAATCTAATAATCAATGTGTTAAATGTAAAATAAAAAACAAACAAACGTACCTAGTAAAATCACACTAAGCAAAAGCTACATTTTGAATATAATTACAAAAACAATATTGTTTACAATAATTATCTAATTTTCAAATAAAGCAATTTGAGAGGTTGTTTGTATGCACTGGAAAAACATTTTAGACAACTTATGACCCATTTAAACCATTTCTGTTTTAAATTCTTGTCTTGACTTTGCAACCGTTTAGGGAGAAAACATAACCAAAATCAACACATATGCAAGTAAATATGTCAAAATTGGCACCTTTAATGATATTAGTAAGCCCTGGTGTTTGTAACTCCATTTACACAGTATCAATACTAAACCTTCCTTGAAACATTTGTTTACATACAGATTTTAATACATATGAGTGTCCCGATTTTTATCCAAAAATAGGTAATGCCTGCTACTGCTAGAACTTTCAATATTTTATATGTATGCAAAAAGACAATTTTATGAGACGAAAAAGAGAAAAGGCAGGTAGATTGCACATTTTCAGATATCATTGCATATCCCATTTTCTTTTAACAATAAACTTTTATGTTCGATAACTTATTTGATAAATCATCTATTTAAAAAGAAACCCCATCATATGAAAATTGGCACTTCATTACACCTTAAAGAATTATGCATCAACGTCCATCAAATCCGAGTTTCTAAAAACACGACGTTAAAAGAACTTTAGACTTACCAGAAATACCAATCACATCCATGTCTGGAAAATCATTTTGAAGAAAATCTAACACGTTTTGAACACCCTTCGATATCATGTTCATCCCCATTGCATCACCCGTGCTGCAAGTAAATCTAATATACAGATTTTTCCCGGCAATATTGCACTGAATACTTTGAAGCCTCGCAAATCTGCTTGATCTGTTTAACAAAATTCATAAGCAATCAAGATTCAAAAACTACAAATTACATCTGTATCGTACGGATCGACTCATCCAATCTATCAACATCACATATGACAAGCACATGCTAGTTAAATGACCAATAACCATCACCTCATGATCTCATATATTTCCATCAAGATATCCAACTAACATATCTATATAAAGAAATCATATTCCAATTACAAACATCAGATATCTGCACTCATGTCAGCTCAACACATACAAATACAATTTGAGGTATAACAGAATTAAGGGCATTTTAACTATATATCATATACAGTTAAATGTAACTTCAAAGTTACACAATCCATTTAAGGTTTGTTTGCTTAACCTATAAAGCACTATTTCTTTCTCAGATCATGAATACGTGTCATCAACAGGCAAATTACTTAAACAACAAACAAACTCTTAGCCAATAACTAAGAAAGCAGACTTACTTATTGAAAACGACGCTCAACGTATCAAAATTAACAGCGTCTTCTAAAAAGAACTTAAGCTGCGACGCTCGTTCCGCCGTAGCAAACCGAACAACGGGCGCTCTAGTCATCCCATCCTTCAACAAAATCGCGGTAGCTCCACCGGAAGCATAAACCGCCTTACAACCTCTATTCGCACTGGCAACCAAACACCCCTCGGTAGTCGCCATAGGCACCATATACTCACAACCGTTCAACAACAACGGTCCAGCAATTCCTACAGGTAACTGCACATATCCTATCGGCATCTCACAACACTGCCCTAAAATCGACTTGTAATCGAATCCTTCCAACGGTAATCCTAACAACGACCTTCCGGTGATCCTCTCCACCGCCTGCCGTCGTATCGCCGCCGCTCTGAAGCAATCGTCAAGCTTCGATTCTAGAGAATACGACGGAACAGATCCGCAAACTACTGCTCTAACAATTTGTTCATCTTCTTCAGAAATTAAAGCAATCGAAGGTACTAGATCTATACCTGTAACTTTAGGTTTAGGTTTAGAAGTTTCGGAATCGTCTTCTACTAGATCTACTTCGTTTTCGTTGTCGTAACCGTCGCGTGCGGTGGTGATGAACGATTGAACGAAATCGATGCCGAAAAACCCTAGGAGATAGATGAACGACGCAATGAGAGAGACGATTGCGGCGAGTTCGGACAACGTGACGACGTGAAGCGGCGTAGATGAGCGGATCTTATCGCGCCACCGGTGGAGGAGGTAGTACGCGACGGAGAAGAACAGCGTGAAGAAAATGCCGTTGGTTAGGTATAACGGAAGCGGTAACGCATCGGAAGCTTTTGGAACCGGTGACGTTGACCGGTCAACGGTGGATTTGTTACCGGTTGTGTCGGATTTGTGGTTGTTGAATGCGGTGGTGGAAGGAGGACGTGGAGGTTTACGATGGAGATCCATGTGGTTGGTGCTAATGTGCGCTGGGGTGGCCGGCGTACCGTGGTTTTTAACGGAGGGGAGTTGTTAACTTGTTATTGTGTGTGTTTGTTGTATAAATATAAAAGTGGGATGAAGGTTCAAGGGGTGATGCTAATGTGCGCTGGCGTGGGTACACCGTGTTGGTGCTGTCACTATCATTACACTATTAACGTACACATGGTGTGCACCCACCCACCTGCTCTTGTTTTCAACTTTGTTTGAATCGTTGCCATGTAATGTAACATAACATATAAATGTCATTTGTTGAACTAATGATATTTTTACTTTGCATCTTTCAACTCAAATTATTATTCAAACTAGTAAACTTATCCGTGCGTAGTGGCAGAAATTCGATCGATATCAGTTTGTTTCATTATAATATCGATACAATGTCGACATTCATTATAACAACTGAAAGATGAAACCTAAAAGATAAAGTCAAAAGAAAACTTTATTAAAGTTTAAAGGTTTTTATAACCTTATTAAAGTTTTGGGTGTAAGAGGAGACGGGGTGCCCCGCTATGAAGGGCTTATAACGCGTTCTTCTTCGTGATACACCACCGCCACTGCAACTTATAACGCGTTGACATGATCACGCGTGAAGATGTTTGTGGTGCTGCACATGTTCGGTTGTTTTTCAATGGTAGATGTTTGTGTGGTGAGTGATGGGCATTTCCACTAAAATCCATCACTAGTGATGGAATAAAGATCGATAATGTGGCGGAACTTGATTGGATCTTGTGAGTGATGGAACTTCATCACTAGTGGAGCACCCCTACCCCTAAGAATGCAAATTGATGGGAAAAATACTTAGACGATGTGTAGTGGTAACAATTTATAATGCCCCCACCATGGGGCATTATCTGACACGTGGCATTCTAGTCACACTTGGGCATTATAGCAAAAGTGGTGTAGTGGACATAATGCCCTATAATGCCCCTACCAATCATTAAACAAAAAAAAAAAACAAACTATTTTCTCATTGGCTAGTCAAACCCATTCAAACCTTCCACAATTCATTTTAGGCGTTTTTATTAAAACACCAAACCATTTTTTTTGCCCTATAATGCCCTATGTAATGGGGAAGGGGCGTTTTTTTTGCCTTATAATGCCTTATAATGCCCCACTACACATGATCTTAGTAAAATTCAAGGTGTGTAAATGTAAGAGCATTCGCATTGGTTCCCTAAAAATATGGAGGGAGAGAAAATATATGAATGTTCATCTGTAAATAAATAGGAAACACCATTCACTCTTATTTTTTTTAATATTTTTTAGGTGGTTGTGAGTGGAAGGAGAGAAAAAGTAATAATAAAAAGTATAAAAATATTATTTAATTAAAAATAAGAGAGAAAAAGTAGTTGTTTTTAGTTTAATGATATGGATATGGATATGGATAAAGAATCAATTGTGAATGCTCAATGATAAAGAAGCATTGTTCATTAAGCTACACATTTTAATATATGGGAAACACTGTTCACCCCTTCTAAATTTTTCATATTTTTACAAGTGGTTGTGAGTGGAAGAGAGAGAAAAAAAATAATAAAGGTATAAAAATATTATTTAATTGAAAAAAAGAGAAAAAAATAGTTGTTTTTAGTGTAATGATATGAATATGGATAAAGAATCAATTGTGAATGCTCAACGATAAAGAAGCACTGTTCATCAAGCTACGCATTTTAGTATATGGGAATGTTACTGTTCATATGTAAATATATGGGAAACACTATTCACCCCTTATAAATTTTTTAATATTTTTAAAAGTGGTTGTGAATAGAAGAGAGAGAAAAAATAACAATAAAGGTATAAAAAAATATTATTTAATTGAAAAAAAGAGAGAAAAAATAGTTGTTTTTAGTGTAATGACATGAATATGGATAAAGAACAAATTGTGAATACTCAATGACAAAGAAGCACTATTTATCAAGCTACACATATTAATATATAGTTAATTATTGGTGTTGTTTAGAATCGGTATAACATGTTGTGTTGTGTCGTACTACAAGTTATTTTCGACATGAGACGTTTAACATGACTATTTAATCTAAACATGACACGTTTTTTCTAAGCATGTCTTTTATTTAGGGATACTCACGAATATATTTAATCAACGATGTATGTTACATTGTAGGATTAACATGATTAAGTCTAAGTAGTTCGATAATACATATGACACAACAAGTTTAACATGTTATTGACTGACATAAGACTTGCTTGATACGATTAATAAATATAGTAGAGTTGATTATTGCACAAATATTTATGTTTTTGACTAAAGTAACACCTTTTTTTAAATTGTATATATGAGATACATGGTTTTCAAATTGCAGTATGTTTTTGGATTTAAAAACTAACTTTCTTTAGAAAAAAAAAAATATTATGTTATATTTGTGTAGATTGATTGTTTTAGTTTTCTGGCAAAGAATTTGTCGTTTTTGATACATAAGTATTAAATGTGGCGTGTCTACATGTTAACATGTTTAATATAGGTATTAGTGTCATAAAGGAGTTAGGTCAACCAATCTAAATATGGTTTAATGTTATTTATTATGAGGGTATATATTTGAAACATATTTATATGCGGTTGAAAAGGTTGATTTTTTAGAGATGCTTGTAAACTTGAACGAAACGGTGTTTCTGGCGAAGAGATGTGATGCTCCGGTGTTTTTAAAAGATATGGTCAAGGAGAAAGTTGAGGAGACACATCATGTATAAAAAGAAAGGGTGTGACTAAAATAAACTAAAGGATGTGACTTTTAAACAAATTAGACATAACTTAAGTTGCTAATTGTATAAGGATATAATGTGCCAACTCACTATTTACTGAGCCCGTTTAAATTAAACCCAAACACGTTTAATCATATTAATGAATCGTGTCACAAATTCCCAACTCAAGTTCGAGTTACATAGCCACTCCACTATCTTTCTCACTTTATCTCATAAGCACACTATACAAGTATTTATGTAATTCTAATTATCTACTTAAAGTTCTTATAACTGACACTTAAACATGTCGGTAAACAAATATAACACATATTAAAAGTGTCATTCTCTTTTTTATTTCTTAGTAATAATTAGATATTAGATATAATATACATTAAATAAAATTCCACTAATCATTCATAAAGTTCATAAAGCCTAACTCTATAATTGCTGTGGCCCTCTATGATTTAAGATACAGTTAGCTATTTTTTGTTCTATTTGGTATATTAAAATTTTAATCATAATAATTTATTTATTATATATTATTGAGATGTCATTTTTCTCAACTCAACCCAATGCTAATTGTAAGATGTTTTTGTTTTAAATACCAACTCACACACTCATTATGCATATTCTAAATCTACATTTGATGTCTATTATGAGACTATAACCATTTTCGAAAACTCGGTTGGTATAGAGGTTTAATGATTTAACCTTATTTTATATAAAATAACCAAATCATTTCCGGTTTGTTTTTTCTATACTCGGTTGGTATAGAGGTTTAATGATTTAACCTTATTTTATATAAAATAACCAAATCATTTCCGGTTTGTTTTTTCTATACTCGGTTGGTATAGAGATTTAATGATTTAACCTTGTGTTTTTGTTTGACTCATTTACAAAACTTTAGGAGCACTAGATACAATGCTCAACCTGCTAATTTAATGAGTAACGAAGATGTAATTTTCCTTAAGTTATTGATTTCATTGTTTCTTAGTAAAATACACATTTAAAAGTTATGTCACGATTTCATAGTAATTATTCAACTTTAGTCGTGCACCATTGTTTTGAAAAAGACATCAATTTTAAATTTGCTTTAGATCTTTAAAACGGTCTAGTTGCCTCTAATAGTTGCATTGTATTTCGGTACGATGTTCTTTAAAGACAACTTGAAACCCTTTTATGCTAAAGAAACAGTTTCTGAAAGTCTATCAAAATATAAGAAGTTGATTATTTGTAGCTTGCTTTATGTTTACTTGATATTCTGAAGTTGTTGGCAAAAAAAGAGTCAATGATTAGCCATCCTAAATAATGTTCTCTAAAATTTTATATCACATGTTAATGAAATTTGGAGTTAGAAATATTACCATAATAATTGTATGTTTGGAGACTAGTTCTTGCTTTGAAAAGGCAAAATCTTTAGTTTGGGTCATTTGTATGCATAATTGTTTTTCATATTTGTCTATTTGTGGACAACTTAAGTGTTTGTATGAATAAGTTGAAAACTTGAAATACATAGTCCATCCAACAAGATTGATCTCACCAAAAGCCGGCATTTTGCCCGCTTGTGACAAATTACAAGTGGAGAAAAAAAATATTTGTAATGTTGAATCACATTTCTTTGATATGTACGAGTGGATTATATGGGCTAGAGAAAACTTGTCAAAATATAATACAAAGATGTTCTTTATCATCTCACGCCAAATGCAACAAAGGGTGAGTCCTTTTTCCTTCTCGTGAACCACGGAAGCGCCTAGCACCCAAAGGAGCAAAAGCTTATTTGGGAAAATGGCGCTGCAATTCCTTGTATTATAAAAATGAGTGCTAGAATGTCTTTTCAATTGTAGGGGTGCTAACGTGCTAATACAAAGCAAAGGGCCTTTTCAGCTGAATCCAGAACAAATAGGAGATATATCAGTTCGGTATTCACGGGACACCAAATACTATACTCGGGTTAAATATATATTTTTAAACAAGATTGTTTTGGATGGAATGTTTGAATTATTTATATCAGTTTAATATTGAAAGCCCAAATGCAAATTATTTTTTTTATTATATGAATGATAAAAGGCCCTATTTTTTGAAAGGAAAATTTCATTAAAAAAGCACAACCGACTCAAAATCGAGCGGCCAACCCCAAAAGCCACAAATTACAAATTTACAAATTCACACCAATCCTTCCATGAAATACTCCTATACTTCGATCTATTGCGATACCAAATATAACCGAGGGACCTAATTTCACTAAAAACGTCATTAACACAAACAGCTTTCCCCGTGAAAATCAAGTTGTTCCTAGCTTTCCATATGCACCAGCAACAAAGAATGGCAATCCCGTGGAAAACATCCTTCCTGAGACCATCCAACCCACACCAATTATGCACCTCTAAAACATCCCGAAACGAGAAAACGTACAAATTGGAAGTCTTGCACTACGCTTGAACTTTCTGCCAGATAATCGATGACACCCCACATGAAGTGAATAAATGATCGACTGACTCGACCCCCATGTTGCAAAAGGGACAACAACTATCTTCGACCGGAATATTCCTCCTAAGCAACGCCTCCCTGGTCGGAATCCTATCCAACTCGGCCCTCCACGCGAACAGGTTGCATTTCTTAGGGAGCCAACGACACCAATCCCAAACAAAACGGGAACTGAAATCCCTGCTAGACTCGAACAGACACTTGATAAAAGGTTAAAAACTTCTACAAACAAACCTTTACACCCTTTACGAAATCACAAATTGGGGACTCCAAATTGTTCGCATACGCATGGTTCAAAAGTGGCCCATTACTATGTTTACCTAATCAAAATAACCAAGTAACATAAGCTTATGTCACACCTCGATTTCCGGTGAGTCCGAATAGATTTAGTCGTGAAGGTTGGGTAGCAGTTATCACAATTAATTAATAATAATGCAGCGGAAGTATTAAGAGTAAAAATATTCATTCATAACATTAAAGTGTCGAATATTCAAAGTACAAATTGTTCTAGTGTTCAAATAACAGCCCACAGACGGATCGAAGTAAACAAAGCTTAGATATCATAGGCCTTAAGCTAGGAGTTGTAAATTCCAATGCTTTTATCATAGCCGACTCGGATTCCCAGTCTAATAGTCAAGGTTCGGTACCTACAGTTTAGTATTTTGAAAATACGTCAGCTTTCGCTGGTAAATACAATTAACTGACTCATTTTGAAAATAGTTTTTCAAAAATGATTTTAATACATAGAGAAAACCCGTAGGTAATCATTTAATATTTCTTAGGATTTAGTCTTGTCACCAGATTTACATATTTGTCATACAATAGGAACCATAAATCAAAGTCGGTCATTTTCAGTGCTATAATGATTAAGGCACACACCAAAGTTGAATAACATGTCTTGCGGTCAGTATTCCTACCCCGGCACGTTATTATGTATGGCCGTAATAGTTTATGAATGGGGACGCCCGGACATGGTACCAATAACCCCCAATTGTTTTGGTTATCAAATATAACAGATTAAACCGAATTCTTACATTTATGAGCAATCATAGGCGGCTCATTTATGTAATACCCACTCTAAGTGGCGTATTCGCCATACCCCAAGTTTTCCAAGAAAATAAGTTAAGAGTAGTTACCTTTTAGCTAGCTTCCAACCGATAACGGTTTTCAAATATAGTAAAAACCGTAAAGACAAAGTATTAAACTCAAGTCCGATTATCTGGGGGGTTCTATAGTCCGAAGTGAACAGATTTAGCTATCTGTTAGAATGTATATGGGTCATAGGTTAGTTCCTTTGACACGACCCGTTACGTAAGAATAAGATTTATCGCTAGATTAAGCATAGGTTGATTAGAATGTGGTTTATACCTATCCGAGTGTAAGGACTCATTGGATAATGGTAAATCAAAACAACATTCTGATTTGGAAGGATTTAAAAAGGTTTTGACCCGTTACGCCTAGTTTATGCGAACTAGGTTCGCATAACTAGTTATGCGTATAAAGACGGGTTCGGAAGGTCGGATGGGCATAAGACAAGTCCAAGTAGTAGAATACATTCTTAGTTGAAGTACTTACTATTACAAAGTTATATTACAAGTTTGGTTTAGTTTAAAATCATTCAATTAGTTCATTTGACCACATAAGGGCATTGTGGTCATTTTTAACAATATATTTGCGACTTGTCATTAAACCCATCAAATGGACTGACCATATGGTATAACTTCGGTGAGTTATACTCAACAATATTATGGTCCTAAAATAAGTTTGAAACAGGTCTAAATGTTGACCAAACGGGTCAGAATTAAAAGTTAAAGCAAAAGTCAAATTGCTTAACTTTTGACATAGAATGAGAACCTAAACTGAATTGAATAAGTTGAGCATGTTATAATCAGTTTATATTAGTTATAAAACTTGTATAATTGATAAAACATCTGAGTTTTAAGTTATAGAAACCATTTATGCGTTTTAGTCGAAAAGTTCATGTTTTACGTAATATGCTCGACTTACAATTCAACTAGTAAACGTGATTGTCCGAAGGTATGATCGCAGAGAGATCATACCAACATTATTATGATCATGTAGCAAGTTCGGATTGAACTTAACCTTGACCAAAATGGTCAAAAGCTAAAGTCAAACAGAAAGTCAACTGTCTGACTTTATCTTCAAAATAAGTAAATAAAATAAAATTGCACTAATGTAAACACTTACTTGGAATTGTTAAGTAGAAAGATCACTAAGAGATGAGTCCTCTTGTCCAGAGGATAGCTCCAAGAAGTTTTAGAGAAGAAGAGAGCAAATGAGCAAAGAATGGAAGATGATTCAAGGCCTATTTATACTTGAAGATGATGAAGGAGATCAAGACAAGTGTTAGGATCAGTTATGGGATGTCCCCAAGTGTCCTTAGACGTGTAAGGAGCAGAGAAAGGTGGCATAAATGCGAGAGATGTGGCATAATTGCAGCTGGCCTTGGGCTGCAAGCAAATCTGCCACTGGCAGTCCCTTACGGACCGTAAGGGTTAAGGCCTTGCGGTCCGTAAGGACCTTAAACGTGCTGCATTTTCAAACTGCTTACGGACCGTAAGCAATAAAGCTTTGCAGTCCGTAAGAGACCCTCAGAATATGAATTTTTGAGAGTTTTACATGTTTAGTCCTTGGACTTTACATCTTTGGCCATTTGGCACTTTTAGTCCCTCTCCTTCCTCGTAGCTGGGATTAGTCAGAGATCCGAGACACGTTTTAGCTAACGCACTGATATACATTAAATTATACATGTTTTAATCCCACATTTTACTTCCATTTTAAGCGATTTTGACCGAAACTTTGATGTTTAGGTACCAATTTTGGTACTTTTCTATTTTCAGGTCTTAAACAAAGCGCAAAAGACAATCTGGTGAAAACAGGGCAATTTAAGGACAATTCTGATGAAATTGGAAAGATTCTGGTGAACTACCAGATGACGCACAACCGTGCGGTCCACATGCACTACGGTGCATGATCTCCAACCCCGAAGCACTGCCAGTGCAAGTGGCTATGCTGATGATTACTCGGAACGCACGACCGTGCGAGTCAGTGCACGACCATGCACTACCGGGACCATACATTCTGATGACATTCTGGTACAAATCTGATGACACCGCACTACCGTGTGGCCAGATGCACGACCGTGCCGATCTGATGACCGATACCAAGTTGTCCACTAGTCTACTTGTCTGACCCAAATGAAGGCTGACGTCACCCGACAACTAGATCTGCACGACCGTGGGACTAGCTGCACGGTCGTGCCAAACTGAAAATTCCCTATAAATAGCAGCATTCGCTACTGGTTAAAGGGTTGGGTTTTTCTCCAAGTTTCTGGGCGATTTCTAGGTTCCGAAGCTCTCCTGATCAGACCGATTTGAAGCCTCAAGATCGAGTGGAAGCTTAACCGATCCAACCCATCAATTCCTTGCTTGTTTATGGTTCGATTCCTTGTTCTTAAACATGTATTTCTGATCATTATTCAAGTATTGAGCTGGTGTTAGTTATGTTTATGTAAGTTTTGTGTAATAGTAGTAATGAACTTGTTTTATGAATGATCTTTATGTTGTAATCTTATTTTTATGAATCTTTAGTACTTTTTCATGTTTGAATCTTCATGATTATATGATGAAGGTTTCATTGATGTTTAGTTCTTAATTATTTTTGGTTGTCTTGGATAATGAATCTGTGGCTAGTGAAGATTGTTAACAATTCCTTAATTAATCACTTGTTTGTAAACTTATTTACACCATGAGACTCGAGAGGGGTATTGGTTTTATCAAAGATAATCTTATTTTGATTAAGAATGCTTTCTTGCACGTAAGGGTTCTAACGAATTATATGGTGTTGTTACATGTTCTTGACGCGATTTATGATCTTTGTTTAGTAGTTTTGATTGAAGTTGCTATCTTGGTATATTTGTGTTCAAGACTTGTAAGATGAAATATTTTGTTATATGATCTACTTAAATGCTTATCTTCATGGTTGTATTGTGACCATCGGTATTGCTTTCTTTGATAAGTGAGGTTAGAAAACTCCTAGCGGATGACTAATCTATCTTTAAAGGTTCACATGAATATATATCAATAGCTCGCTAAAGAATGATTTTAGGTGGTTAACGTGTGTTTATCGCGTTAACTTTCCAAAGAATCATCATGTTAGAAAACTCCTAGCGGATGACTAACTGTTTTGCAATTGGAAAATTGATCAAGTGCTTTTGTGACATATCTGATATAGATAACATGTCTAGGTTGTTTGTGAAACAAGATAATATATATTTCTCATATTTGGAGTCTATTATGTTTTAAATATAGTTTTAGATAATTTTAGTTAAAAATTTATTCACTTATCTTTATATCAAAAAATTAATGACAAAGATTTAGTACTCAACTCCGCCCGTGTTCCATGGATCGATATCTGGTTCTTACCCATACTTTGCTACATATATGACAGGGTACACTTGTCCTTTTGTGTGTGTTTTAATGTTAAGGTATAAATCATTTTTATAAATATTAAAACCGAGTTCGTGTGTAAATTCACTGTAAAACCTGTGCACATAGACACGCACCACGGACAATAATAATTTCTTTTTCTCCTTCCCA
Source organism: Helianthus annuus (assembly GCF_002127325.2). Taxonomy (NCBI): domain Eukaryota; kingdom Viridiplantae; phylum Streptophyta; class Magnoliopsida; order Asterales; family Asteraceae; genus Helianthus; species Helianthus annuus. The sequence goes on from NC_035448.2 coordinate 108,531,016, forward strand.
GATTCGGGATTAGTCAGAGAATTAAACACGTTTCAGTTAACGTTCAGTGTAAGTCCTTCATCCTTCCACATAATCGGGATTAGTTATAGGTTTATCCCACCACGTAGTCGGGATTAGTTGGAGAATTTGACACATGTCATCACATAATCGGACGAAACTTTCGGGTGGTACATCCTCACTCCCTTAAAGGGAATCTTGTCCTCGAGATTTATTCAAAAAAGTACGGGTATTTCCGATTCATTTCGGATTCAACCTCCCAAGTGTATTCTGGGCCATGACGGGAATCCCATTTCACCTTGACGAGGGAAACCTTTTTTTTTGCGGAGCTTTTTGACTTCATGGTCCTCAATGGACAAAGTTTTTTCAATAAACCTTAAGCTCTCGTCAATTTGAACGTCATGATGAGACATGACAAGTGCTTCATCAGCTAAGCACTTTTTCAGATTAGAGATATGGAATACATCATGGATTCCACTCAGCTCTTCAGGTAAGTTAAGTCTGTAAGCTACAGACCCGACACATTCTGTTATCTCGAATGGTCCAATATATCTTGGGCTTAGTTTACCCTTCTTTCCAAATCTCATTACGCCTTTCCAAGGCGAGACTTTGAGCATCACTCTATCTCCGATTTGGAATTTAAGAGGCTTTCGCCTTTTATCAGCATAGCTCTTCTGCCTCTCACGGGCAGCCTTGAGTCTATCTCTGATTTGCACAACTTTATCAGTTGTTTCAAGGACAATCTCAAGTCCAGAGAGCTGGCTTTCACCAACTTCAGCCCAACAGACGGTCGTTCTACACTTTCTCCCGTATAAAGCCGCAAAAGGTGCGGCTTTTATACTAGTGTGATAGTTGTTATTATAAGAGAATTCGATCAGGGGTAGATGTTCATCCCAGCTACCGCCCAAATCGATCGTGCACGCGCGTAGCATATCTTCCAAAGTTTGGATCGTACGCTCACTCTGCCCATCAGTTTGGGGGTGATAAGCCGTACTAAACTTCAAACGCGTACCAAGTACTTGTTGGAAACTTTTCCAAAAATGCGAAGTGTATCTAGTATCTCTATCCGATACTATAGACAACGGTACTCCATGAAGAGACACAATGTTGTCTACATACAGCTTAGCTAGCTTTTCGAGCTGTAAGTTTTCTTTATAGGAAAGAAGTGAGCCGACTTAGTTAGTCTGTCGACTATGACCCATATCGTGTCATTGCCACGACTGATCTTGGGTAACTTTGTGATCAGATCCATTGTTACCATTTCCCATTTCCAGGTGGGAATCTCTTGTAACGCCCATATTTCACATTCGAATATAAAAATAATAACATACAAATTTTAACAAAAATCGGGCATGACCCGTTCGTAACATAAGCGATTCCCTGCTTTAAAAAAATCACCATTCAAACTAAATTCTACATTTATAACTAAATTCTACGACACGTTTCCAAAAGACATAAAAGTTGTAACCATTACATCATAATAAAAACATCCATTAACCAAAAGACACTACCACCCTTTAAAGAACTTGACGAGCGGAAGCAATTAAATGGCGCAATGTGTGTTCGTTCCTCCAGTTCAAGATTTTGCTCCAAAGGACTATTTACCTACAACATTCTTAACAAGTCAACTAAATATGCAAAACAATAACCTAACATATTCAATCTTTTATTTCAACAATTATCATTCTCTTGTTTTTACTCATACATAATTTTCCATCTAACGGGTCTTTATGATCAAACCAAGTTCACAGACTAAGACTTGATCCAAGACCCGTCTAACTTTCTAACCTTCTCCATTAATTCGACCTGTTCACACGGTTCGACTACATGACTTTCCAACATACATTCCATTAGTACGACCCGTTCATAACAAGTCTTTACATAAACCATTACGACATCATACTTTCCAAACATTTTGACCCACTTGAAGCGGGTCATTACACATCCATTACTATTGCATTTCCTATCCATTTTCCAATATTCAACATATCACAATTCTACCATGAACAATCATACAACGCTACACTAGGATTCATTTACCAAAACTAACATTCATAAATCTAAATAAAGGAAGAATTAAGTTCATATGAACTTACCATGATCTTGCGTTGCTTGTGACTTCAAATGACTCGTGCTTTCTTCTTTCTTCGTGCTTGATATCAAATATAGTTAGGAGACCTAAATTCCTAACTCATGCACCAAGAATTCAGCCCTAAAGCCTCTTGATTTTGATGATTTCTTTGTTAGGTTTTGAGGAGAAGAGTTTTCTCCTGGTCTCCCCCTCTCTCGATCGCACTCAGCCAGAACCAAACACTGGCCATTTTTTTTTATCAAACTCCATTCCATATTTACACATTTAGCCCATTGTCTTTTAAAGTGTGTTCAAATTGTTATTTCCCATACTAACTTGGTCACTTTTCTTTTGGTTAAATGTTTTATTTTCACATTTTCATTTCCACCCCTTCATTCTTTTATAACATGCCACTTTCCTCATATCTACATACTAACCTAGTTAACTTTCATGCATACATAAAATTTTAGATTTACGAAAATTTATAAAACTTTAAAAATGGTAAAAATCTATATTTACCATTTCTTTTCGTCAAAACATAGCGACTATAACATTATATTATGACATACGAAATTTGGGGTGTTACAAGTCTACCCCCCTTAAAGAAGGTTTCGTCCCCGAAACCTAAATACGTATCGAATAATGACGGGTAGTGTTCCAGCATATCATCTCCCGTTTCCCATGTGAGATCTGATTCTTTTCGATGTCGCCATTAGACCAAAACTTGTCTAATGGCTTTGTTGCTAAGTCGTTTCACTTTGTAATCTTTTATTGTCACGTGCCTTTTATTATATTTCAATATTTCATCCACTTCGATGTCATCCAAGGGCACATATGCCGTTTCATCCGCGAGGCATTTTCGTAATTGTGACACATGGGAGGTGTTGTGAATTCCACCTAGTGCCGATGGTAATTCTATCTGATATGCTACCGTTCCGACTCGAGCTAGTATACATTCTAACAAGTCTACTTGTATCCTTTCGTAAGTACATACCTCGAATTTTGACAACAAGTTTTCATCCGATCACTCGTCATGATGATTTGATCACTACCACTTTACACTTGTCCAATGCACTTGGTAATTCAATATGATCCTATTACATTATTTCATGATCATCATTTAATTGTTCAAGCTGATTTCTTAAAACTTATGTGTCAGATTATTCATTCCCGCATACCTCTGACTTCTACTTAGGGGAAATAATTATCATAATATTCATACTTGTTCATTCCTATTCATTCATATAAAATCACAAATCAAACATCATTCAATAGTTTCTAACTATTTAGCTTCTACATACACCTCATCCTTCCAGGGCCAATATCAAGTGAAATTTCTTTCATGTCACTTGCTTGATAGTTCTTTTCATACTTTTCTTGTAATACTTATGTATAATCTTTACCCGAGACCAATATTTCTTTCATTCATGATCTATCATATCTGTATGGTTAAACACAATTTAATGTATACGTTTATACAAATCGTGTACATACTATCTTGCTCTAATCTCTTTACCGTCTATCCCTTGGTTACAAGGGCCAATATAAATCTTTAATCACACTATCAATATGATCAATAATCAATACTCACATTTGAGTAACTCATATTACACTCGAGGTGTCATACTCAGCTATACTTGTCATCACATTCCATAGCTGTCATACATACGTCATTCCTTCTAGCAATTGTAATACTAAGACAACTACCTAACATTTTACTAGGGATGGCAATGGGTCGGGTTTGGGACGGGTTTAGGTAATCCCAAACCCAAACCCGGTTAGATAAGTTTGTCCCAAACCCGTCCCAAAACCCGTCGGGTTTCTAGCGGGTAAATACCCATCAGGTATCAGGTATACCCGCGGGTTTCGGGTAAACCCGTTAACTTAAAAAGATTACTCGTTGGGTATACTTATCTCAAACCTGTAGGATCGTTTGGAGACCCGAACGAGTCGTTCAGAGGTGTTTTGTCAAGTACAGGTGCGGAAAACAAGTAAATGACGTAGGAATAGCTTGTATATCACTTTAAACTCCTTTTCTATTGATTTAACGATGAGTACAACCTGTTTTCGATCCGGCAGCACTTCGGTACGAAAATCAGGAACGTTACAAATGAGATCGCTCTAGAGGTATTTATAGGCTATTGGAACCGCTTATTGGACAGGCCCAATAAGCGGTCCATATACATGTCATAAAAGCGGCCCAACCTGTTATCACATAAGCGGTCCACAGACCCTATTTGACTAATGAGCGGCCCAACTATCAACATGTACCTATGAGCGATCCAAACATTATAAACCTATACAATCTCACTATTTCTCGTATATTGTGCCCAGATCTAACATTTAAGACTTATGACTCGATACAAGACGTAATCAGCAGATGTAGTGCACCAACAGACTCCCCCTCAGATGTTGATGGAGTCGACTATCGAGTCACACCATTCTGTATCTTCACATCTTCAGTCTTGATCAGTCTTCGAGCTTTTCTTTCTCTTATCTACAGACTCCCCCTCTCGATTTACTGGTATTCTCATCTTCAGTAACATCTTCAGGATCAACGCCTGGCTTTCCTGCATAGACTCTACCTCAAAGTAAATTTCTTTTACAAATTGATTTCAACAACTATGCACCAACATTTTACTCCCCTCAAAAACAATCTATGATGAACCACTTGAAGAAGGCTAGATTTAACGAAAACAGTTAGATTTACACAAACACTCCCCTCAAATTCTGTTCATCATGTTTAGCACACGGAATTTTGAAAATCAGTTTTCCAACATCAGTTGTCGAAAATCTTTTTGACTTTTTCAAAAATTATGCTAAAACACACACAAAATCTTTTTTGATTTTTCAATGTGAGAAAATAAAATGCAAAGAATGAAATATTTACAAACAATATTTTTGTGAGCTCGTGCAAGAGGATCATATCAGTTTTGAGACATATCACCAACACCATTAAGCTAGATTTCATATTCAGTTATAAACAATTTACCTAGATTGTCAGTATGTTTGTCCACTTAAATCTTCACATAAATTTCAATCGATTCGAGATACGATATTAATGTTTTAGAGACTTAAACTTAATTGTGTATCACTCCACTTGAATATACTCCCATATCCAGATCCCAAATATTCAGTCTTACAGGTGAGTATACCACAGCTGATATCTGTAAAGGGGTTAGGTGCGAAACCGTGAGAGCTCAGGTCAGAACTTCCGTTCAGCAGAGAGATGACGGCTCGACTTTTGGTGGGTCCCCTTTAGAGGATCTTTTTGCATTTCAACAGCAGCGACTATCAATTTTATTGTTTCATCAGCATGCTGAGGGCGGCGCTTTTTCAAGCATTTGCAGAAAGTATTATCCGGGGACTAGGTCAGTACTTCCATACAGCAGAAGTCCCGGGATAATACCCCAGATATCACTGAGTATAAAGACCTAGTATCTCAGAATACGGGACCTTTCAAACAAGATTTCGGGGGTTACCCATATATTCAAGAATAGTTACCCACGAATTAAGCAAGTTTGATTTAGGTTTATATCTCGTTTCAATTTACTAAATGTGCGAAAATCTACTGACACATCCGCAGTAAGATCGTTTAACACTTTTTAACTTTACATTTCTTTAGCGTGCCGTGATAGCCCACTGATGTACTATCATTTCCTCTTTTTCGCAACAAAACTCATTTTTGAATTTTATCATGTTTTTGGCTTTTTCAAATTTCAAATGTTTTTGGATTTTCTGAAATTTCCCTACTCCCCCTAAAATGCAAACACATTTTAAAGAAAATTTGAAAAGTTCTATACTCTTGACCTACTAGAAACATAAAATACAAAAACAAACTGTACAGAAACTTGACAACTGACACTGAAAAACATCAAATCGCCATCCACTAGGCATAAACAATCTGAACTCCCCCTTTCACAAATCATTTTCTCATTTAGATTTCAAAACACTTAAGTTTGTTTTAATCAAAATGATTTTTCCGGAAAATGAATTTGTGTTGATAACAACCACTTGTAGGTTTATCATTTTTAAGAACGGGGATGTGGTTCATCATCTTGTCTATCTTTTGTCATGAATAGTAAATCAAGTACAAATTAATGTCCCTGATTTACCATTTGCATCTAAGAACCTTCTGTATCACTTGTAAATGTAATTAACTCAACGAATCCAAGCATCTCAAAAATTTACCCACAATTACCACTTGTGGGATCAAGATTACCACTTGTAGATACCCAACAACTACCACGTGTAAGAATATTACATCTACATCACCATTATACCAATCAAAATGCCGATTCCTGCTTCGCATTAACCACCTGGAAGCTCCGGCATAGTCCTTTCACCTGCAAAACATCCAAACATGAATCACAATCATTCAAACAAACATATCATAAACTAGAATGATGCCGATTCCTGATCCACGATATAAACTTGGGATCTTCGGCGTAGTCCTTTGACTATTCTGGGAAGCAAACTTCCCTCCAAGTCTTCTCAGACTTGAGGGCTTTCAACTCTTCAGCTGTAGGGTTGTATGTCGCCTTTTTAGTTGCGTAAAAGTCTTTTACCCCTTTAGCTTTACCACTCAACATTTTCCCAAATATCTTCTTAACATTTCCGTTGAATGTTTCCTCGACATCAAATTCTTTCTCATCATCATAAAATTGATTTGAAATTTCAATTTTTCCAATTTTCTTTTTAACCTCCTCAAACTTCAATGATGGAAGAACATCATCATTTTCTGAACTCTTCTCCATAACTTGTGGCTCTTCTGGCTTTGTGGAACCAGATTCATCGCCGACTTTTTCTTCTACCTTTTTAGCAACCCACACTTGGTTGTCATTTCCTTGTCTTTTGTAAAATTTTGTCTTTTTCTTTGAACATTCTCCAACTTCATTTTTCGAATTTTTAAAAATTTTGGATTTTTCAGATTTTTCCACAACTTTGTCTTTCATCTTCTGAGAAGCTCCCTGTTTTGCTTTGATATCTTTCGAACAATCCGATGCAATGTGACCAGCTTCATTGCATTTCAAACAGGTTTGAAAATTTCTTGGATGAAATACTCCAGTTCCATTCTTTCTCTTCTCAGCAAGAAACTCTTTGTTAGTTTGTCTCCAAAATGGTTTCTGCTGTTCATCTTCCGAGCTTCCACCTGTCACAAATTCAGTGTTTGAATTAGAATTTTTCTCATTTTTATGATTTTCTTGTGGAACAAAACCTAAACCTTTCTTTTTGTAGCTACGATTTTGGTTAGGTTTCTTTTGAAAACCAGGACCAGAATTGTAACCTTTTTTCTTGTTTAGACGTTGTTGAACTCTGGAGGTATATTTTTTAGGTTTATCAAAATTTTTCAAAACTTTTAATTCAGGAATATTAACCTCTATTAGTTTAAAAGTTTTGTTGATTAATTCTGTTTTGATACTCATTATCGGAAACTCTTTGTTGTAATATAATTTGTCAGAACCATTCAAAGTATAAACAACTTCGAATGTTTCATCATCCAAATCTGCCTTTGATAACAAAAATTCTTTACTATAAGACCGTTTAACCGACGAATTTTGACTTTTGACAGACGAATTTGGCTTTTCAGACTCCGATTTTGACTCTGTCTCCTCATCAGTATCCAACACTTGATCGACCATCTTTTTGATTATTTCAGACTCATGATCAGTATCGGATGAGGTAAACGTCACATCAATGTTTTCTGGTAAGACATCAGTTGTATCTGTTTTAAGCTGTATATTGACTGCTTTTGCAAGTTGTTCCTCATTTGGTTTCCTAGGTGAATACCCATCCCAAATTGGAGGCGGACACTTGTTATATCTAACGGTCAGTTTCTTACCACAATCTTTCTTTTCTTTCGGCTTCTCAGCTTGAAAAGCTTCCATACCTGCAACAGTTGGGTAAACACGATCAATAACATAATCAGAGGTAGAATAGCTCAACAATAACCTCCTAATCCTCTCATTTTCGATCTTTTCAGTTTCCAACTCTTGCTTCCATTTTGCACTTTCTTCAATGTAGAAATTTATAGCTTTTTGCTTCGACATTAAAGTTGCATTCATCATCGTCAGCGCCTGTTCTCTTTCTGTGTTTGTCTTTTGGAGACCAGTTACTGTTTTGTTCAACACATCATACGATTCCTTCACATAATTAAGATTGAACAATAACTGCTCTTTCTTTTTCTCATACTCAGCTATGATGTTGTCCTTTGCTGCACACTCTTTGCAGGCTTCCAAACATTTCTCACATGGCTTAACGACTTCAATAATCTTTTCCACTTCGATTGTCTTAATAACTTCAATCACTTTCTCTACTCCAATCACCTTTTCTTCTTTCACAATATCGGTAATCTTCTCAGCTGCACTTTTAGCATTTTGAACATTTTCTTCAGCTTCAGATTGTTGTTCTTTAGCAGCTTGTTTCTCTTTTAGTTTCTCCATTTTTTCTGCAAAATAAAAATGAAAACTTTCAGGAGACATATGAGATTTTGCAGTATTTATATGTTTCTCTTCCTCATCATCACTGCTACTATGATCTGGTGATTGATCAAAATGTACAGACTTATCAGAATCACCATCTGATACATCAGAATCCGATGGTGTTTTGTCAAATACAACATCCTGTTCTTGCACAGTTTCATCTGTATTATCTGAAACATCCCCAGAGTGTTCTGAGAGTCTATCAGTACTATCTGAACTTTCATCAGATGACATAGATTTTTCATCTCCACTTGATACATTCTCTCCAATAGATCTCATCCAAGTAGCAAACAAATTTGGCTCTCGGACGATCTTTGCAATGAAAGCTTTAAAACCTCCCTTTTCATCTACGAACATATCCCAACTGAAACCATCTGGTAGTTTCTCATCATCTTGATCGATAACTCGTTCTGCTGTAGCTTCAGATGATATGTAATCACTCCAGCTAAAATCTACCAAACATGCTCTCTTGGGATCTTCAATTTTTCTTCCGTGAGCTGTCTGAGGTTCCTGGGATTAACCAACTTGTTGATAGATAGCTTTGCGGTAGTAATCATCTTTCCCGAATGGATTCTGTGCTCCGCTAGCTTCTCTTCCTTTGCACTCCCGCTTGAAATGGCCCTTCTCCCTGCATCGAAAACAAGTAACTTTAGATTTATCAAAACCTAAAGTAGAAACATGTGCATCAAGAAAGTCATTTCTCTCGGTAATGGTTTTGAATTTCTCAGCCCGACGAAGAACACTCGCAAGACACCATTTGATATCCATAAGTTCCATTTCCTCGGCGTCTATTTGATCGTAATCCTCTTTGGTGAGCATAGGATTTCCGATACGACCAGCAACTAGACCTTCATAGGATAACAGAACTGAACCCAGAAGTGCCATGTGGTCTTTAGCAGTGTCTTCAGAGAAGCTTTGACCTTCTGGAAGGTTGAGAGCTATGTTGCACTGAATCACATATCCGTTTCCTGTTTTTGTACTCTGAGACTGAAAACTTGTGTTAGTCTCTTTCGGATTCACACTCGGAAATGATGAAAACCCGCTGCTACTTTTGTTCGAACCCTGATCAGCTTTCTCAGATGAATCACCAGCACTGAAAGCGGTTTGAATTTTCGGACTTCTTTCAGTTTCAGAAACTGGAATACTACCTTTATAGTACATTTTAACATCTTGTTGACCACTAGGATTATTCATCCTTGCGATCTTTTGCTGCTCAAGATCCTGACTCTCAATTTTCTCAATAAACTGACCAATTGTAAGTTTGTCATAAACACCCGTGTTTTTCAGTATCATCAAATACGTTCCCCACTCTTTCTGAGGTAACGCGTCAGCCAATTTATCAACCCATTCCTCACGACCTTTTTCAACTCCCAACATCGATAACGAACGCACTAAGTGGCAGTATCTCTCAATCAGCTTTTTAGTATCCTCTCCCGGCAAACTGCTAAACAAATCAAATTCCTTTTTAAGCAATGCCTTCTTGCTTTTGATCATACTTTCACTACCCTCGAATTTCACTTTAAGAGCATCCCAAATTGACTTCGCAGTTTTGTCGTGTTGTAGCAGAATGAATATATCTTCTTTAATCGCCTGCTGTAACAAACTTATCATCATTTTCTCTGCTCTGTACATTGCACGTTCTTGTTCTGAGAATTCAGATATCTGTTTAATGACTTGCAATTCTGTTCGAGGCAATGTGTACTTTTCCAATATGCATTCCCATGATCTGAGATGATTTGCCTGAACCCAGTTTTCAAAGCGATCTTTCCACCCATAGTATTCTTCAATACTCATCAGTTTCGGGGGTTTCTGAGTGGTTCCAGTCTCATTTTCCAGGTTCATAGCTTGAGCAATTGCGGCTGGAGTAGTCGATGTAGCAAAGGCGTTGTAAAACTCAGAATTCATGATGACTTAACACGTTTTTCAAGACAATTGACAGAAAAGCGGTCCAAATAAATTCTTAAAAGCGATCCAAGTAAAATTTGATCACAAACGCGGTCCAAAAGAATTCTTAAAAGCGATCCAGACAAAAAATTTGGAGCGGTCCAACAATGATGTTCGAGCGGTTCAAGGTGTGTACGAATAAGCGGTTCACAATTGATTTTGGGGCGGTCCAAGTCACTTCGACCGAATACGCGGTCCAAGATATGTTCAAATAAGCGGTTCAAAACACTAATTACGAGCGGTTCAAGCTAGGTCCAATAAGCGATCCATGAATGTTCAGAAAGACGATCCAAATTCGGACAACGATTTGACCCACTATTTCTTTGAATTTCAACCCCAAACTTTCAAGGGTTTGTCTTTATACCATTGCGCACAATCCTTGAGATTTTGAGCAAGTTTCGACCGTGAAAAATATCTGAAACTGAAAAAGAATGAGTAGAAGACAGAATTTTCGACACTTTTCAGCTATTTCCTGTAGAACTCCTCCTCCTGAAGCTCTGATACCACTTGTAGGATCGTTTGGAGACCCGAACGAGTCGTTCAGAGGTGTTTTGTCAAGTATAGGTGCGGAAAACAAGTAAATGACGTAGGAATAGCTTGTATATCACTTTAAACTCCTTTTCTATTGATTTAACGATGAGTACAACCTGTTTTCGATCCGGCAGCACTTCGGTACGAAAATCAGGAACGTTACAAATGAGATCGCTCTAGAGGTATTTATAGGCTATTGGAACCGCTTATTGGACAGGCCCAATAAGCGGTCCATATACATGTCATAAAAGCGGCCTAACCTGTTATCACATAAGCGGTCCACAGACCTTATTTGACTAATGAGCGGCCCAACTATCAACATGTACCTATGAGCGATCCAAACATTATAAACCTATACAATCTCACTATTTCTCGTATATTGTGCCCAGATCTAACATTTAAGACTTATGACTCGATACAAGACGTAATCAGCAGATGTAGTGCACCAACAAAACCCATTGGGTATATCTATCGGATAACTACTAACCGGTTACATTTTATATTGTCATTATAAAAATATATATTAAATAACTACAATGAATACGGAATAGAATACCGATATGTGTAAAAAATGGATGTATCATATATATACATATTTAATAACATAAAAGAAACTATATCGGGTATATAATCGGGTAAACGGGTACACTTTATCGGGTAATTGGGTCGGGTAAACGGGTATATCACTAAATCCCAAACCCGTCCCAAACCCGCGAAAAAAATAAAAACTATTCCCAAACCCGATTAACCGACCCCAAACCCATCCCAAATGTGTCGGGTTTCGGGTTTACCCAGCGGGTTCGGGTTTGATTGCCATCCCTACATTGTACCACAAAGGGTTAATTCTTATCTATATGCTTACCTAGGTTCCGCTATTATAAGCTTATTACATATGCCATTCCATTCCACGTATGAGTTACATAAAACTTGGTACAACCATTCATTCGATAATTGAGATCACATTCTACCACGTAGGGTTGTTTTATATTACGAACCAAGAATCTTGCGTATAAAACTTTAACTCTCGAACATTTCCTTAGAGGTTTACCTTCTAATAAATCCTCACATATGATAGGGAACCCGACTAAGGGCGAGATTCACCCAAATATCCATTCAAATGTTCATCATATTTTACATTCCACTCAACCCCTCTTTATGTAACATTCCACCTTTAATAGTTACGCATTCTTATATTTTCATTCTAACTTCCTCCAATGTTAACCTTTCACATCTTCCATATAGTTCTTTCTAATTATTCTAAATTTGGCATACTAAGCGTGTACCCCGCTTTCTTAACAGTTCCTCACTTTTCTTTCCTTTCTACTAATATGCGGGTCGACTCTTACCATCTTTCCATCATGACATTTCAAGACATCTAATAACCGTACTTTATAATAAACAAAAATTTAGAGCCGCCATAATTTTCCTATATTGATATGAAGATTATAATTCATTTATTAGCATTATGAGTCATTTACTTCTGCCTTCCAAGTTACTAACCATACTTGTTCCTTCACTATGCCGTTAGAAACAATAATGCTCACCATGAGCCTACTACTTAATTCCTCTATTATTAATATCATCATTCTTCCTAGTCACCCCCTCTTGTGACGTGAAAACTTTGACTACTAATGTATGTGTGTGTGTATATATATACATATACATATACTTGCCTCAAACATTTAGTAACTCTATTACTATTAGTTGCTTGTTAATCCATTCCTATAGTATGGACTAATTCGCACATTTGTACTTCCTTATTGATTTTAGACATACTTATGTAAACGTTGTTCTTGCCATCCCATTTCTTTTAAATCCTCTACTAGTAAGTCCATCACGTAATTATGTTTACATGTTGAGCCACCTCATTCATTCTTGAAATTCGTTCATATCTTTTAAACGTTCGAATTCAATCATACTTGTAATCATTTTACCATTTCTTACAAAAATCTCTATCCTCATGGGTGCTAAAATCATCCATCTAGGTCTTAGCCTATTATTCTTTCTACTAACATTTACTTTTTAGTTGACAAAATATTCATCCTTAGGACCATACTACACTCGAAATTCCATCATCCTTTCATGTTCAATACTTTCTAAGTTTAATCGTGATTATCATTCCTTCGCTTTATTACATTCTAGGACCATACCATCCTCTTCCGTAATCATTGCTTTTATTCCTTCCTACCGTGCCATTTGTTATCGTTTGTATTTCCTTCGTCCGTCATCTACATTAAGCATTCTCTACAATCATTACTTCATATACTTTCCATGTCATCTCAAGTTACATTCATGCATTCATAATCATATTTCAATATCTTTCATTTCACTTATACATCATCAACATCAGTCACGATAGGCCACATCATGCATGCCTTTCGTTCATATGGGAATAGAATCCCTCATCCTTCTTACTTACTTTCTCACACTATCCGCTACTTGGAACATATTTGTTAACAATTTCTTCGTTTTCATTAGCCATCTACTATAAAATTCGAGATCATTATTAAAATTTATTCTTTGGTCATGTTCACTTCATTCTAACATTTTAATTTTTTTATACTTTCCTTTCTTTCATGCTAGGTGTTAACGGTCCTTTATGACCACACCACATATCTCTCATCATAGGGTTGATAAACCCAACTAGAACTTCACTCACAACCTTCCAATCATATACGTTCTTACTTCAAAACATTTTGACATGACCCAGTTGACATTTAGAGTATCCTAATTATCATAGGTTGCATTTTTGGAAACTTAACGAAACTATTGGATTTGCCTTAAGAAACATTCTACAACATAGTTTAGGAAATATGTTAATATACTTAACATATTTCAATGACTTTCATTCTCTTACTTATTACACATTCGTTAATTTCATACACTTTTCACTTCGTTATATGTTACTTCATGCCATCATGCTTACGTCTTATTGACATTTGTCCTTTTAATTATGTTTATCATTGTGACAACTGGCACCAAACCGGTAATTTCCATACACTTTAATTATTATTTAATGACTGCAATTATGTGCTTAAATGTCAACATTGTCTGATTACATACTATACAAGTGAATTCATGCACGTTTAATACTACAAGAATTACTTTATGCATTAATGAACAGCGTTGCGTCCGAAATACTAGTAAACTCACCGGTAAGACACATTGTGTCAACAATTCTGCAGAAGCAGTTAGACAATAGAATTGGAGCCTAGGTGTAGGTCCAACGACAAGAATACATTAAAACCCAAGAGTACATACAAGGGTTTATTTATATACTTTCCGAAAGCTAAAATATGCACTAAAAAACACCCGAAACGCACTTTAAGTGCAGAATTTTATTAAATTAAGCTATAATCAGCTTTTCAACGAATAAACATTACGCAGAATTCATGATTTATCATCCAGAATACTTCCCTAAGTGTCGGGAATTGAAAGTGTTACAAAAGGGGACATAAAGGACACTAAGTGATGCGATTTAGCACTTTAACGAACCGGTACTTAACCGAACAACCGGACATTACCCGGAACATCAAAATATTACAAGAAGCATTGTTTTTATTTTTCCTAAGCTAGTATTGGTTCCTGAACACTTAAACTGTAATACCCAAAATAATAATAAGTCTTTATGTTAATGTTAATGTTATATTAGTTTAAATGAAAAAAAAATTTAAATGATATGCATGTTGTTTTTTTTGGTTACGTAAAAGAAAAGAAAGACAAAAGGAAAGTATATGCTTATATTAATACATAAAGCATTTTCAAATCCTGTTTCCAAAGTCCAAAATTTGCGCCAAACAGTTCTTATCTTTGTGACCTTTTTTTTTTTCAACGAATCGGCCGAAGTTGTAGCATTCGATGGTTAATCATCGTTTATTTTAAACCCTATTATTCACCTCCGCCGTCACCGTACCTTGATCTTGTTTTTGTGTGAACCACTCGCTGCCACAAACACCGCACTGCAACCGCCGCGACAACTCCGTAACACTCCGTCGTGACCGCATCGCCGCACAACCTTATCGCCAAGAGTCGTTCGCCGCCGTAGCACCACCATCGGCCGCCGCGAATCAGCTATCTTCACCACCGCACTCCAGGCATGCACCACTGTAACCACCGCCATGATTTGATTATAATAGTCGCAGCCGTGAAGCATCACTACCTCGGTGAATATCGCCATCGTACAACCACCGTAGTCGCCACCGCCGCAACCTTTGTCGGCGTCACCAACCACTACCGCCGCAATCGCCGCCACTGTGAACCACCGTGAGGACCACTCGAGTCACCTACGTCTTCCGGTACCATGACGCTAGTTGTTTCGATCTAAGAGGGGCAGTTCGATTTGTGGGTTTTTGCTGCGCTTGCAAACAAAGGTACGGATTCTGTTTTCTTTTCATCATAGTATTGTTATTCAAGTTCGTTACTTTGTAGTACGGAAATTTTCGTCGGTAGTTTCTGTTTCTTATTGTTATATGACTAGTATATATTTCGGTGGTCGTTTCTGTTTCGTAATTAGTATATCTTGTAGCATGCAATAGACCTTATACTTGTGCTCGTTATTGCATGTTCCCTGTAAACTTATGTCAAAATGCATTTATTTATGATACGCTTTTGTACTCTGTCACCCGAGCATTTATAAGACTTGTCGTTGGGGCGTCAACGACATGGCACTCATCGTGACGATACATAACTAAAGTTCACGGCGTCTCTAGTTTGTGCTTGTTTAGCACCTGGCCCCTAGAGGCGAATAGATCGATCTTAGCTCTGACTCCTGACTCCTGACTCCTGTTGAGATGGAATAATGTTTGTACGCCTACACGCACCATCTCGGCGCATGGACTATAGCCATGCATGCCTCTGTTTAGGCTCGTGGGTGCTTCTATATTACGTGACTTGTTTTATTGTTATATGTTGCCACGTATGTCTTGTCTCTGTTATGATATGTTTGATATCTTTATATGCATCAGATTATGTTCAGTATCTGTTATCTGTTCAGAATAAGGTTCGGGATTCAAGTTATAAAAGTATTTGTTTCAGTGCCAGGATTTCAGTCTCTGTTTCAGCATTTTTCCGGTGTCCGCCTCAGTATTTGTTTTAGAACTGTTTTGTTTCCAGTATCGTTTGCATAATCTTTACAAGTATTAGATTACTATGTTTTCAAAACTCAGGTTATCTAAACTATTTTGTTAATTAAATATATATTTTCATGTTAGAATTTTAGTTGTTTTGACTAAATAATGATTTGTTACGAAATTCGAGTTATCATTAAATTTTGATGTAAATCTAAAGGCTTATTCATAATATAGTAATTTCGATGATTTTCTTGTTTTAAAAGGATTTTTTTACAATATATTATATTATAAGTAAAACTATTTGAGAGAAGGAAAATTGTTTTAGTTTCAAATGTGGTTCAATGTCAGTCTCAGTTCAATTTCCGATATGTGGTGTTTCGTTCCCATTTGTTCGTCTTTACATGTACTGTTGATTTCTCCGTTACTGGGCAACTTTCTGGCTCAGCCGTAGTTTTCTTTCTTGTGTTTGTCTTATTTGTTTGACAGGTAATTTGGGAATCGTGGGGAATAAGTGAAGAGTGTCTTGAAGATAAAGATTTATTATTATTTTTTTATTTCGGTAATGTAATGAAAAGGTAATTAGGATCTTTTGTTTCAACGTTAAGGATTGGTTTTTGTTTTGATATCTGTATGAGTGACACGTTAGCCTGTTCAGGTTGGGGTGTTACAATTATGGTATCAGAGCAAAGGCTCTTTCCTGTAGAAAAGTTAAACCTTAAAAACAACCTGTGAGTTAATGGGTAGGTGTTGGGTTAGGATTTCGACTTTCAGTCAGTCTTCTTACTCATTAGTTTGTCGTCTTTGGGTCTATCTGATTGAGGCGTTCTTTTGTTAATCGTTACTAGAGCTGCTTATGATCATGTTCACTATCTGATTTTGTTTCCGTATCGGGTGTAACTATTTGATACGGTATCCGCATTGGTTTTAGATTTAGATGTAGATTGTGTGTTTAGCTTTATATTTGTCAACACATGTTTTAAGTGTCTGTATCAGTATTTGTTTTGTTTGGTTTTGTCTCGTGTTACACATCAGTTTTACGTTTTATAAAGATAAACACTTCTACGTTTGTTATCTTTTCGTTATGTCTTAAAATTATAACAATTGACCATGCTTCCTTTATCGTTAGTATTCCTTTCCTTACAATTTGAATAGTTCATTGAGATGCATGGCGGGAGGACAATTAGGGCACGGTTGTAAGATAATTGACAATTACGGTCATGAACGTAATCGTGAATTATAGGTACATATGTGCGCTTTTAGATTCCTGTTATGTAGATTGATGTCTATTCGAATCTCCTTAAGTCTTAGTACTCTTATGTTTCATATGTTTGATATCTTTGTTGGGTCTCATATGAATTTCAATCCGATTTAGTCCTCGTTTAGTTGTCACCTTAAAAGTTCAGTATTAATAAAGTACCATATTTTGTATCTGAACGTAGTATGCTTGTTATGTATCCGTTATGTTGATATATGTGTGTCTTTCATTCTTAGCAATTTTGAGGACAAAATTTTTTTTAGAAGGGTAGAATTGTAATACCCAAAATAATAGTAAGTCTTTATGTTAATGTTAATGTTATATTAGTTTAAATGAAAAAAAAAATTAAATGATATGCATGTTGTTTTTTTTGGTTACGTAAAAGAAAAGAAAGACAAAAGGAAAGTATATGCTTATATTAATACATAAAGCATTTTCAAATCCTGTTTCCAAAGTCCAAAATTTGCGCCAAACAGTTCTTATCTTTGTGACCTTTTTTTTTTCAACGAATCGGCCGAAGTTGTAGCATTCGATGGTTAATCATCGTTTATTTTAAACCCTATTATTCACCTCCGCCGTCACCGTACCTTGATCTTGTTTTTGTGTGAACCACTCGCTGCCACAAACACCGCACTGCAACCGCCGCGACAACTCCGTAACACTCCGTCGTGACCGCATCGTCGCACAACCTTATCGCCAAGAGTCGTTCGCCGCCGTAGCACCACCATCGGCCGCCGCGAATCAGCTATCTTCACCACCGCACTCCAGCCATGCACCACTGTAACCACCGCCATGATTTGATTATAATAGTCGCAGCTGTGAAGCATCACTACCTCGGTGAATATCGCCATCGTACAACCACCGTAGTCGCCACCGCCGCAACCTTTGTCGGCGTCACCAACCACTACCGCCGCAATCGCCGCCTCTGTGAACCACCGTGAGGACCACTCGAGTCACCTACGTCTTCCGGTACCATGACGCTAGTTGTTTCGATCTAAGAGGGGCAGTTCGATTTGTGGGTTTTTGCTGCGCTTGCAAACAAAGGTACGAATTCTGTTTTCTTTTCATCATAGTATTGTTATTCAAGTTCGTTACTTTGTAGTACGGAAATTTTCGTCGGTAGTTTCTGTTTCTTATTGTTATATGACTAGTATATATTTCGGTGGTCGTTTCTGTTTCGTAATTAGTATATCTTGTAGCATGCAATAGACCTTATACTTGTGCTCGTTATTGCATGTTCCCTGTAAACTTATGTCAAAATGCATTTATTTATGATACGCTTTTGTACTCTGTCACCCGAGCATTTATAAGACTTGTCGTTGGGGCGTCAACGACATGGCACTCATCGTGACGGTGCATAACTAAAGTTCACGGCGTCTCTAGTTTGTGCTTGTGTAGCACCTGGCCCCTAGAGGCGAATAGATCGATCTTAGCTCTGACTTCTGACTCCTGACTCCTGTTGAGATGGAATAATGTTTGTACGCCTACACGCACCATCTCGGCGCATGGACTATAGCCATGCATGCCTCTGTTTAGGCTCGTGGGTGCTTCTATATTACGTGACTTGTTTTATTGTTATATGTTGCCACGTATGTCTTGTCTCTGTTATGATATGTTTGATATGTTTATATGCATCAGATTATGTTCAGTATCTGTTATCTGTTCAGAATAAGGTTCGGGATTCAAGTTATAAAAGTATTTGTTTCAGTGCCAGGATTTCAGTCTCTGTTTCAGCATTTGTCCGGTGTCCGCCTCAGTATTTGTTTTAGAACTGTTTTGTTTCCAGTATCGTTTGCATAATCTTTACAAGTATTAGATTACTATGTTTTCAAAACTCAGGTTATCTAAACTATTTTGTTAATTAAATATATATTTTCATGTTAGAATTTTAGTTGTTTTGACTAAATAATGATTTATTACGAAATTCGAGTTATCATTAAATTTTGATGTAAATCTAAAGGCTTATTCATAATATAGTAATTTCGATGATTTTCTTGTTTTAAAAGGATTTTTTTACAATATATTATATTATAAGTAAAACTATTTGAGAGAAGGAAAATTATTTTAGTTTCAAATGTGGTTCAATGTCAGTCTCAGTTCAATTTCCGATATGTGGTGTTTCGTTCCCATTTGTTCATCTTTACATGTACTGTTGATTTCTCCGTTACTGGGCAACTTTTTGGCTCAGCCGTAGTTTTCTTTCTTGTTTGTCTTATTTGTTTGACAGGTAATTTGGGAATCGTGGGGAATAAGTGAAGAGTGTCTTGAAGATAAAGATTTATTATTTTTTTTATTTCGGTAATGTAATGAAAAGGTAATTAGGATCTTTTGTTTCAACGTTAAGGATTGGTTTTTGTTTTGATATCTGTATGAGTGACACGTTAGCCTGTTCAGGTTGGGGTGTTACATAAACACCCTATATAAAACATCCTACACACTAAACACTAGACTTTTACCTTTAACCATTCATTAATCACCTACCTTACCATCTAAATTACACTTAACCCCCCCACTCCTAATTCTCGGCTCACTAGTGACCCACCTCAAAGATTTGTGCAAATCATCATAAGATCTCTAGTACTCTTTCATTGGGATTGTATGGATCATGTTTGTACTTTGTGAAACACAAGGACCTTTGGGTATTAGAATTAATTTTATAAATAACCTTCATCTTCTAAACATATCACCACACATCACTTCTCCTTCCCACTGTACAAGCTTCGGCCGAACCCCCATCTATACACCACCATCTTCATCATTCAAGCTTCATCCAATCTTCATACTCACAAAGGTGTTCATGGGTGAATTAGGAGGCTTGGAGTTCACGGATCTTGAAGGACCACTCACACTTGCTTTTATCCACTCAATCTTCATCTTGATCTTCCCTAGCTTAAAAGCTAGTAGTAAGCTTCTTTGATCCTTATTTACTTCATGTTTATGGTGGATAATAGTTATATTATGATGAAATCTCAAGAACACTAAAACATCATGAACATAAGTCTTGAGCATAAAGCTAACAAGATGAAGAAACAAGATGAAATAATGGTAGTATGATGTTGTTTGAATGTGTTGATGATTTCTTGATGATTACTAGTAATATGATGGTTAGTTATCATATGAGACTTGTCAAGTTATGATTAAAAACATGGCTTAACAAGTTAAGGATGATTATGTGTGCATAAAAAGAACATCCACTAGTGAAAACATGAATTTGAAAGTAGGATGATTTTCTTGAAAAATAATAAACCAAATAAACTAGTAATCTTGTAAATCCAAGTCTTAGGGATGATTTTTCTAAACAAACCAAGTTAAAAAGACGGGTTTGAAGGATCATAACTTTTCTTGCATATACAATATTTTTGGAATTAAAAGGAGTATAAGTATGCAAGTGAAGCATGAAAATATTGTAAATAGATATTTTTGTAAAATATGCTCACAAGTTGTGAACATCTAAAAATTCCGAAAACGAGATTTTAACAAAAGTAAACACACTTTTAAGGGTAACTAAACCTACTAAATAACATGGTAAGTTACTAAAAGTTTTTACAAAAGCTTCAAGTTCATGATATAATGTGATTTACATGATTTTGACTTATGATAAGTCTTGGTTGTGGTTGATTGTTGTGATGATTTTAAAAGAAAATAAACACATGTTTTGAAAACATGGGAAACCTCCATTTTTAGGGGAAACTCTGTCAAATTTTTTATAAATTTTGACACTTAGAAAAATATAAGCTTTTGAGAAACTTATTCCCCAAAAATGTATTTAAAGTCATTTACCAAGGTTTCCCAAACGTATGTGTTAAGAAATGATGATTTCTTCAAGAGTAAAAATTGATACTAAGCATGTATGTTTTTGAGAAAAAATATAAATTTATCACCAAGTTTTGTGCTAAGTGTGTGTAGTATATATTATATGTGATAGTGTGTTAGGACTTGAAAAATACACTAAATGCTCCTAAGGAGTGAAAGTACAAAAATACACATATAACATACTTAGACAAATACAAGAAAATATATTTATGAAAGTATATTACTTGATAGAATAAATAACTTGGACAAGTTATGAACATGAAGTGAAGATTTAGACAAAATACATAATTCGGGTGAAAAATACAAAATACTTATATTTATTTTTGAGAAAATAATATAAGTAAGACACATAGTTAAAAATATAAATTATTTTTAACACAAGAACAAATACGTAAAAGATAGTGACTTGCACTTGTGCGATACAAGTCTAGTGACTAACGTTAATAAAACACGTTTAGGTCATAAAGCTAGATAAGCAAATCTGGTGAAGTTTACGATGCAGGAACGCAAAGTTGTGAGTACATGCTCCCCCTTTTCTTTTAACTGTTTTCAGTTTTATAACTTCGGGGGTGAAATACATGTTACAATGTTTATAAATGGTATGATGATACGAGAAATGATACAAGAAATGATACGAGAAATGATACATGATACGAGAAATCGTGTCACGAATAGGGTACCATAAGCACCATTAATCAACAATATACCTAGACCGCAGAACAAAAGGTTAGATCTAACGGGTTTCGGGCAGCCACACTCTTGGTGAGAATGAGTACCAAGTAGTGCTTTTGTGTCTCAGAATCGACAACTAGAAAAATGCCTATGGTTTGGTTGCTTCCTATGTCGTGTCACATGTTAATGGCCTTGCAACCCATTAACAACATGATACATAAAGAAATACTTGATTTATACAAGAATACTTGACTTATACATGATACATACCATGTTTTCATACAAAGAATACAAACGTTCGATACAAGAACTGCATGAATTCACATCAAAATTATGTTGACATTTTTCAAAACTCACATGTATTTCAGGTAACTAAAAGTGGATGTGTGCGCGATCTTACTCATGCTTGTGGATGTCGTTTATGTTTGTCTTAAATAAGTTGTAAACTTTCAGACAATATATTGTTTTGTGATGTAAACACTTAAACTATGTTTTCCGTTATGTAATGGTAATGGTGTTTGAAGTTATTTTTATGAGCATGTAGTATGTTTACCAATCGTATGCAATGAAAACCTTTCATGATCAAACCTCGTGCTTCCGCCTAAGAAAGGGGTGTGACAGATTGGTATCAGAGCCAGGTTTGTAGTGAACCAGGATTCCTTCTCGAGTCTAGTCTACAATCTCTAGGATCCTATCACGAAAACAATTTTTCAAAAGTTTTCATTGCATAAAACTTTCCGTGACATCCACTACCTGAAACTGTTTCCAAGAGTCAAGAAAGGACACTACGAGATTTAGGGTGCACTGGAGTAGCACTTGTCTATGATAAAGAATTACTTGCAATTATGTGTGATAATTGATATATACATATACTAGAAGTAGAAGGTCACATGTATACGTGACTTTACCTGAAAGCAATGGCCCATCTGAAGGAAGTAATACGAGGATGAAACGAACTATGCGGACTGTGCAAGGAGTTACGTAATTATGGATGCATACATAATTACGGAATTCAGTGCACAGAAACCATAGCAAGTCTTGTCACGTATAGCTTCCCTCAGTGCAAGAAAAGGGTCAAACGTGAACACCCCTCCCCTAGACTATTAAATACTCTATGGGAGAAGTAATGTAGGGTAAAAAGACAAAAACCGCCAATATGAAGTAAGGTTTTTACCTAATTATACATGCTTGTTGCTGTATGAATCGATTTATGCATTGGGCGGATTGTTTGATGTCACTTATGTGGTATATGCCTGTGTATATATATATGCTACTACTGTCTCGTATGACGATATCAAACAAATGTCTAACCCTATTGTGTTGTGTTCTGTCAGAACATGGCACCCAGAAGAGCTGTGAACACTCGTGATCAACCTCCCCCTCCCCCACTGCCAAAGACTGCTGAAGAGCTGAATGCCCTACTGGAAGAAAGGATCTCCGCAGCTATCGCACAATACAAGGCGAACCGCACCGAAGACAGTGGAGGACCAAGCAATGCTAGATGTAACGGACATGGAGATTCGTCTGGAGGAAACGCAGCTCAAGGTAACCTTAAGACAATTTGCTAAGCATGGAGAAATTTATGAACGGTCTTTGTTTCATTATTTCTTCGATTGCTCACATCTGAGTTGGTTGGATCAATTACAGGCTGCACTTTCAAGCAGTTCTTCGACTGCAAATCACTGAACTACCATGGCACAGGAGGTGCAGTGGCGTTTGTGCGTTGGACGGAAAAGACTGAAGCCACTATCCGCATGAGCAAGTGTATCGCGTATCAGCAAGTCACTTTTGCTACTGGGTTGTTTGTCAATGAAGCTCTGACATGGTGGAACTTGCAAGTTCAAACTCTGGGTGATGATGCTGCATACGACATGACGTGGGATGAGCTAAAAGAACGTATGAGATAGAAGTATTGCTCTCGTGCTAAACTTCAAAGGTTGGAGACTGAGTTCTGGCACTTAACTATGGAAGGTGCTGACATCACTGGGTATACACGAAGGTTCCATGATTTATCTAGGGTGAACCCCTATATGGTAACTCGGTAACTCCGGAATTTAAGCGCGTCGAACGCTACATTTGGGGATTGGCCTCAGAATTCCGCGGCATGGTAACTTCGGCCAAACCTCAAACAATCACCGAGGCTATAACTCTGGCTGTCAGCCTTACTGAAGATTGTGTTCGTATGAAGAAGTTATCACTGAACCCAACAGAAAAGACCGAGACGCTTGCTGAGTCATCCGGTGACAAGAAGAGAAAGCATTCGAATCTGAATCAAGCAACCCGCAGCAACAACAAAGGTTCATACAACAAGAAGCGTGACACTAACCCACCTAAGGAGGCAAGAACCCTTGCAGCAGCAAATGATACTACAACCAAAGGATACCAAGGCACCCTGCCTAAATGCCAAAAATGCAGGTATCATCATGAAGGAGCTTGTCGCATCCAAGATGCGACAAATGTGGTAGGTTGGGCCATCAAACAAAAGACTGTTGGGGAAAAGGAAACAGGAACGGGAATGGAAATCGCAACGGTGCTGGTAATAGAAACAACGGTGGTGGAAATGGAAATGGCAATGGTAACCGAACTGGGAATGGAGCTGGGCGAAACCAAGGATGCTTCAGTTGTGGAAGCAATGATCATTTCATGAAAGACTGCCCAAAGGGAAACAATGCTCAGGCTCGAGCATTTGTGATTGGAGCAAAGAACGCACGCGAGGACCCTAATGTGGTCACCGGTACGTTTCTCGTTAACAATCACTTTGCATCCATATTATTTGACACTGGTGCCGATTATAGCTTCATGTCTATGGAATTTAAATGTATGCTTAGAATAGAATCTAGTAGATTAGATATTCCTTATTCCATAGAACTAGCCAATGGTAAACTTGTTGAATCGGACGAAGTTGTTAGAGGCTGCACACTAGAACTTGGTGAACGAAGATTTAGCATCGACCTCTTACCTATTCAGTTGGGTAGCTTCGATGTAGTGGTCGGAATGGACTGGTTGTCCAAGAACAAAGTTGAAGTTATTTGTCATGAGAAAATCATTCGCATCCCTTTGGCGAATGATGAAACTCCCATCGTACATGGGGAAAAGCGAGACGCGCCTCTGCGAATCATCAGTTGCATGAAGGCACAGAAGTGCTTAAGGAAACGACGTGTTGCCTTCCTAGCTCACGTTGTTGATAAGAAGGCTGAGGAGCCGAAACTCGAAGACATTCCTGTGGTGAAGGAATTCCCTGATGTTTTTCCCGAAGATCTGCCAGGACTACCTCCGCAACGACAAGTCGAATTCCGTATAGAGCCAAGGCACCCTATCGGCTTGCACCATCCGAAATGCAAGAATTATCTACACAACTCCAGGAGTTGTTGGATAAAGGATTCATAAGGCCAAGCTTCTCGCCCTGGGGAGCTCCAGTATTGTTCGTAAAGAAAAAGGATGGAACACTGCGGATGTGTATCGATTACAGAGAACTGAACAAGCTCACAATCAAGAATCGGTACCCGCTACCGAGGATTGATGACTTATTTGATCAGTTACAAGGATCAAGCTACTATTCCAAGATCGATCTTCGATCTGGATACCATCAGTTAAGGATTCAAGAGGAAAGTGTACCGAAGACTGCATTCAGAACACGCTATGGGCATTACGAGTTTCTGGTGATGCCATTCGGACTGACGAACGCACCAGCAGTCTTTATGGACCTGATGAACCGCGTCTGCAAACCATATCTCGATAAATTCGTGATTGTATTTATCGATGATATTCTGATTTACTCGCGAACGAAAGAAGAGCACGAGCAACACCCAGAACCATTTTGGAACTACTGAAGAAAGAGAAACTTTATGCAAAGTTCTTAAAGTGCGAATTCTGGATTCGCGAAGTATAATTTCTTGGTCATGTTGTGAATGAGAAGGGCATTCATGTAGACCCATCCAAGATAGAAGCAATAAAGAATTGGGAAGCCCCCAAAACCCCAACTGAAGTTCGACAATTTTTGGGTTTAGCGGGCTATTATCGACGGTTTATTGAGAATTTCTCAAAGATAGCTCAACCGCTAACTACCCTTACACAGAAAGACAAGAAGTACGACTGGGGTGACAAGCAGGAAGAAGCCTTCCAACTACTTAAGAATAAGCTATGCGATGCACCAATACTATCTTTACCCGAAGGCACTGAAGACTTCGTGGTATATTGCGACGCTTCACGACAATGTTTTGGGTTGCGTGCTCATGCAACGCCAGAAAGTCATCGCTTATGCTTCAAGACAATTGAAGGTACATGAAAGAAACTATACCACCCACGACTTGGAACTCGGTGCGGTGGTATTCGCCTTGAAGATCTGGCGACACTATTTATATGGTACACGATGTACAATCTTCACGGATCACAAAAGCTTACAACACATACTTGATCAGAAGGAATTAAACATGCGTCAGCGACGATAGGTCGAGCTGCTAAATGATTATGACTGTGAGATTAATTACCATCCTGGAAAGGAAAACATTGTAGCAGACGCATTAAATCGAAAAGAAAGGGTTAAGACCCTAAGGGTTCGAGCATTGGAAATGATGATTCGAACGAACCTCACATCACGCATTCGGGACGCGCAACAAGGGTAATTGGAAAACCGTAAAGCTGAATACCTCCGGGGTATGCTGAAATAAATGGTGCCAGATGAAGAGGGAACCTTATACTTTAAGAAGCGTATTTGGGTTCCGCTCTATGGTGGCATACGAGAAGTCATCCTTGAGGAAGCGCATAAATCAAGATACTCGATCCATCCAGGATCAGACAAAATGTATCAAGACTTGAAAGACTACTATTGGTGGCCGAGACTCAAGAGCGATGTTGCTATATATGTTGGAGGTGCCTAACCTGTGCAAAGGTTAAGGCTGAATATCAGAAACCGTCTGGCCTACTGCAACAACCAGAGATTCCCATGTGGAAGTGGGAGAAAATCTCAATGGACTTCATAACAAAATTACCCAAGACCCCTAGAGGACACGATATGATGTGGGTGATAGTCGATCGATTAATGAAGTCTGCGCACTTCCTACCGATCCGAGAAAAAGATAGCACTGAAAAGCTCGCTGAGCTATACCTGAAAGAAATCGTGGCACGTCATGGAGTGCCTATCTCAATTATTTCAGACAGAGATGGACGCTTTGTCTCAAGAATCTGGCAATCCTTTCAGGAAGCCTTTGGATCTCAGCTAGACCTAAGCACGGCCTTCCATCCGCAAACAGACGGCCAGAGCGAACGAACTATACAAACGCTAGAAGATATGCTTCGCGCATGTGTTATGGACTTAGGCGGCAACTGGGATACTCATCTACCTTTGTTGAGTTTTCCTACAATAACAGTTATCATACAAGTATAAAAGCCGCACCATTCGAAGCTCTGTATGGCCGCAAGTGCCGATCGCCCTTATGTTGGGCAGACGCTGGAGACAAACGCATGGTTGGTCCTGAACTTGTGCAAGAGACAACCGACAAGATTATACAGATCCGAGAGCGCATTAAGGCGGCTCGAGATTGACAAAAGAGCTACTCTGATCGAAGACGAAAACCATTAGAATTCGACGTGGGAGACAAAGTTTTGTTAAAAGTCTCACCTTGGAAGGGCGTAGTAAGATTCGGAAAACGTGGAAAGCTGAATCCACGATACATCGGGCCATTCAAGATTTTGGAAAGAATTGGTACCGTGGCATACAAGTTGGAATTACCGGAAGAACTTAATGGAGTACATGATACGTTCCATGTATCCAACCTCAAGAAGAGTCCAAAACAAGAAAACGTTATCATCCCTGCAGATGAAGTGCATATTGATGACACCTTCCGATTTATAGAATAACCCGTTGAGGTTACAGACTGGAAAGTCAACAAGACCAGGAGGAGCACTGTCAAACTTGTCAAAGTACGTTGGAACTCTAAGCACGGACCCGAGTACACGTGGGAACGTGAAGACCAGTTCAAAGAAAAGTATCCCCACCTGTTCAAGAAGACTCCTGCGAGAGCTAATTCAGCCTGAATTTCGGGACGGAATTCTTTTAACGGGGGGAGACTGTGACAACTGGCACCAAACCGGTAATTTCCGTACACTTTAATTATTATTTAATGACTGCAATTATGTGCTTAAATGTCAACATTGTCTGATTACATACTATACAAGTGAATTCATGCACGTTTAATACTACAAGAATTACTTTATGCATTAATGAACAGCGTTGCGTCAGAAATACTAGTAAACTCACCGGTAAGACACATTGTGTCAACAATTCTGCATAAGCGGTTAGACAATAGAATTGGAGCCTAGGTGTAGGTCTGTAGGATCGCGTTCGGCCCTGTTTGAGTCGATCAGAGAAGTTTCAATCCAAATCAAGAGGCGGAAACTAATGATTTGGTGCTATTCTAGCTAGATTCACTTTAAACTTGCTGTATTATTGATCAAATGCACGAATACAAGGTCAGACAGCACTTCAGCATCATGCTGGAACAAATACACCTTCAACTATGTGTTCTCACTAACTGGTTCGCTCATCACACACACCCCTATATATAGCTTAGATGGGTTCGCTTATATGAACATCCATATAAGCGAACCTGACCAAAGGCCGTATAAGCGAACCTCAACTAGACACAAAAGCGAACCTGATCTATTACATGACACAAAAGCGAACCTATACAATTCACAAAAGCGAACCTGATCTATTACATGACACAAAAGCGAACCTGATCTTTGCACAAGTCATTCTACAATCTTCATCAATCGTCGATCTGCCTCTGAAATATCTGTCATTCCAAGAAACCTCGTTCTATTTCTTCATTATCAACAAACTCCTCTCTCTCGAATGTTGACATGGTGTCTTCAGACTCCCCCTCTCACACAACTGAGATCGTAGTCTGGAATTCACATCTTCATTCTTCAAATCAAGATCATTAACAGGCTCCCATCAAGTTCCAGATCGATACCTGGCTCCATTCTCTCTCAGGATCAAGATCTGACTCAAGTCCTGCACAATCTCTACCCAACTATAAGTTTCTATTAAAAGATTAAACTTTCAAACTTTTTAGAAACTTGTACCAGAAACTATATTAATGATTTTACATTCAAGATTTTTTACTGGCACTTTTCAAACAAAAATTTAACATCATCATATACACTCTTCCCAAACCAGTTCTTCAAGTTTAGCACTTTGAATTTCGAAAATCAGTATCTCAACACCAGTTGTCGAAGCTCTTTTTGATTTTTCAAAATTTTATGCTAAAACACACCAAAAATCTTTTTGGATTTTCTGAATAAAAGTAAATGCAGACACGAAATATTTACAGATAATATTTTTGTAAGTTCGTGCAAGAGGATTGTCACACCCCCAAAATCCACACGCGGAGTACCACCGCTTGGAGGCGTGACATGACCAGGATCAAGCCATCAATCATATCAAACATAGCATTTAATAATAAAAGTAATTAATGTAAATCATCATGACATGATTGATGTTTCAAAACCAAACATCGTTTAAATAGCGGAAGCATAGTATGTAATCTCAAAATAGTTATAAGTTCAGATAAAGTTCACGATCCGTATCCCACAACGACCTGCTCCTCCTTGTGCAAGCTCCATAATGTACCTAAGGTCCTGCAAGGCATGCAGCAAATAATCAACAAACTAGTTGAGCGAGTTCACAGAAAGTAAGTTCATAATCTAGTGCATAAGTTTAGCTAGTGGGGGCTTCCCATACTAGTGTGTACTAAAGGTGGGGGCTTCCCAAACCTTGTGTTCATATTACTGGTGGGGGCTTCCCATGTTTAACCTGGCTAATGAGGGCTTCTCATTAACGGTACTTACTAGACTAACTTCCGACCATGTGTTCTTCTTTACCGAGAACAGGAAAACGTACAGGGTCACGTAGGCTTTACGTGACGTGCCCTTCCCCGAGGACATGGTACGCGTGGGGGCTACGTAGGCTTTACGCAGCGTGGCCTTCCGACCTGGAAGCCAGTAGATGGTATTGGGTTACGTAGGCTTTACGTAACGTGTCCTCCCGACCCGGGAGACAAATGGCAAATACTGGGTTACGTAGGCTTTACGTAACGTGTCCTGACTATCCTGAGGACGATGGTCTATAGTCTAGAGAATGCGTAAGTACGAGTAATCATTCCATATTCAACATATCCAACCCGATTCCCAACCCGGGAATCCCATGCCTTGGCTGTGTGAACTCACCTTGGTTTGCTCGGCAGATACACAAAGAGTACAGGTAGCAAGTAAATGGTCAACCACGTCCTATCACGGTTTTTATACAAGTCAGGTCTTGACTAAGGTAATACATGGGTGCATCACATATGTTAACACGTTACTATCACGTATGCATGTAAACAGGTAAGAGCATGGCATTAACATTCAACCAATACATATAACAGCCCAATCTAAATAGTCCAGATTCTCACTCGGCCCAAATTAGTAACGCATACTGGTCCAATAACAAACAGTCCACAAACCCAAACATTTGGCCCAACTGATTGGGCCCGTGACAACGAAGGCCCAAAACAGTGTACGTGCAAAGGTGGTCTCGAGTCGCAACTAATGTTCTCGAGTCGCAACTGGGTTACGAGTCGCAACAGCTGGTTGCGAGTCGCAATGGTGATTTCGGCTCATCATGGTCCGGTTACGAGTCGCAACGGGACTCGCAACCTTTGGTCTCGACTTGTCATGCCCTGGTTACGAGTCGCAACAAGACTCGCAACCATGGTTTCGGCTGATGTTGCTGTGTGGTCTCGAGTCGAGACTGTGGGTTCCGACTCGCAATCTGAGTCGCAACCAAGGATGTAACAGTTTCCTTAATTCATGCAATACGCATTTATGAAATCAATTATCAGTTTCCAATTTCAATTCAACTAACATTCCGTAATATCAGCAAACAATTAGGCAGTTTCGGAAAACAGATCAAACACCGAAATCAATTCAGAAATCAACAGGTTCGTGTACGTTCATAACATGTCAAGAACATCTATACTATCGGATTCATGTGATAAAATTACCCATTATCATGCAACTTAAATCTGAATCCCTATCAACATTACAGCCGGTTAATCAACATGTATTCAAATCAAAACAATAACGATAACAGTGGCCTTTGATTCCGATTACTATGCATTCAATATAACTAGCATAAATCCCTAATTCATACATGATAGGGTCATCTAGCATGGCAAACATAAAAACATAACATTCATATATCCGATTATAAACAATAATCATGTAAATCCGGTTACTAACAAAACATATATAAACACGTAAACAAGAGGTTGATGCTAACCGAGATGTAAGCAAAAGACGGAGCCGAGAACTTCAAGGGTGTGATCTCCGGTTTCGAGAGAGACGATTTCCAAGAGAGAGGGGGAGAGAGTTTGGTGTGTGTGTTTGTGTTTTGCAAAGACAATAAAACAAACCCCTAAACCCGGTTTTGTGTTGCGAGTGGGGGAGTGGGCCGAGCCCACTCGGCTGCCCTATGGTATCCGATTTCAAAGTGTGGCCCAATTGGGCTTGTGTATCCGGTTAGCCTTGTGCGATCGGGTTTTAGTGTGTGGTTTGGGTTCGTGTACACACAACTTACATACACACATAATGCACATAAACATAACATACCAAGTATTCATTCAATTAATAACGTTCTCGTAAACACGTATCGTTACACAAAGTAAGTCTGAGGTTCGAGTTGTCACATTATCCCCAACTAATTGGAAATTTCGTCCCGAAATTTGGTATGCACTCACTGAGGAAGCTAGGTAAACTGTATTGTTCACTGATTTTCCTGGGGTGTCACATCCTTCCCCCGTTGATCTGGAATTTCGTCCCGAAATTCCGAAGTAGTAGTGGCTTCAGCCTCAGTAGTGGTAGCATTGGTTTCGAACAATTGGGGGTACTTTTCTGTCATCCTGTCTTCGCGTTCCCAGGTGTACTCTGGGCCACGTTTGGAGTTCCAACGAACTCGAACAAGAGGGATCCTCTTGCTTTTGAGGACCTTCACATCCCGGTCCGTGATTTCAACTGGTTCCTCGACGAACTGCAACCGCTCGTCGATAGTGAGTTCCTTAAAAGGAATGATGAGGTTTTCATCTGATAGGAACTTCTTTAAGTTCGACACATGAAAGACATTGTGAACTGCCCCGAGTTCAGCTGGTAGGTTCAACTTGTATGCTACTTTGCCAATCTTTTCTAGTATTTCAAATGGTCCGACGTACCGCGGATTCAGTTTGCCCCGTTTGCCAAAACGAACCACACCCTTCCAGGGTGAAACTTTCAATAAAACCCGGTCCCCGACCTCAAATTCCAATGGCTTTCTACGCTTGTCCGCGTAGGCTTTCTGACGGTCGCGTGCTGCCGCCATGCGTTGTCGTATTTGTGCAATCTTTTCTGTGGCGTCCACTACAATCTCTGGACCCGTGATCTGACTATCCCCCACCTCTGCCCAACAGAGAGGTGACCGGCATTTACGCCCGTACAATGCCTCGAATGGAGCGGCTTGGATGCTGGTGTGATAGCTATTATTATACGAGAACTCCACCAAAGGGAGATGCTTTTCCCAGCCGTTGCCGAAATCGATAACGCATGCCCGAAGCATGTCTTCTAGAGTTTGGATCGTTCGCTCAGACTGCCCATCCGTCTGAGGGTGATAAGCTGTGCTCATGTCTAATCGTGAGCCAAAAGATTTATGCATTGCTTGCCAAAGTTCTGACGTGAATCGTGCATCGCGATCCGAAATGATAGATGTGGGCACCCCGTGCCTCGAAACAACTTCCTTAAGATATACGTCTGCGAGAGTGGAGAACTTGTCCGTTTCCTTTATAGCCAGGAAGTGTGCAGACTTGGTGAGTCGATCCACGATCACCCATATGGTATCATTCCCACACTGGGATCTAGGTAGGCCTGTAACGAAATCCATGGAAATTTCTTCCCATTTCCATTGAGGTATCTTAGGCTGCTGAAGTAGGCCAGCTGGTTTCTGATATTCAACCTTGACTCTCGCACAGGTCAAGCATTTTCCAACGTACGCAGCAATGTGGGCCTTCATACTAGGCCACCAATAAGTAGTGCTGATGTCGTGGTACATTTTATCCGACCCTGGATGTACCGAGTAGCGAGACTTGTGTGCTTCGTCCATCACAAGTTCGCGTAGACCGCCATAAAGTGGGACCCAAATACGCCCCGTTACATAGTAGGCGACGTCTGCCTTCTGTTCCATTTGCTGTCGTGAGCCGCGTAAGGCTTCAGCCTTAATGTTTTCTGGCTTCAGTGCTTCTGTCTGAGCAGCTCGTATCTGAGCAGGAAGGCTAGACTGAATCGTAAGCTGGAGCGCTCGCACGCGCTTCGGTAAGGTGTCTTTCCGACTGAGGGCATCAGCCACAACATTGGCTTTGCCTGGATGGTACTTGATGGCGCATTCGTAATCGTTCAGTAGTTCGACCCATCTTCGTTGACGCATGTTCAAATCCTTCTGCTTAAGGATATGCTCGAGACTCCTGTGATCGGTGTAAATCGTGCACTTGGTACCGTACAGGTAGTGTCGCCATATCTTAAGCGCGAAAACAACAGCTCCCAGCTCTAAGTCGTGCGTCGTGTAGTTGCGTTCATGAACCTTAAGTTGGCGAGAGGCGTAGGCAATAACTTTATCCCGCTGCATCAACACACATCCAAGTCCCCGAATGGATGCATCACAATATACCACGAAGTCATCTGTGCCCTCTGGCAATGAGAGGATAGGTGCGCTGCAAAGTCTATCCTTTAGGTGCTGAAAAGCAGTCTCCTGGGGCTCTCCCCAGCGATAGGTAACACCCTTCTGTGTCAGTAGCGTAAGCGGCTGAGCAATCTTCGAAAAGTCTCTAATAAACCGTCTGTAGTAACCTGCCAGACCCAAGAATTGGCGTATTTCTGTCGGCGTACGCGGTGCAGGCCAGTTTCTGATCGAATCTACCTTGGATGGATCGACATGGATCCCATCCCTGTTCACTACATGGCCTAAGAAGTGGACTTCACGAAGCCAGAAGTCGCATTTAGAAAGCTTGGCGTACAGCTGTTCCTTCCGAAGGAGTTCCAATATCAGGCGAAGATGTTGCTCGTGTTCCTCATGACTCTTGGAGTAAATCAGGATGTCGTCGATGAATACTATGACAAACTTGTCGAGATAGGGTTTGCACACCCTGTTCATAAGATCCATAAATACAGCAGGCGCGTTCGTTAACCCGAATGGCATGACGAGAAACTCGTAGTGACCGTAACGAGTTCTGAAGGCTGTCTTGGAGACGTCCTCATCCCGGACTCTCAGCTGATGGTACCCCGACCTCAAATCTATCTTCGAATAGTAACACGACCCTTGCAACTGGTCGAATAAGTCGTCTATGCGTGGAAGAGGATAACGGTTCTTCACCGTCACCTTGTTGAGTTCACGGTAGTCGATACACATCCTGAACGTACCGTCTTTCTTTTTCACGAAAAGTACTGGAGCTCCCCAAGGCGAAGAGCTTGGACGAATGAAACCCTTTTCCAAGAGCTCTTGCAGCTGTTTTGACAGTTCCTCCAATTCTGATGGAGCTAGACGATATGGTGCGCGAGCTATGGGTGCTGCTCCTGGAGCGAGCTCGATTTGAAATTCGACCTGACGATGAGGCGGTAAGCCAGGTAAGTCTTCAGGAAACACCTGAGGGTAATCACGTACAATTGGAATATCCTCCAATTTCTTTTCTTTTGCTGATGCGTCTGTAACGAGAGCCAGAATGGCTGTGTGACCCTTACGTAAGCATTTCTGAGCCTTTAAGAAAGAGATGATGCCAACCACTGCACCACTCTTGTCACCTTGAACCTCGAGAGGTTCTTGACCTGAACG
Source organism: Helianthus annuus (assembly GCF_002127325.2). NCBI lineage: Eukaryota > Viridiplantae > Streptophyta > Magnoliopsida > Asterales > Asteraceae > Helianthus > Helianthus annuus. Next base: position 108,565,736 of record NC_035448.2, read on the forward strand.
AGGAATGCGAATAACCTTCTCGCTGCATAAGATTTCTGCCTGGTGTTGGGATAGCCAATCCATCCCAATCACGACGTCGAAACTACCCAAAACTATGGGAATGAGATCGATAGAGAAGGCTTGACCAGCTAGGATAAGATTACAACCCTGAACTACGTGCGTGGCTTCTAGACTTTTACCGTTAGCTAACTCTACTACGTGTTTGGTGGGTAAAAGTGTTGGTGCACGTTTTAGCAGTTGACACATTTTCACAGACATATAGCTTGTATCCGCACCCGAATCAAACAAAACAGTAACGTAAATATTGTCGAGGAGAAACTTACCCATAACAACGTTGGGATCGTTCACTGCGTCGCCTCGACCTAGTACGAATGCACGACCACGAGCTTCATTGCCGTTGTTGTTGTTTCCCCCGTTGTTGTTATTCCCGTTGCCCTGATTGTTGTTGTTGCGGTTCTGGTTCTGGTTCAACTGAGGGCAATCTCGTTTGAAATGACCTTCAGCCCCACACTGGAAACATCCCCGGTTTCCACGCTGTGGCTGCTGCTGCTGCTGCTGCTGGTTCTGTGGAACGGGTTGCTGAGGCTGCTGATTCTGATTCGCAGGCCGTGGACTCCTACAGTCTTTGGCCTCGTGACCCATCTTAAGACACCTTTGACAACGACCCTTGTTACATGGGCCATTGTGATGTCTGTGGCAATTGTAGCACTTAGGTTGACTTCCCTGATATCTCCTCTGCCTGTGGCCACTAGAAGATTGCTGACTGGGACTCTGATAGTGGTCAATCTTCTGCTGCTGAGATTGTGGCTGAACAGACGCTGAACCTTTACTAGAATCTCCATCCCATTTTCTTTTGCTTTCGCTAGTAGTAGCAGGAGTAACTGATGGAGTGACTGTAGCAGTAGCGTTGACACGCTTAGGCAGTTTGTTCTGATCCACCGCCTGGTCGGTGATGCGATGAGCGAGACGCTGGATTTCCTGGATGTTGTCAAGATTAGCCGAGGTAACATGGCTCTGGATTTCTGGCGCCAAGCCCTTGAGATACATCTCAATGCGCTTGTAGGGAGGGTCCACCATAGTTGGACATAGAACGGCCAGCTCATTCGACCGTTTCGTATACGCTTCGATCTCTGACCCAACCATCTTCAGATTGTACAGCTCGTCTTCCAGCTTGTGAATATCTTCACGTGTACAATACTCACGCTTGATGAGTTCCTTGAAATCGTTCCATGGGGTGGCGTTAGCAGCTGCCAACCCTAAGATCTGAACTTGAGCGTTCCACCAAGTTAGCGCGATTCCTTCCAAGGTGCCGGTAGCAAACTTGACCTTGCGAGCCTCAGGGCACTCGCACATTTCGAATACTGATTCTAGCTTTTCAAACCAATGGAGGAGTCCCACTGCCCCCTCGGTGCCACTGAAAGAATTTGGACGACAGTCCATGAAGTTCTTGAGTGTGCAGACAGGCTGCTGCGCGTGTTGACCTATTGTGTACGAATAGGACGAAGTTAAATACGAGTGTTAATGTAGGATCTAAAGATCCTAGTGTGTGCCTATACTGCAGGATATACTACCTGCTTGAGCTGCTGCAACTGCCGCAGCAACTTGAGCTTGAACGAGAGCCTCTAGCTGGGCTTGTGTCATGTTGATTCGTCCAGACATGATCTTCATTGTAACAAGTAACGTAAATGAGAGTGGTTCGCGAGTAGGGCGATGACAGAAAAGTGTAAGCACGTAGGGATTCTCATGCTATGGTATCATGTGTATCTAAACGTAATGCGAGCAAAGTTCTAAACAGTTCTAGCAAACAGGCAGTAAACATAAACCTTATTACCTAGGATGTCGAGTCTTGCACGTGGAGCGAAGCGTCGTTGTGGATCGTTGAGAGCACTGTTCTGGTTATAGTCTGGTTTTAATAAAAACGTTTTCCCATATTAAAACCAAGTTCTCTATAACCAATGGCTCTGATACCAATCTGTCACACCCCCAAAATCCACACGCGGAGTACCACCGCTTGGAGGCGTGACATGACCAGGATCAAGCCATCAATCATATCAAACATAGCATTTAATAATAAAAGTAATTAATGTAAATCATCATGACATGATTGATGTTTCAAAACCAAACATCGTTTAAATAGCGGAAGCATAGTATGTAATCTCAAAATAGTTATAAGTTCAGATAAAGTTCACGATCCGTATCCCACAACGACCTGCTCCTCCTTGTGCAAGCTCCATAATGTACCTAAGGTCCTGCAAGGCATGCAGCAAATAATCAACAAACTAGTTGAGCGAGTTCACAGAAAGTAAGTTCATAATCTAGTGCATAAGTTTAGCTAGTGGGGGCTTCCCATACTAGTGTGTACTAAAGGTGGGGGCTTCCCAAACCTTGTGTTCATATTACTGGTGGGGGCTTCCCATGTTTAACCTGGCTAATGAGGGCTTCTCATTAACGGTACTTACTAGACTAACTTCCGACCATGTGTTCTTCTTTACCGAGAACAGGAAAACGTACAGGGTCACGTAGGCTTTACGTGACGTGCCCTTCCCCGAGGACATGGTACGCGTGGGGGCTACGTAGGCTTTACGCAGCGTGGCCTTCCGACCTGGAAGCCAGTAGATGGTATTGGGTTACGTAGGCTTTACGTAACGTGTCCTCCCGACCCGGGAGACAAATGGCAAATACTGGGTTACGTAGGCTTTACGTAACGTGTCCTGACTATCCTGAGGACGATGGTCTATAGTCTAGAGAATGCGTAAGTACGAGTAATCATTCCATATTCAACATATCCAACCCGATTCCCAACCCGGGAATCCCATGCCTTGGCTGTGTGAACTCACCTTGGTTTGCTCGGCAGATACACAAAGAGTACAGGTAGCAAGTAAATGGTCAACCACGTCCTATCACGGTTTTTATACAAGTCAGGTCTTGACTAAGGTAATACATGGGTGCATCACATATGTTAACACGTTACTATCACGTATGCATGTAAACAGGTAAGAGCATGGCATTAACATTCAACCAATACATATAACAGCCCAATCTAAATAGTCCAGATTCTCACTCGGCCCAAATTAGTAACGCATACTGGTCCAATAACAAACAGTCCACAAACCCAAACATTTGGCCCAACTGATTGGGCCCGTGACAACGAAGGCCCAAAACAGTGTACGTGCAAAGGTGGTCTCGAGTCGCAACTAATGTTCTCGAGTCGCAACTGTGACAACTCGTAATTTGAACCTACTTTCTGTAACGCTACGTGCTTACGTGAGCTACTTTAATCGAATGAATGCATGTTACGTGATATGTGTGGATATTGTATGTTACGAATTATATGCTTATATGTATGTTGCTTGAACTAAACCCACACAACATGGATCAATCACACAAGGCCAATTGGGCCGTAAACTTTGTAATCGGAACCAAGGGGCAACCCAAGTGGGGGTTCGGCCCATCCCTCTTTGATTGTTTAACAACTAGGGTGTTAGTAACCTTTGCACACTTTGGCAAGATCATTCTCACACAAGAAACCCTAGACCTCTCTCTCTCTCTCTCGTTGCTTGAAACCCGACGGCACCAAGGAGCATTCTTGTTCGGATCACCCTCTTACCATCATCAACCGGTTAGTGTGCTTAACGATTGTTTCATGATTGACTGTGTATGTTGTTAAATGGATTATGTGCTAATAATCGGCCCACTTGTATGCATTGTGTGATGTTCTTGTGAAGTGATAATCGACTGCCATATAATTGATTTGGAGGGTATTTGATGATGTTGATGTTAATGATAATATTCTTGTTAAATCGGACGTGTTTATGTTAAACATAGGTTGCCATGTTTCGGGTTACATGTCATTGATTTAGAGCCGTATAATTGATAATCAAATGATCCGAATTGCATAGTATGTTGATATTGAAATTACTGTTCTTGTTGATGATGATTTGAATATGTAAAATTGTTAAACATGGTGTTTGATCCGATTTGTGAAACTGATAAGTTGTTAGCTGGATTTACGGAATGATTGTTGCTGTGTAATCATGGAAAGTTGTTACATGCACCGTTGCGACACCGATTGCGACTCGAAACCACACACGGTTGCGAGTCCCGTTGCGACTCGAGACCACACAAACCGCACGAGCCGAGACCACGGTTGCGAGTCAGGATGCGACTCGAAACCGGACCATGACAAGCCGAAACCACAGTTGCGAGTCCCGTTGCGACTCGTAACCTCCTTTGGTTGCGACTCGAAATCCCAACACCAATATGACTCGAAATTTCCTTCGTGGCGACTCGAGACCTCCGGTCTCGACTCGAGGCCCTTATTACACGTACACTTTGTCATTGGGCCTGCACACTATTACGAGCCCAACTGATTGGGCTGAACACTTGAGCTATGCTTGTTATGTAACTGTTTACGCTGATACCTATACGATGATGAATACTTGTACAACCTGTTATAATACGTGTAGAACCCATGTGCAATACTTGAATACGAATCTGATTGGTATGATAACTGTGGTAGGACGTGGTTAATCGCTCTATAACTTAATTGAACTGTGTGAATCATACCGAGCAATCCCAGGTGAGTTCATTGCATTTTCTCAAGCATGCGTCCCGGTGGTTTGGGACAACTGGTAAACATTTGGAAGGGAAACAGTGGGTAAACAACTTAATCGGTTTTGGTTATTGCCTGGAGGGCAATGGGGGTAATTAGTTGATAGCGCTATTAGGTACTAATTATCTGGGTTTCACTATGGTTGTTTAGAGGCACACTCCTCGGTTACGTAAGGGCGGTTTCCCTAGGGTAACTAACTGGACAACATAGTGGGTTGCTAAGAGGCACACTCCTCGGTTACGTAAGGGCGTCGTTCCAGGGTAACTAACATGAGCAACAACGTAACACAACAGTGAATCGTCTTAACCTATATCTGGTAACACAACTCATGTACAAACCTTGAACTCACCAGCGTAGTCTGACACACTTGTTTGCATGCTTGTAGGTCATTAACATTTGGAACATGGACTTGCTATCTGGGAGTGCTGGAGTGGTCATAGATCGAGGCTCCTGGATTTATTTACATTGGATACTTTGGTTTTATGCATTATGAAACAATTGCTAAACGATTTATTAAATGCTTCCGCTACACAATACTTTGGGATTTGATATTATATTTTATGTAAGTATTTACTATTGGTTCAATGTGATTGGTGGCTCGAACTCTGATGCGTAACACGCCTCGCGGGATTTCCGCAAGTGGGATTTTGGGGGTGTTACAGTTGGTATCAGAGCCACTGGTTATAGTGAACTAGGTTTTAAAACGTTTTGTAAAACCAGACTATAACCGAACAACTTCGACAATCGATCATGACACTCAGCACCAGATTGCAAGGTTCGTTTCTCTCTCACTTTATACATTACTTGCTTAGCAGACACACATTCACAACGAATATGAACTGAAACATTTAACACCGTAGTGACCTGATAGTGTGACACTACTCTTCGACTCATACGAACTATAGACCTGTGATACAATCTGTTGTGTTGTTGAACGGGGGAAACTTCGAGCGTAAGCTAAGAGGCTCTGAGATGAACATGCAAATCGCCTTATTATTATGGGTGCACACTTAATAATAACGCGGGGTGCATGCAAGTCCCAGTGAGGCTTATCGAGCGTGAGAAGGGTTCTGCCTTACTATGTGCAAACTTGGTAGTATATAGATATCTGTATGACACCTGACTTCCATCTCGTTTCGATTTCTAAATCGGTTTATTCCCAACTATAGAAACATGAGTGGACGAGGACACAGACGTGGAAACATCAACATGACTCAGGCTGAGTTGAATAACCTAATCAATACCCGCGTGGCTGAGGCTTTGGCAGCCTATCAAGCTGGTACGGAATGTACCAAGTACTCTTTACTCTTATACCACGTACACGTCTTTTCATTCCTATAATGTGTTTCCTCCCGTTAATTAGGTCAACAAGCGCAACCTCAACCTAACCAGCCTGCGTGTACATTCAAAATGTTTATGGACTGCAAGCCACAGACCTTCACCGGGACTGAAGGGGCTGTGGGACTTCTAAGATGGTTCGAGAAAGCAGAGTCTGTGTTCGCTATCTGTAACTGTCCCGCTGGGGACAGGGTGAAATATGCTGCGGGTACCTTGGCTGATGGTGCCCTAACATGGTGGAACGCCCAAGTACAGTTGTTGGGCATCGAGGCAGCGAATGCCACAACTTGGGAAGACTTTAAAGAACTGATCAGGGAGGAGTACTGTCCTCGGGACGAGGTCCAGAAGTTGGAAAACGAATACTACGACTTGAAAATGGTTGGATCTGAAGTCGAAGCGTATGTGAAGCGATCGTACGAACTGGCCGACATGTGCCCGAACTTGTCTCGGCCTATGTCCCGGAGGATTGAGTTATTCATCAAAGGGTTGCCTCCGCGTGTGAAGAGCTTGGTCACTGCAGCCCATCTCAATGATTTGACCCAGATCGTTCGTCTGACTCACAAGATTGTGGATCAAGAGGTGGAAAGCGATTCGTTACCTCCGCGCATTTCAGCCACTGCTGCTGCGACACCCACTGCTACTACACCTGCTAATGATAACAAACGAAAGTGGAGCGACTACGACAAAGCATCCAGTGCTGGTCAGACTCAGAAAAGACCAGACAACAGCAACCGCAACGTCAGCCAGTCGTCTTCTGTCAATCAAGGCCAGGGGAGTGGCCATAGCCAGGGTTCATATGCAGGGAGAAAGCCACGGTGTAACAAATGTGGCTATCATCATTGGGGGCCGTGTGGGCGGACGTGTAACAAGTGTGGTAAGCCAGGCCATGAGGCCAGGGATTGTAGAACCTCACAACCCAAACACCAGCTGCAACAAAACCAGCAGAATCAGAGACAACAGGGACAACCACCCCAGCAGAACCAGGGTTTCAGGAAGGGGTGTTATCAGTGTGGTGATGAGGGCCACTTTAAGCGGGATTGCCCTCAGCTAAACCAGAACGCCAACGACAACAACCGCCCAAATAATAACAATGCTGGGAACAACAACAACAACAACAACGGCAACAACGGGGGTAATGGTGCTCGGGGCAGAGTGTTTCAGCTTGGAGCAGGGGATGCCAGGAATGACGGCAACGTTGTAACTGGTACGTTTCCTGTTAACAATCGTATTGCTTCTGTATTATTTGATTCGGGTGCCGATTGGAGTTACGTGTCCCTAGAGTTTAGTCAACGATTAGGGATAACCCCAACACCCTTAGAGGTTAAACAAGTAGTAGAACTAGCAGATGGTAAGACGATAGAAGCCTCAAATGTCCTTTTTGGATGCAAACTAGATCTCGTGGGTCAGGTGTTTGATATTGACCTCCTTCCCGTTACGCTCGGTAGTTTTGACATAGTGGTAGGCATGGATTGGTTGTCTAAGCACCAAGCAGAAATTCTATGCAAGGAGAAGATTGTGCGTATTCCTCTCCCTGATGGAGAGTCACTGTTAGTTCAAGGGCATCGTAGTGGGACGATGGCTGGGATTATCACGGCCATGCGTGCACAACAGTATTTACAAAAGGGGTATCCTGCACTGTTAGCGCTAGTTACCAACGCTCAGTCTGAAGAAAATAAGATCGAGGATCTACTAGTGGTGCGAGAATTCGCGGATGTATTCCTAGAGGAGCTACCAGGGTTACCTCCTCACCGTCAAGTAGAATTTCAGATTGATCTTGCACCGGGAGCGGCTCCAATTGCTCGAGCTCCTTACCGGTTAGCACCAGGAGAGTTACAGGAACTGTCTAATCAACTGCAGGAGTTGTTGGACAGGGGCTTTATTCGACCCAGTTCTTCGCCTTGGGGAGCCCTAGTTTTGTTCGTAAAGAAGAAGGACGGGTCATTCCGTATGTGTATCGACTATCGAGAGCTCAACAAGGTGACCATTAAGAACCGCTATCCGTTACCACGCATCGACGACTTGTTCGACCAGTTGCAAGGGTCGAGTTTCTATTCAAAGATCGACTTAAGGTCGGGTTATCACCAGGTAAGGGTTAGGGAAGAGGATGTTCCCAAGACCGCCTTTCGAACGCGCTACGGGCACTATGAGTTTTTGGTCATGCCGTTTGGATTGACCAATGCACCAGCGGTTTTTATGGATCTCATGAACCGCGTATGCAAGCCATATCTTGACGAGTTCGTTATAGTGTTTATTGATGATATCTTAGTTTATTCCAAGAACAAGGAAGATCACGAGCGTCACCTACATCTCATCTTGGAACTTTTGAGAAGGGAACAATTGTATGCGAAATTTTCTAAGTGCGACTTTTGGATTCGAGAAGTGCATTTCCTTGGGCATGTTGTTAACGAGAAAGGGATACATGTGGATCCTGCGAAGGTGGATGCAGTCAAGAATTGGGCGGCACCAAAGACTCCGTCTGAGGTGCGTCAATTTCTTGGTCTTGCTGGATACTATCGAAGGTTTATTAAAGACTTCTCGAAAATCGCGCAACCTCTCACCTCATTGACACAGAAGAACACGGTGTACTCTTGGGGAACGAAGCAGGAAGAGGCCTTCCAATTGTTAAAACAGAAACTTTGCAGTGCACCGATGTTGTCATTACCAGAGGGTACCGAAGATTTTGTGGTTTATTGTGATGCTTCGATTCAGGGTCTCGGTTGTGTGTTGATGCAACGCGAGAAGGTAATAGCTTATGCTTCTCGTCAGCTGAAGGTGCACGAGAAGAACTACACGACGCACGACTTGGAGTTGGGAGCGGTGGTGTTTGCGTTGAAGATTTGGAGGCACTATCTGTACGGTACCAAATGCACCATCTACACCGACCATAGGAGTCTCCAGCACATCTTCGACCAGAAAGAGTTGAATATGCGACAACGACGATGGGTGGAATTATTGAACGATTATGAATGTGCCATCAAGTATCATCCGGGCAAGGCGAACGTTGTAGCTGACGCCCTCAGCAGAAAGGATAATGCACCTAGGCGTGTGCGAGCATTGCAACTCACGATTCAGTCCAACCTCCCTTCCCAGATACGAGACGCTCAGTTGGAAGCGTTGAAACCAGAGAACATTCGAGCTGAAGCTTTACGTGGCTCGAGACAACGACTAGAACAGAAGGGAGACGGCGCTTACTATGTAACTGGACGCATTTGGGTCCCATTCTTTGGCAACTTACAGGAACTTGTAATGGAAGAGGCACATAAATCACGTTACTCTGTACATCCTGGATCAGATAAGATGTACCACGACTTAAAAACTACGTACTGGTGGCCCAGCATGAAGGCTCATATAGCAACCTACGTCAGCAAATGTTTGACTTGTGCTAAAGTCAAAGCAGAACATCAAAAGCCCTCAGGTCTACTGCAGCAACCAGAAATACCCACCTGGAAGTGGGAACAGATCGCTATGGATTTTGTGACAGGGTTGCCCAGAACTCAGACTGGGAATGAGACTATCTGGGTGATTGTTGATCGCCTCACGAAATCAGCACACTTCTTAGCAATCAAGGAGACAGACAAGTTTTCTCAATTGGCAGCAATCTACCTTAAGGAAGTGGTCTCTAGGCATGGGGTGCCAACTTCTATCATCTCAGACCGTGATCCGCGTTTCACTTCAGAATTATGGCAGTCAATGCATAAATCGTTTGGTTCCCAACTCGACATGAGTACCGCTTATCACCCGCAGACGGATGGTCAAAGCGAGCGCACCATCCAAACCCTCGAGGATATGCTTCGAGCGTGCGTACTCGACTTTGGAAAGGGATGGGAGAAGCACCTACCGTTGATAGAATTCTCCTACAACAACAGCTACTATTCAAGCATTAAGGGAGCTCCGTTCGAAGCACTGTACGAACGGAAATGTCGCTCACCTCTCTGTTGGCATGAGGTGGGTGACTGCCAGATCACAGGACCTGAGTTTGTCCTTGAAGCATCAGAAAGCATCGTGCAGATCAGAAATCGTATGGCCGCAGCCCGTGATCGTCAGAAAAGCTACGCTGACAAGCGTAGTAAACCACTGGAATTTGAAGTTAATGACCGTGTTATGTTAAAGGTTTCACCCTGGAAGGGTGTGGTGCGTTTTGGAAAACGCGGCAAATTAAACCCTCGTTACGTAGGACCCTTCAAAATTGTGGAACGGATTGGAAAGGTGGCTTACAGGTTGGAATTACCGGCTGAGTTGGGTAATGTCCATGATGTATTTCACGTATCGCAGCTAAAGAAGTGTTTGGTTGACGAAACACTAGTAGTACCATTCCAAGAGCTAAAGATAGATGATAAATTGCAGTTTGTCGAAGAACCAATTGAGATTATGGATCGGGAAGTTAAAGTTCGTAAACACAGCCGTATACCGATTGTGAGAGTTCGTTGGAACTCAAGACGTGGTCCAGAGTTCACGTGGGAACGCGAGGACCAGATGAAACTTAAGTATCCACATTTGTTCCCCGAAGACCAGTCAAAACCTAGTGAACCTGGCGTTGACGCAACTAATGAATTTCGGGACGAAATTCCCATTCAAGTTGGGGAGGATGTGACACCCCAGGAAAACCAGCAAACGACATAACTTACCTAGCTTTAACTTATCTAGCTGCTTTAACTTATCTAGCTTTCTCAGTGAGTGCGTACCAAATTTCGGGACGAAATTTCTTTTTAGTTGGGAATACTGTGACAACTCGTAATTTGAACCTACTTTCTGTAACGCTACGTGCTTACGTGAGCTACTTTAATCGAATGAATGCATGTTACGTGATATGTGTGGATATTGTATGTTACGAATTATATGCTTATATGTATGTTGCTTGAACTAAACCCACACGACATGGATCAATCACACAAGGCCAATTGGGCCGTAAACTTTGTAATCGAAACCAAGGGGCAACCCAAGTGGGGGTTCGGCCCATCCCTCTTTGATTGTTTAACAACTAGGGTGTTAGTAACCTTTGCACACTTTGGCAAGATCATTCTCACACAAGAAACCCTAGACCTCTCTCTCTCTCTCTCACTCTCGTCGAAACTACCCAAAACTATGGGAATGAGATCGATAGAGAAGGCTTGACCAGCTAGGATAAGATTACAACCCTGAACTACGTGCGTGGCTTCTAGACTTTTACCGTTAGCTAACTCTACTACTTGTTTGGTGGGTAAAAGTGTTGGTGCACGTTTTAGCAGTTGACACATTTTCACAGACATATAGCTTGTATCCGCACCCGAATCAAACAAAACAGTAACGTAAATATTGTCGAGGAGAAACTTACCCATAACAACGTTGGGATCGTTCACTGCGTCGCCTCGACCTAGTACGAATGCACGACCACGAGCTTCATTGCCGTTGTTGTTGTTTCCCCCGTTGTTGTTATTCCCGTTGCCCTGATTGTTGTTGTTGCGGTTCTGGTTCTGGTTCAACTGAGGGCAATCTCGTTTGAAATGACCTTCAGCCCCACACTGGAAACATCCCCGGTTTCCACGCTGTGGCTGCTGCTGCTGCTGCTGCTGGTTCTGTGGAACGGGTTGCTGAGGCTGCTGATTCTGATTCGCAGGCCGTGGACTCCTACAGTCTTTGGCCTCGTGACCCATCTTAAGACACCTTTGACAACGACCCTTGTTACATGGGCCATTGTGATGTCTGTGGCAATTGTAGCACTTAGGTTGACTTCCCTGATATCTCCTCTGCCTGTGGCCACTAGAAGATTGCTGACTGGGACTCTGATAGTGGTCAATCTTCTGCTGCTGAGATTGTGGCTGAACAGACGCTGAACCTTTACTAGAATCTCCATCCCATTTTCTTTTGCTTTCGCTAGTAGTAGCAGGAGTAACTGATGGAGTGACTGTAGCAGTAGCGTTGACACGCTTAGGCAGTTTGTTCTGATCCACCGCCTGGTCGGTGATGCGATGAGCGAGACGCTGGATTTCCTGGATGTTGTCAAGATTAGCCGAGGTAACATGGCTCTGGATTTCTGGCGCCAAGCCCTTGAGATACATCTCAATGCGCTTGTAGGGAGGGTCCACCATAGTTGGACACAGAACGGCCAGCTCATTCGACCGTTTCGTATACGCTTCGATCTCTGACCCAACCATCTTCAGATTGTACAGCTCGTCTTCCAGCTTGTGAATATCTTCACGTGTACAATACTCACGCTTGATGAGTTCCTTGAAATCGTTCCATGGGGTGGCGTTAGCAGCTGCCAACCCTAAGATCTGAACTTGAGCGTTCCACCAAGTTAGCGCGATTCCTTCCAAGGTGCCGGTAGCAAACTTGACCTTGCGAGCCTCAGGGCACTCGCACATTTCGAATACTGATTCTAGCTTTTCAAACCAATGGAGGAGTCCCACTGCCCCCTCGGTGCCACTGAAAGAATTTGGACGACAGTCCATGAAGTTCTTGAGTGTGCAGACAGGCTGCTGCGCGTGTTGACCTATTGTGTACGAATAGGACGAAGTTAAATACGAGTGTTAATGTAGGATCTAAAGATCCTAGTGTGTGCCTATACTGCAGGATATACTACCTGCTTGAGCTGCTGCAACTGCCGCAGCAACTTGAGCTTGAACGAGAGCCTCTAGCTGGGCTTGTGTCATGTTGATTCGTCCAGACATGATCTTCATTGTAACAAGTAACGTAAATGAGAGTGGTTCGCGAGTAGGGCGATGTCAGAAAAGTGTAAGCACGTAGGGATTCTCATGCTATGGTATCATGTGTATCTAAACGTAATGCGAGCAAAGTTCTAAACAGTTCTAGCAAACAGGCAGTAAACATAAACCTTATTACCTAGGATGTCGAGTCTTGCACGTGGAGCGAAGCGTCGTTGTGGATCGTTGAGAGCACTGTTCTGGTTATAGTCTGGTTTTAATAAAAACGTTTTCCCATATTAAAACCAAGTTCTCTATAACCAATGGCTCTGATACCAATCTGTCACACCCCCAAAATCCACACGCGGAGTACCACCGCTTGGAGGCGTGACATGACCAGGATCAAGCCATCAATCATATCAAACATAGCATTTAATAATAAAAGTAATTAATGTAAATCATCATGACATGATTGATGTTTCAAAACCAAACATCGTTTAAATAGCGGAAGCATAGTATGTAATCTCAAAATAGTTATAAGTTCAGATAAAGTTCACGATCCGTATCCCACAACGACCTGCTCCTCCTTGTGCAAGCTCCATAATGTACCTAAGGTCCTGCAAGGCATGCAGCAAATAATCAACAAACTAGTTGAGCGAGTTCACAGAAAGTAAGTTCATAATCTAGTGCATAAGTTTAGCTAGTGGGGGCTTCCCATACTAGTGTGTACTAAAGGTGGGGGCTTCCCAAACCTTGTGTTCATATTACTGGTGGGGGCTTCCCATGTTTAACCTGGCTAATGAGGGCTTCTCATTAACGGTACTTACTAGACTAACTTCCGACCATGTGTTCTTCTTTACCGAGAACAGGAAAACGTACAGGGTCACGTAGGCTTTACGTGACGTGCCCTTCCCCGAGGACATGGTACGCGTGGGGGCTACGTAGGCTTTACGCAGCGTGGCCTTCCGACCTGGAAGCCAGTAGATGGTATTGGGTTACGTAGGCTTTACGTAACGTGTCCTCCCGACCCGGGAGACAAATGGCAAATACTGGGTTACGTAGGCTTTACGTAACGTGTCCTGACTATCCTGAGGACGATGGTCTATAGTCTAGAGAATGCGTAAGTACGAGTAATCATTCCATATTCAACATATCCAACCCGATTCCCAACCCGGGAATCCCATGCCTTGGCTGTGTGAACTCACCTTGGTTTGCTCGGCAGATACACAAAGAGTACAGGTAGCAAGTAAATGGTCAACCACGTCCTATCACGGTTTTTATACAAGTCAGGTCTTGACTAAGGTAATACATGGGTGCATCACATATGTTAACACGTTACTATCACGTATGCATGTAAACAGGTAAGAGCATGGCATTAACATTCAACCAATACATATAACAGCCCAATCTAAATAGTCCAGATTCTCACTTGGCCCAAATTAGTAACGCATACTGGTCCAATAACAAACAGTCCACAAACCCAAACATTTGGCCCAACTGATTGGGCCCGTGACAACGAAGGCCCAAAACAGTGTACGTGCAAAGGTGGTCTCGAGTCGCAACTAATGTTCTCGAGTCGCAACTGTGACAACTCGTAATTTGAACCTACTTTCTGTAACGCTACGTGCTTACGTGAGCTACTTTAATCGAATGAATGCATGTTACGTGATATGTGTGGATATTGTATGTTACGAATTATATGCTTATATGTATGTTGCTTGAACTAAACCCACACGACATGGATCAATCACACAAGGCCAATTGGGCCGTAAACTTTGTAATCGGAACCAAGGGGCAACCCAAGTGGGGGTTCGGCCCATCCCTCTTTGATTGTTTAACAACTAGGGTGTTAGTAACCTTTGCACACTTTGGCAAGATCATTCTCACACAAGAAACCCTAGACCTCTCTCTCTCTCTCTCGTTGCTTGAAACCCGACGGCACCAAGGAGCATTCTTGTTCGGATCACCCTCTTACCATCATCAACCGGTTAGTGTGCTTAACGATTGTTTCATGATTGACTGTGTATGTTGTTAAATGGATTATGTGCTAATAATCGGCCCACTTGTATGCATTGTGTGATGTTCTTGTGAAGTGATAATCGACTGCCATATAATTGATTTGGAGGGTATTTGATGATGTTGATGTTAATGATAATATTCTTGTTAAATCGGACGTGTTTATGTTAAACATAGGTTGCCATGTTTCGGGTTACATGTCATTGATTTAGAGCCGTATAATTGATAATCAAATGATCCGAATTGCATAGTATGTTGATATTGAAATTACTGTTCTTGTTGATGATGATTTGAATATGTAAAATTGTTAAACATGGTGTTTGATCCGATTTGTGAAACTGATAAGTTGTTAGCTGGATTTACGGAATGATTGTTGCTGTGTAATCATGGAAAGTTGTTACATGCACCGTTGCGACACCGATTGCGACTCGAAACCACACACGGTTGCGAGTCCCATTGCGACTCGAGACCACACAAACCGCACGAGCCGAGACCACGGTTGCGAGTCAGGATGCGACTCGAAACCGGACCATGACAAGCCGAAACCACAGTTGCGAGTCCCGTTGCGACTCGTAACCTCCTTTGGTTGCGACTCGAAATCCCAACACCAATATGACTCGAAATTTCCTTCGTTGCGACTCGAGACCTCCGGTCTCGACTCGAGGCCCTTATTACACGTACACTTTGTCATTGGGCCTGCACACTATTACGAGCCCAACTGATTGGGCTGAACACTTGGGCTATGCTTGTTATGTAACTGTTTACGCTGATACCTATACGATGATGAATACTTGTACAACCTGTTATAATACGTGTAGAACCCATGTGCAATACTTGAATACGAATCTGATTGGTATGATAACTGTGGTAGGACGTGGTTAATCGCTCTGTAACTTAATTGAACTGTGTGAATCATACCGAGCAATCCCAGGTGAGTTCATTGCATTTTCTCAAGCATGCGTCCCGGTGGTTTGGGACAACTGGTAAACATTTGGAAGGGAAACAGTGGGTAAACAACTTAATCGGTTTTGGTTATTGCCTGGAGGGCAATGGGGGTAATTAGTTGATAGCGCTATTAGGTACTAATTATCTGGGTTTCACTATGGTTGTTTAGAGGCACACTCCTCGGTTACGTAAGGGCGGTTTCCCTAGGGTAACTAACTGGACAACATAGTGGGTTGCTAAGAGGCACACTCCTCGGTTACGTAAGGGCGTCGTTCCTAGGGTAACTAACATGAGCAACAACGTAACACAACAGTGAATCGTCTTAACCTATATCTGGTAACACAACTCATGTACAAACCTTGAACTCACCAGCGTAGTCTGACACACTTGTTTGCATGCTTGTAGGTCATTAACATTTGGAACATGGACTTGCTATCTGGGAGTGCTGGAGTGGTCATAGATCGAGGCTCCTGGATTTATTTACATTGGATACTTTGGTTTTAAGTATTATGAAACAATTGCTAAACGATTTATTAAATGCTTCCGCTACACAATACTTTGGGATTTGATATTATATTTTATGTAAGTATTTACTATTGGTTCAATGTGATTGGTGGCTCGAACTCTGATGCGTAACACGCCTCGCGGGATTTCCGCAAGTGGGATTTTGGGGGTGTTACAGCAACTGGGTTACGAGTCGCAACAGCTGGTTGCGAGTCGCAATGGTGATTTCGGCTCATCATGGTCCGGTTACGAGTCGCAACGGGACTCGCAACCTTTGGTCTCGACTTGTCATGCCCTGGTTACGAGTCGCAACAAGACTCGCAACCATGGTTTCGGCTGATGTTGCTGTGTGGTCTCGAGTCGAGACTGTGGGTTCCGACTCGCAATCTGAGTCGCAACCAAGGATGTAACAGTTTCCTTAATTCATGCAATACGCATTTATGAAATCAATTATCAGTTTCCAATTTCAATTCAACTAACATTCCGTAATATCAGCAAACAATTAGGCAGTTTCGGAAAACAGATCAAACACCGAAATCAATTCAGAAATCAACAGGTTCATGTACGTTCATAACATGTCAAGAACATCTATACTATCGGATTCATGTGATAAAATTACCCATTATCATGCAACTTAAATCTGAATCCCTATCAACATTACAGCCGGTTAATCAACATGTATTCAAATCAAAACAATAACGATAACAGTGGCCTTTGATTCCGATTACTATGCATTCAATATAACTAGCATAAATCCCTAATTCATACATGATAGGGTCATCTAGCATGGAAAACATAAAAACATAACATTCATATATCCGATTATAAACAATAATCATGTAAATCCGGTTACTAACAAAACATATATAAACACGTAAACAAGAGGTTGATGCTAACCGAGATGTAAGCAAAAGACGGAGCCGAGAACTTCAAGGGTGTGATCTCCGGTTCCGAGAGAGACGATTTCCAAGAGAGAGGGGGAGAGAGTTTGGTGTGTGTGTTTGTGTTTTGCAAAGACAATAAAACAAACCCCTAAACCCGGTTTTGTGTTGCGAGTGGGGGAGTGGGCCGAGCCCACTCGGCTGCCCTATGGTATCCGATTTCAAAGTGTGGCCCAATTGGGCTTGTGTATCCGGTTAGCCTTGTGCGATCGGGTTTTAGTGTGTGGTTTGGGTTCGTGTACACACAACTTACATACACACATAATGCACATAAACATAACATACCAAGTATTCATTCAATTAATAACGTTCTCGTAAACACGTATCGTTACACAAAGTAAGTCTGAGGTTCGAGTTGTCACAAGGATCATATCAGTTATGAAACATATCACTAACACCGTTAAGCTTTAAACATTTTAAGTTCTAAACAATTTACCTAGATTGTCAGTATGTTTGTCCACTTAAATTTTCACACAGACTTCAATTGATTCGAGATACGATATTAATGTTTTAGAAACTAAAACTTAATTGTGTATCACTCCACTTGAATATACTCCCGTATCCAGATCCCAAGTATTCAGTCCTACAGGTGAGTATACCACAGCTGATATCTGTAAAGGATAAATGTGCGAGGGCCGTGAGAGCTCAGGTCGATACTTCTGTATACGCAGAGAGATGACGGCTTCGACTTTAGGTGGGTCCCCTTTAGAGGATCTTTTATTACAACAGCAAAGATTATCAATTTTATTGTTTAATCAGATTGCTGAGGGCGAGCTTGTATTTCAAAGCTTTTTGCAGAAAGTATTATTCGGGGACTAGGTCAGTATTTCAATACAGCAGAAGTCCCGGAATAATACCCCAGATATCACTGAGCATAAAGACCTAGTATCTCAGAATACGAGACCTTTCAAACAAGATTTCGGGGGTTACCCATATATTCAAGAATAGTTACCCACGAATTAAGCAAGTTCGAATTTAGGTTTATATCTCGTTTCAATTTACTAAATGTGAGAAAACCTACTGACACATCCATAGTAAGATTGTTTATTACATTTTGACTTTTCAATTCTTTAGCATGCTGTGATAGTTCACTGATGTACTATCATTTCCTCTTTAATGCAACAAAAACTCATTTTTCAGTTTTATCATGTTTTTGTCTTTTTCAAATTTTCTGATGTTTTTGGATTTTCTAAAATTTCTTACTCCCCCTAAAATTCAAATACATCTAGTAAAAATTTAAAACAAAACTGTACAGAACATGACAACTGATAACGAAACACTTCAATTCTCCATCCGTTTGGCTTAAACAATCAGAACTCCCCCTCACAACAAAACTATTTTCCCATAATGATTTCAAAACACTTAAGTTTGTTTTAATCAGAATGGTTTTTTCGGAAAATAAGTTTTATTGATTTTACCTCTTGTAAAATTGGGGATCCAATCATCATATTGTTTTACCAATCTTCTGAATAATAGTTAACTCAAATTCAAATTAATGACCTTGATTTAACCACATGTAAAATCAACTGGTTCTCATTCTGAACCACTTATACCAACCACAATCATACAACCACTTGTAGATTTTGCAATTAAACATTTCAAACCTGTTTTTCAACCAATTACCATCTATTGGTTGAATTCTCAAGGTGCCGATTCCTACTCCTCGCTTACAAACCTGGGAGTTCCGGCAAGTCCTGCAAAACCTCAAACACAGATTTAGAAAGATGCCGATTCATGATCCACGATACCAACTTGGGATCTCCGGCAAGTCAGGTTTTTATTCTTTGAAAAATATATCCACCCAAGCCTGACCTTCCTTGGGTGTAATAACATCTTCTTCATCTTTTCTTTCAACAGATTTGTAAACAAGTCCTTTGGAAGCATAAAAATCTTTGATGCTTTTGGCCTTACAATTGACCATTTGTCCAAAGATACATTTTACATTTCCGTTGAAAGTTTTTTCAACATCAAATTTCTTTTTATCAGAAAAAAATTGATTTGAAATTTCAACTTTTCCGATTTTGGATTTGTAATTTTTAGCATTCAGTGGCGGAAAATTCACATCGTCCACTTTCGGAACTTTCTTTTCAACCTTTTTCTCAACACGTGGCTCCTCTGATTTTATGGAATCAGATTCATCATCAGAACTATTACCTGAACCTTTCACAACCCATTTTTGATTTGGCATATTATCTTTCCTTTTTGAAGCACTCTTTGAACATTCTCCTTTTTCAAAAGTTGAATTTTCAAAGCCAGTAAACTTCCGGGTTGACAGTTCAGTCTTTTCAACAACTTTTTCTTTCATTTTCCCAGAGACTTCCTGTTTTGGCTTGAATGTCTTCGGACAATCCTTTGCCACATGACCAGCAATTTTGCATTGAAAACAGGTTCTCTTTTCAATTTTCTTTGGAACTTCATTCTTCTTTAGTTCTTCTTGCTTCTTGGCAAGGAATTCCTGATTTGTCTGTCTTCTGAATGATTGTTCTTTTTCAGCTTCTGACGTTTTCCCTGAAACAAACATAGTTTTTGGTTTATACATTTTTTTCATTTTTATAGTTTTTCGGTGGGACAAAACCAAGACCTTTCTTTTTGAAATTACGATTATGGTTTGGTTTCTGTTGGAAACTATAACCACAATTGTAACCCATTTTCTTGTTGATTCTTTGTTGATCTCTTGAGGTGTACTGTTTGGGTTTTCCATTAAGATTTAAATCTTTTATTTCAGAAATATTAATTTCTGTTATTTTGAAAACCTTTTGAATCATTTCAAGTCTGACACTTCTTATTGGAAAACTTTCATCTTGTAACGCCCCAAAACTCGAGTCTAAATATTTTATTTTGACATTTTATTAGGTTGGCATGAGTAAGTAGGATTTATTGTTCAAGTGGGTTATTTCACTAACAACCAAGTTATCTAACTTGGTTTGATAGTGTTGGCTATAGATTGAGAGTGGAAAAACAATGGGGCCAACTATGTTTAATTTACAATCATAAGGGACTAATGTGGGTTAAAAGGGAAGTTGGGATATTATAAGAAAATATCAACACCCACAAACACACATTCGTGTGTGTTCTACGTCGATCAGAAGCTCCCAAAGGAGCTAAACCCTAGCTCAAGCTTATTTGCTCAAATTGAAAGGGGAATTCAACCCAAATCTAATGCATGTACCCGAATTCTTAGTCATCTAGCCCTAAAGATCACTTGGTAAGTTGTAATTTTTGATTTGGTGATTTTGATATGAAGTGGGTTTTGATCAACCCGCGAATTTGTATGAAATTGAGCATGAGAATGTATTAATATCATGATATAAAGCATAGATTACACGTGGTTTAGGTTAATTATATGATTAGAGATGAAAACCCACTTATGGTAGTGAAGATGATGTTATGGATAATCATGTATGCTTAATTGTTGTGTAAAGTTTATGTATGATATTGTATGTAATGAGTAATTGTTAGTTAATTTGGGTATATTATGAGAATTATATGATTCAAGTGGAATTTGATGATGTTGATATGAACTGTAAGAATATGCAATGAATGCTTGTACATAATGTTTTGTTAGTAGTACACCCGCCAAGTGTTCGATGAAATGCCTAAGAGAGCAAAATTGTGAAATTAAATGAAAGTTGTGGGTAAGTATGTATAGAAGGTGCTTATGGTGTAGCCGTTAGCAAAATAATAAGTTAAGTGTGCTTAAGGTGGAGTCCATATGAGAATTCGGATTTGAATGTATGGTTTGGTAAAATTATGCATTAAGAACTTGTACCTTATGCTTCAATGGTGTGATGCTCGCCATGTAATTGATGCGCTTGATTTATGGTGATTAAGAGTGAATGTGTACGAATGTGAAATGAATAGTTTATTGATAAGTGATAATGTTGGAGTTATGTCGTGTACGTATGTAAGATGATAATTTTGATTAAGTGAATGTTGAACAATGCGGTTGTCGAATGTAGAGTTATGAAAACATAAGTATGTGTATATTGTGTATGTGACTAGGTGATCATGTAGTTGTATGTGTTATACAACATTATGTATGAAATTAATATGATGTCATTAATATGGTCTATTATATCAACATAAATGCGTGTTCGAAATTGGAAGTTATATGCTAGAAGGTTGACTTTCTGAAAGTCAACAGAGAATCCATAGCATGGTTAGGCATTTTGACACAAATATAAGAATCGAGAGATCATGGAATATGTGTTAGATCAATTATGTGTTATGTGTGATAACGAATTTAGATTTCAAGGATATTGAAACTATGTGGTTGACCAATCATGTCGTATGCGTGTTAGTGAAAGTCAGTGTAGATAAGAGTTGGAAAATGTGTGTTAATGCGAATGAGCATGAATACTAACATTATTATGGCATGACGGCATGAAAGAATAGGAACCACACTAGCATGGACCAAGCATGGAAGGCTAACGGGTCAAGATGAGGCAAGCAAGCGGGTATGAACACGGATGCACAAGGTAAGTGATTTCCGTAATCACTTCTTAGTTTGTTTAAGTAATATAATGTTTTAATTAATTAAACATGATGTTGAGATCAAATATGTGATGAAGTCCTTCGTCGTAAATGATGGGAATAAAGTTGACCAAAACGCCCTTGATGGGTATATTGGGCAAACGATCTTAAAAGTAGTTTAGAAACAAGCTAATCGATTGGCGTAATGTTTTGGTCAAGTATGAAAGTGAGGAGTATAGGGTTTTGTATGTCGTAGACCTTTTTATGCACGAATACCCATAACGTGTAACACCCCAAAGATAAAAGACACAATAAATAATAATAAACTAAATGTGGGATCCTAAAGAATATGTAGTAATATGGTACCTAAATGTGGGATCCTAAAGAATATGTAGTAACATGGTACCTAAATGTGGGATCCTAAAGAATATGTAGTAATATGGTACCTAAATGTGGGATCCTAAAGAATATGTAGTAATATGGTACCTAAATGTGGGATCCTAAAGAATATGTAGTAATATGGTACCTAAATATGGGATCCTAAAGAATATGTAGTAATATGGTACCTAAATGTGGGATCCTAAAGAATATGTAGTAATATGGTACCTAAATGTGGGATTCTAAGTTAAGAATTTCCTTAATCCGGAGGTAGGATTTTAAGTTAATATGATAGAATGTGAATTTACAAGCATGGAGGAAGAAACGAGAGGTTAAACGGATAAACAGTTCAAAAGTTATGCGCGTTTTAGCGCGTACGAACGACAAAACAACATCAGTTTTGCCAGACGCCTTATTTAGCTGTTTACGGGTGTTTCTGGCTACGGGTAAAGGCAAGGCCCGTCACCGACGCCTCTAGGGCCGTTGCCGACGGCCTCCCCAAGTCTCAAAAGCTGAAATCTTGTTATTTAAGTTGATTTATGTATCGTAGGCTTCGGTTTGTTACCCGTGGACTACGGCGGGTTTTCTAAACATGATTTGATCGATCCTTAGATGTTTATGGGCTATAAATCAAAGTCTAAGTCCCATGTAAATATTGTATGATTATGTAAAGATGTAGGAAAGGTATGTACGTATGTAGTTGTGTATGTATGTATGTGTAAAGACATATATGAGGGTATGCACGTAAGTAAAGTTGTAGGAAAGGCATGTGTGTATGTAGATGTGTATGTATGTTTGTATGTAAGTACGTATGCATGCATGAAATGATATGTTCGAATTTTAACGTTACTAATTATGCGTTTGAGGTCGGTATGTAATGCAGGAATGAGTACATCGGATTCTTATGAAATTTAAGCTCAACCCGGAATAAGAGGATGAGTAAGGATAGTTGGATGAACTAAAGTTAAATTGTCAAACGTTATTCAATCCTTAATTATATGAGTTTTAATGTTATATGATGTTTTCGTTGACTAATGGCTAAGTTGTATGTGACGCCCACAGGTGATACACGGACTTCTTCTGCTACTTAGGAGGTGAAGCGGACGTAAATCGAGTCAAGAGCAAGGATTGCACGGATAGATCGACCATATAGTTGAAATATGTAACGTCTAGAAATGTGAAATTTTAGTATGAATGTTGTGAATTCTTTTATAGAACGTTTAACATTTTAGCTTTTGGAACCTTCTCGAAAGTAATGTCGTTAATAATGTTTTGTTAGTAGTACACCCGCCAAGTGTTCGATGAAATGCCTAAGAGAGCAAAATTGTGAAATTTTAGTATGAATGTTGTGAATTCTTTTATAGAACGTTTAACATTTTAGCTTTTGGAACCTTCTCGAAAGTAATGTCGTTAATAAGGAAGGAAATTTTTAAAGCTCTTTTCCGCTGCGTCATTTTTAAGGTAAAACGTGTTAGGGCGTAACAAGTTGGTATCAGAGCCCTGGTTTCAGAGAATCAAGTAACAGGAGGTAAATACTTGAACTCAAACCGGTGCTCTCGTGACCAAGAACCCGTGCAATCCAAGACTCGATCGAGGCCTAAAGGCAAAAGCGAATGTAAGTATGTATTAGATTATGTATTTGAAGGAAACTAATAGTATGTTTTGTGAAGGGAAAGCGCAATTGTTGGAAGAGATGATCCGTGAATGCGGTCTAGGACTGGTATCGAGGCAAGTAATGAAACGAATTAACCCCAGGTACGTAAACCTAGCGTATGGGCGTATGAAATGGTATGGTTAAGCCAGTGAAAGAAAAATTTTGAACAAATTATGATAACGACGTGGTAAATAAGTTATGAAAATGTTACACGAGCCGAAACTAAATTCTTCGGACATAAGGTGGCGATTATGCGAAGACAAGAAACTAGTACGTGGAATGTGTACCTGGCCAGTACACAAGAAATGTATGACGTTCGTGAGACCGTGATAATTATCACAGGTATGTCCGATAGAGTTTGGTAGCAGCTAGGCGTGTGGGTGAAATGGGTAGTAGGACTCTCGGGGGATTAAGAGTACTTTGTAGGAATGAAAGATGTGAATGCAATGCTTAAATCCGCGAGACGGATTCAAGGACTGAAATATGCGAATGCAATGCTTGAATCCGCGAGACGGATTCAAGAAATGAAAGATACGAATGATGCAAATCCCTAGCGGATTTGGTTATGATAGCGAATGCTATAATAAGCTATGCAAGTCGACCGGTTCAAGTTGAACGAGTCGAGTAAGGATAAGGTACCATCCGTTTAGAACGGGTGATCGTGAATGCAATAACGAATGTATGAAGTTCAATCCGTTATACGGATAGAACGAAAGATTTATGTTGAAAGCAATTAACCCGATGTGACCGGGTCGTAAGCGGTATGCTTGAATCTCATTATGAGAGTATATGCCATTACCCCTTTAATTGGGTAATCGAATGTGTAAAGGAAATGAAAGTATATGAGCAAATGGAACTAAAATGTTAAGTATTGTAAGCGAAATAAGTATTATGACTAACTTTTAAAACGGGAAGGCAAGTGTTTGCGAGGAAACACTGGAACAGTGAAGCGAAGAGATCGTAAGCATGTCTGAATTGAAAAAGAGTACAAACATGTACTTCGATACGTATGTATATATAAATAATAAGAATGATATATTAAGAAATGGCCATGTATTGACCCGTTATGAATAGATCTAACCCACTAATGTCTTAAGAAGGAATTGAGAAAGTATTGATATATAAATGAGGTGATGTGATAAACCACATGTCTGAATGAGATCGAATGAAATGTGTAAATCCCAAATTAGCGAGGTTAGTAACTGGTTTAACTTGTGGATGTTAAATAGAAAGTTACGTATTGATTAATACTTCTATGCGAACTAGTGGTATTGAACTTGAATGCTCGTAACTGTGGAAATTCTGATAAAATATAAGAGACGGAAAATATTGTCAAGAAATGCTAACTTTGATGCTAGGCTTGTTGGCCATGTTCATTTGAACAAAACATTGTAGAAAAGATACGAATGGCATAAATAACGATAGTAACCATGGAAATAATGCTTAGTCTCCATGGTAAGTACGGATAAGTAGGTTTGAGAAGGGTGATTTTGGTAGTAATAGAAGTCCTTGAATGATTATGGTATGTGTATAATAGTATATCGACCCCTTCTAAAGAGCTTAAAGGTAATCAGAAGTAATGATAGTAATGAAATGTTGAGGATGGCTCATAGTGAAGAAAATGAAAGATAGCATATGAGGTATGAGTGGTATAAATAAATCGATTTATTTCGATTAGCAAATATATGAAGGTAATATGCTTATATAGGAAGTTAGAAACAAGCCTCAGACTTAGGTTTGTATGATTAATAATTGAATACAATTCGAATAAAATTCGATAAATGAAACGCTAGTGATGACATGTGCTAAGTGCTGGTATTATAAAGTAAGAGGCACTAATAAGAGCTCTGGAGCAGAATCTAACATAAGTATTGTGAACGAATAACTTGAAAGGGTTAAGAGTAGATTTGGTTTGGTTTGGTTTGAATGAGAAAGGTTTCGGGGACGAAACCTCATTTAAGGAGGGTGGACTTGTAACGCCCCAAAACTCGAGTCTAAATATTTTATTTTGACATTTTATTAGGTTGGCATGAGTAAGTAGGATTTATTGTTCAAGTGGGTTATTTCACTAACAACCAAGTTATCTAACTTGGTTTGATAGTGTTGGCTATAGATTGAGAGTGGAAAAACAATGGGGCCAACTATGTTTAATTTACAATCATAAGGGACTAATGTGGGTTAAAAGGGAAGTTGGGATATTATAAGAAAATATCAACACCCACAAACACACATTCGTGTGTGTTCTACGTCGATCAGAAGCTCCCAAAGGAGCCAAACCCTAGCTCAAGCTTATTTGCTCAAATTGAAAGGGGAATTCAACCAAAATCTAATGCATGTACCCGAATTCTTAGTCATCTAGCCCTAAAGATCACTTGGTAAGTTGTAATTTTTGATTTGGTGATTTTGATATGAAGTGGGTTTTAATCAACCCGCGAATTTGTATGAAATTGAGCATGAGAATGTATTAATATCATGATATAAAGCATAGATTACACGTGGTTTAGGTTAATTATATGATTAGAGATGAAAACCCACTTGTGGTAGTGAAGATGATGTTATGGATAATCATGTATGCTTAATTGTTGTGTAAAGTTTATGTATGATATTGTATGTAATGAGTAATTGTTAGTTAATTTGGGTATATTATGAGAATTATATGATTCAAGTGGAATTTGATGATGTTGATATGAACTAGTAAGAATATGCAATGAATGCTTGTACATAATGTTTTGTTAGTAGTACACCCGCCAAGTGTTCGATGAAATGCCTAAGAGAGCAAAATTGTGAAATTATATGAAAGTTGTGGGTAAGTATGTATAGAAGGTGCTTATGGTGTAGCCGTTAGCAAAATAATAAGTTAAGTGTGCTTAAGGTGGAGTCCATATGAGAATTCGGATTTGAATGTATGGTTTGGTAAAACTATGCATTAAGAACTTGTACCTTATGCTTCAATGGTGTGATGCTCGCCATGTAATTGATGCGCTTGATTTATGGTGATTAAGAGTGAATGTGTACGAATGTGAAATGAATAGTTTATTGATAAGTGATAATGTTGGAGTTATGTCGTGTACGTATGTAAGATGATAATTTTGATTAAGTGAATGTTGAACAATGCGATTGTCGAATGTAGAGTTATGAATACATAAGTATGTGTATATTGTGTATGTGACTAGGTGATCATGTAGTTGTATGTGTTATACAACATTATGTATGAAATTAATATGATGTCATTAATACGGTCTATTATATCAACATAAATGCATGTTCGAAATTGGAAGTTATATGCTAGAAGGTTGACTTTCTGAAAGTCAACAGAGAATCCATAGCATGGTTAGGCATTTTGACACAAATATAAGAATCGAGAGATCATGGAATATGTGTTAGATCAATTATGTGTTATGTGTGATAACGAATTTAGATTTCAAGGATATTGAAACTATGTGGTTGACCAATCATGTCGTATGCGTGTTAGTGAAAGTCAATGTAGATAAGAGTTGGAAAATGTTTGTTAATGCGAATGAGCATGAATACTAACATTATTATGGCATGACGGCATGAAAGAATAGGAACCACACTAGCATGGACCAAGCATGGAAGGCTAACGGGTCAAGATGAGGCAAGCAAGCGGGTATGAACACGGATGCACAAGGTAAGTGATTTCCGTAATCACTTCTTAGTTTGTTTAAGTAATATAATGTTTTAATTAATTAAACATGATGTTGAGATCAAATATGTGATGAAGTCCTTCGTCGTAAATGATGGGAATAAAGTTGACCAAAACGCCCTTGATGGGTATATTGGGCAAACGATCTTAAAAGTAGTTTAGAAACAAGCTAATCGATTGGCGTAATGTTTTGGTCAAGTATGAAAGTGAGGAGTATAGGGTTTTGTATGTCGTAGACCTTTTTATGCACGAATACCCATAACGTGTAACACCCCAAAGATAAAAGACACAATAAATAATAATAAACTAAATGTGGGATCCTAAAGAATATGTAGTAATATGGTACCTAAATGTGGGATCCTAAAGAATATGTAGTAACATGGTACCTAAATGTGGGATCCTAAAGAATATGTAGTAATATGGAATCTAAATGTGGGATCCTAAAGAATATGTAGTAATATGGTACCTAAATGTGGGATCCTAAAGAATATGTAGTAATATGGTACCTAAATGTGGGATCCTAAAGAATATGTAGTAATATGGTACCTAAATGTGGGATCCTAAAGAATATGTAGTAATATGGTACCTAAATGTGGGATCCTAAAGAATATGTAGTAATATGGTACCTAAATGTGGGATTCTAAGTTAAGAATTTCCTTAATCCGGAGGTAGGATTTTAAGTTAATATGATAGAATGTGAATTTACAAGCATGGAGGAAGAAACGAGAGGTTAAACGGATAAACGGTTTAAAAGTTATGCGCGTTTTAGCGCGTACGAACGACAAAACAACATCAGTTTTGCCAGACGCCTTATTTAGCTGTTTACGGGTGTTTCTGGCTACGGGTAAAGGCAAGGCCCGTCACCGACGCCTCTAGGGCCGTCGCCGACGGCCTCCCCAAGTCTCAAAAGCTGAAATCTTGTTATTTAAGTTGATTTATGTATCGTAGGCTTCGGTTTGTTACCCGTGGACTACGGCGGGTTTTCTAAACATGATTTGATCGATCCTTAGATGTTTATGGGCTATAAATCAAAGTCTAAGTCCCATGTAAATATTGTATGATTATGTAAAGATGTAGGAAAGGTATGTACGTATGTAGTTGTGTATGTATGTATGTG
This sequence comes from Helianthus annuus, assembly GCF_002127325.2. Lineage (NCBI taxonomy): Eukaryota > Viridiplantae > Streptophyta > Magnoliopsida > Asterales > Asteraceae > Helianthus > Helianthus annuus. The sequence continues at coordinate 108,593,998 of NC_035448.2, forward strand.
TAAAGACATATATGAGGGTATGCACGTAAGTAAAGTTGTAGGAAAGGCATGTGTGTATGTAGATGTGTATGTATGTTTGTATGTAAGTACGTATGCATGCATGAAATGATATGTTCGAATTTTAACGTTACTAATTATGCGTTTGAGGTCGGTATGTAATGCAGGAATGAGTACATCGGATTCTTATGAAATTTAAGCCCAACCCGGAATAAGAGGATGAGTAAGGATAGTTGGATGAACTAAAGTTAAATTGTCAAACGTTATTCAATCCTTAATTATATGAGTTTTAATGTTATATGATGTTTTCGTTGACTAATGGCTAAGTTGTATGTGACGCCCACAGGTGATACACGGACTTCTTCTGCTACTTAGGAGGTGAAGCGGACGTAAATCGAGTCAAGAGCAAGGATTGCACGGATAGATCGACCATATAGTTGAAATATGTAACGTCTAGGAATGTGAAATTTTAGTATGAATGTTGTGAATTCTTTTATAGAACGTTTAACATTTTAGCTTTTGGAACCTTCTCGAAAGTAATGTCGTTAATAATGTTTTGTTAGTAGTACACCCGCCAAGTGTTCGATGAAATGCCTAAGAGAGCAAAATTGTGAAATTTTAGTATGAATGTTGTGAATTCTTTTATAGAACGTTTAACATTTTAGCTTTTGGAACCTTCTCGAAAGTAATGTCGTTAATAAGGAAGGAAATTTTTAAAGCTCTTTTCCGCTGCGTCATTTTTAAGGTAAAACGTGTTAGGGCGTAACAAGTTGGTATCAGAGCCCTGGTTTCAGAGAATCAAGTAACAGGAGGTAAATACTTGAACTCAAACCGGTGCTCTCGTGACCAAGAACCCGTGCAATCCAAGACTCGATCGAGGCCTAAAGGCAAAAGCGAATGTAAGTATGTATTAGATTATGTATTTGAAGGAAACTAATAGTATGTTTTGTGAAGGGAAAGCGCAATTGTTGGAAGAGATGATCCGTGAATGCAGTCTAGGACCGGTATCGAGGCAAGTAATGAAACGAATTAACCCCAGGTACGTAAACCTAGCGTATGGGCGTATGAAATGGTATGGTTAAGCCAGTGAAAGAAAAATTTTGAACAAATTATGATAACGACGTGGTAAATAAGTTTTGAAAATGTTACACGAGCCGAAACTAAATTCTTCGGACATAAGGTGGCGATTATGCGAAGACACGAAACTAGTACGTGGAATGTGTACCTGGCCAGTACACAAGAAATGTATGACGTTCGTGAGACCGTGATAATTATCACAGGTATGTCCGATAGAGTTTGGTAGCAGCTAGGCGTGTGGGTGAAATGGGTAGTAGGACTCTCGGGGGATTAAGAGTACTTTGTAGGAATGAAAGATGTGAATGCAATGCTTAAATCCGCGAGACGGATTCAAGGACTGAAATATGCGAATGCAATGCTTGAATCCGCGAGACGGATTCAAGAAATGAAAGATACGAATGATGCAAATCCCTAGCGGATTTGGTTATGATAGCGAATGCTATAATAAGCTATGCAAGTCGACCGGTTCAAGTTGAACGAGTCGAGTAAGGATAAGGTACCATCCGTTTAGAACGGGTGATCGTGAATGCAATAACGAATGTATGAAGTTCAATCCGTTATACGATAGAACGAAAGATTTATGTTGAAAGCAATTAACCCGATGTGACCGGGTCGTAAGCGGTATGCTTGAATCTCATTATGAGAGTATATGCCATTACCCCTTTAATTGGGTAATCGAATGTGTAAAGGAAATGAAAGTATATGAGCAAATGGAACTAAAATGTTAAGTATTGTAAGCGAAATAAGTATTATGACTAACTTTTAAAACGGGAAGGCAAGTGTTTGCGAGGAAACACTGGAACAGTGAAGCGAAGAGATCGTAAGCATGTCTGAATTGAAAAGGAGTACAAACATGTACTTCGATACGTATGTATATATAAATAATAAGAATGATATATTAAGAAATGGCCATGTATTGACCCGTTATGAATAGATCTAACCCACTAATGTCTTAAGAAGGAATTGAGAAAGTATTGATATATAAATGAGGTGATGTGATAAACCACATGTCTTAATGAGATCGAATGAAATGTGTAAATCCCAAATTAGCGAGGTTAGTAACTGGTTTAACTTGTGGATGTTAAACAGAAAGTTACATATTGATTAATACTTCTATGCGAACTAGTGGTATTGAACTTGAATGCTCGTAACTGTGGAAATTCTGATAAAATATAAGAGACGGAAAATATTGTCAAGAAATGCTAACTTTGATGCTAGGCTTGTTGGCCATGTTCATTTGAACAAAACATTGTAGAAAAGATACGCATGGCATAAATAACGATAGTAACCATGGAAATAATGCTTAGTCTCCATGGTAAGTACGGATAAGTAGGTTTGAGAAGGGTGATTTTGGTAGTAATAGAAGTCCTTGAATGATTATGGTATGTGTATAATAGTATATCGACCCCTTCTAAAGAGCTTAAAGGTAATCAGAAGTAATGATAGTAATGAAATGTTGAGGATGGCTCATAGTGAAGAAAATGAAAGATAGCATATGAGGTATGAGAGGTATAAATAAATCGATTTATTTCGATTAGCAAATATATGAAGGTAATATGCTTATATAGGAAGTTAGAAACAAGCCTCAGACTTAGGTTTGTATGATTAATAATTGAATACAATTCGAATAAAATTCGATAAATGAAACGCTAGTGATGATATGTGCTAAGTGCTGGTATTATAAAGTAAGAGGCACTAATAAGAGCTCTGGAGCAGAATCTAACATAAGTATTGTGAACGAATAACTTGAAAGGGTTAAGAGTGGATTTGGTTTGGTTTGGTTTGAATGAGAAAGGTTTCGGGGACGAAACCTCATTTAAGGAGGGTGGACTTGTAACGCCCCAAAACTCGAGTCTAAATATTTTATTTTGACATTTTATTAGGTTGGCATGAGTAAGTAGGATTTATTGTTCAAGTGGGTTATTTCACTAACAACCAAGTTATCTAACTTGGTTTGATAGTGTTGGCTATAGATTGAGAGTGGAAAAACAATGGGGCCAACTATGTTTAATTTACAATCATAAGGGACTAATGTGGGTTAAAAGGGAAGTTGGGATATTATAAGAAAATATCAACAACCACAAACACACATTCGTGTGTGTTCTACGTCGATCAGAAGCTCCCAAAGGAGCCAAACCCTAGCTCAAGCTTATTTGCTCAAATTGAAAGGGGAATTCAACCCAAATCTAATGCATGTACCCGAATTCTTAGTCATCTAGCCCTAAAGATCACTTGGTAAGTTGTAATTTTTGATTTGGTGATTTTGATATGAAGTGGGTTTTGATCAACCCGCGAATTTGTATGAAATTGAGCATGAGAATGTATTAATATCATGATATAAAGCATAGATTACACATGGTTTAGGTTAATTATATGATTAGAGATGAAAACCCACTTGTGGTAGTGAAGATGATGTTATGGATAATCATGTATGCTTAATTGTTGTGTAAAGTTTATGTATGATATTGTATGTAATGAGTAATTGTTAGTTAATTTGGGTATATTATGAGAATTATATGATTCAAGTGGAATTTGATGATGTTGATATGAACTAGTAAGAATATGCAATGAATGCTTGTACATAATGTTTTGTTAGTAGTACACCCGCCAAGCGTTCGATGAAATGCCTAAGAGAGAGCAAAATTGTGAAATTATATGAAAGTTGTGGGTAAGTATGTATAGAAGGTGCTTATGGTGTAGTCGTTAGCAAAATAATAAGTTAAGTGTGCTTAAGGTGGAGTCCATATGAGAATTCGGATTTGAATGTATGGTTTGGTAAAATTATGCATTAAGAACTTTTACCTTATGCTTCAATGGTGTGATGCTCGCCATGTAATTGATGCGCTTGATTTATGGTGATTAAGAGTGAATGTGTACGAATGTGAAATGAATAGTTTATTGATAAGTGATAATGTTGGAGTTATGTCGTGTACGTATGTAAGATGATAATTTTGATTAAGTGAATGTTGAACAATGCGGTTGTCGAATGTAGAGTTATGAAAACATAAGTATGTGTATATTGTGTATGTGACTAGATGATCATGTAGTTGTATGTGTTATACAACATTATGTATGAAATTAATATGATGTCATTAATATGGTCTATTATATCAACATAAATGCGTGTTCGAAATTGGAAGTTATATGCTAGAAGGTTGACTTTCTGAAAGTCAACAGAGAATCCATAGCATGGTTAGGCATTTTGACACAAATATAAGAATCGAGAGATCATGGAATATGTGTTAGATCAATTATGTGTTATGTGTGATAACGAATTTAGATTTCAAGGATATTGAAACTATGTGGTTGACCAATCATGTCGTATGCGTGTTAGTGAAAGTCAATGTAGATAAGAGTTGGAAAATGTGTGTTAATATGAATGAGCATGAATACTAACATTATTATGGCATGACGGCATGAAAGAATAGGAACCACACTAGCATGGACCAAGCATGGAAGGCTAACGGGTCAAGATGAGGCAAGCAAGCGGGTATGAACACAGATGCACAAGGTAAGTGATTTCCGTAATCACTTCTTAGTTTGTTTAAGTAATATAATGTTTTAATTAATTAAACATGATGTTGAGATCAAATATGTGATGAAGTCCTTCGTCGTAAATGATGGGAATAAAGTTGACCAAAACGCCCTTGATGGGTATATTGGGCAAACGATCTTAAAAGTAGTTTAGAAACAAGCTAATCGATTGGCGTAATGTTTTGGTCAAGTATGAAAGTGAGGAGTATAGGGTTTTGTATGTCGTAGACCTTTTTATGCACGAATACCCATAACGTGTAACACCCCAAAGATAAAAGACACAATAAATAATAATAAACTAAATGTGAGATCCTAAAGAATATGTAGTAATATGGTACCTAAATGTGGGATCCTAAAGAATATGTAGTAACATGGTACCTAAATGTGGGATCCTAAAGAATATGTAGTAATATGGAACCTAAATGTGGGATCCTAAAGAATATGTAGTAATATGGTACCTAAATGTGGGATCCTAAAGAATATGTAGTAATATGGTACGTAAATGTGGGATCCTAAAGAATATGTAGTAATATGGTACCTAAATGTGGGATCCTAAAGAATATGTAGTAATATGGTACCTAAATGTGGGATCCTAAAGAATATGTAGTAATATGGTACCTAAATGTGGGATCCTAAAGAATATGTAGTAATATGGTACCTAAATGTGGGATTCTAAGTTAAGAATTTCCTTAATCCGGAGGTAGGATTTTAAGTTAATATGATAGAATGTGAATTTACAAGCATGGAGGAAGAAACGAGAGGTTAAACGGATAAACGGTTCAAAAGTTATGCGCGTTTTAGCGCGTACGAACGACAAAACAACATCAGTTTTGCCAGACGCCTTATTTAGCTGTTTACGGGTGTTTCTGGCTACGGGTAAAGGCAAGGCCCGTCGCCGACGCCTCTAGGGCCGTCGCCGACGGCCTCCCCAAGTCTCAAAAGCTGAAATCTTGTTATTTAAGTTGATTTATGTATCGTAGGTTTCGGGTTGTTACCCGTGGACTACGACGGGTTTTCTAAACATGATTTGATCGATCCTTAGATGTTTATGGGCTATAAATCAAAGTCTAAGTCCCATGTAAATATTGTATGATTATGTAAAGATGTAGGAAAGGTATGTACGTATGTAGTTGTGTATGTATGTATGTGTAAAGACATATATGAGGGTATGCACGTAAGTAAAGTTGTAGGAAAGGCATGTGTGTATGTAGATGTGTATGTATGTTTGTATGTAAGTACGTATGCATGCATGAAATGATATGTTCGAATTTTAACGTTACTAATTATGCGTTTGAGGTCGGTATGTAATGCAGGAATGAGTACATCGGATTCTTATGAAATTTAAGCCCAACCCGGAATAAGAGGATGAGTAAGGATAGTTGGATGAACTAAAGTTAAATTGTCAAACGTTATTCAATCCTTAATTATATGAGTTTTAATGTTATATGATGTTTTCGTTGACTAATGGCTAAGTTGTATGTGACGCCCACAGGTGATACACGGACTTCTTCTGCTACTTAGGAGGTGAAGCGGACGTAAATCGAGTCAAGAGCAAGGATTGCACGGATAGATCTACCATATAGTTGAAATATGTAACGTCTAGAAATGTGAAATTTTAGTATGAATGTTGTGAATTCTTTTATAGAACGTTTAACATTTTAGCTTTTGGAACCTTCTCGAAAGTAATGTCGTTAATAAGGAAGGAAATTTTTAAAGCTCTTTTCCGCTGCGTCATTTTTAAGGTAAAACGTGTTAGGGCGTAACACATCTGAATATAATTTGTCAGAACCTTTCAAAGTATATGCCACTTTGACCGATTCATCATTCAAATTAGATTTTGAAAGTAAAAACTCTTTATCATAAACCCATTTGTCCTTATTGAATGTCGGCTTTGACGCATTTGACCCAGACTTTGACTCGGGTTTGGACTCCGGTTTTGACACCTCACTGTCATCTTTTTCTAACACCTGATCGATCACACTTTTTATCAACTTTGACTCATGATCAGTGTCTGATGACGTATACGTAACATCAATACTTTCTGGCAAATTATCCGATGGCCCAGACTCCCATTGTAAATTGATTGCTTTATTGACTCTTTTAGAATTTGGATTTCGAGGTGAATATCCATTTTCGACCGGGGGCGGACATCTATTGTAGACCACACTTGATTTCTTACCAGAATTCTTCAACTTTTCTTCATCTTTTGTCACGGATTTTTCTTCTTCAGATGTCTTCACTTCCTCAAACGTCTTCAAATTCTCCACGACTGGATAAATCCTGTCAACAACAAAAGAAGAACATGAGTAACTATCTAATAATTTCTTAACTTTCTCAGTTTCTATCTTTTGTGTTGCTAGCTCCAACTCAAGATCAGCACATTTCTTTATGTGAAAATTTGCATCATCAAGCTATCTCAGATACGCAATCTTTAGGGTATTCATTGCCTCAGCTTGTTCACCACTCGAATCTGTATACTTGTTAATCTCTCTGTTCATCGTATCATACGATTCTTTCAACTTGTGAATATTGTGCAATAACTCATTGTTCTGCTTAATAAGCGAATCACAGTTCATGCACTTTTCTTGGACTATGACCGGTTCAGCATCCACTTTAATCTCAAATTCAGGAACCTCTTTGACTGTCCTGCTTGATTGTAGAAATTCAGCTCTTCTCTTCTTTTCGGCTTTAGCTTCAGCTTTTAATCGCTCTTCTTCTTCTTCCTCTTCTCTGTTCTTTCTTCGTCTTTCTTCAGCAGCTTCCATGACTTTTCTGCACCTTTCTGCACATTTCAAATCATAAGCATTAGCATAGAAAGCATGAGAAATGTTTTTGGACATTTCTTTGGCCATTAAATCTTGATCCGGACAAAAATCATCCCAAGTAAAACCTTCAGCCAACTTCTCATCATCTTGCTCAGCCAAACACACTTTGCTGTCTTTCGGAAGATACTTATCCCAGGTAAAATTATCATATTTTCCCTGACTAACAACAAATGCTCTTTTATCAACCACATCTCTCCCATGAGCTGTTTGTGCCTGTTGCTGAGCTGGTGGTGTGATTTGATGATAGATGGCCTTCTTGTGATAGTCGTTGTTTCCGAAAGGATTCTGGGCTCCGGTAGCTTCACGGTTTTTGCACTGTCTCTTGAAATGCCCCTTCTCCCCGCAACGAAAACACGTAACTTTAGATTTATCAAAACCCAAAGCTGAAACGTTTGCATCACGAAAACATCACGGCCTGTAATTTGTTTAAACTTTTCAGCACGTCTCATCACACTCGCCATACACCATTTGATATCCATCAATTCCATTTCCTCAGCATCAATTTGATCGTAATCCTCTTTCGTGAGCATTGGATTTCCGATCTTTCCTGCAACAAAGCAACTATAAGACTCTAAAATCATCCCTAACAAAGACATTTGATTTTTTGCAATTTCTTCAGTGTAGTCTTGATCATTTTCAAGGCTTAACACAATGTTACACTGAAGTTTTCTACCATTCTTTGTTGCAGAGATGTTAGGATCGTATGATGAAAATCTTGTGCTGTTTGATCCTTGAGATGCCTTTTTTTCAGGAGAATCTTTAACACTGTAAGCAGTTTCGATCTTTGGAGAATACTTTGTAGAATCAGTGACACCACTCTTGTAGTACAAACTGATATCCTGTTCTCCATCATAGTTCTTCATCCTAGCGATCTTCCTCTGCGCCATCTCCTAAGCTTCCAGATGCTTGATAAAATCTCCCAATGTCATTTTCTTATAATCTGTTTTGTTTGACCGCAGCATCATCAGAAATGTTCCCCATGTTTCATATGGTAGCGCATCTGCAAGTTTTTCAATCAATTCATCAGTATCTTTCTTAACACCAAGTTTCGTCATATTTCTCACCAAGTTACAATATCTATCAATTATTTGCTTGGTGCTTTCATTTTTCAATCCTCGAAATAAATCAAATTCCTTTTTCATGAGAGACATCTTATTCCTGAGCATATCGTCACTTCCAGTAAACTTTGCTTCCAACTCTATCCAAATCGAATGTGCAGTTCCATCATGTTGAAGCAGTATCAAAATATCTTCTTTTATTGCTTGCTGAAGCAGACTCACCATCAATTTTTCATCTCGATATTTCTTTTTATCTGTAGTACTCATCTCTCTAAGTGTTAACGGAGTACCATTCACAACATCGTTCTTTGTGGGTTTGACATATGGCTCTTCAGTGTGTTCCCACGCATCTAGATGATAAGCCTCGACCCAATTTCCAAACCGTTCAGACCACACGTTATAGTCATCAATATCCATGAGTTTGGGTGGTTTCTGAGATGTTCCGGTTTCATTTTCAATCAAAGCACTTTGAGTCACTGACATTGGTGTAGCAAAAGCGTTATAAAATTCAGTATCCATTGTTCAAATGTCCAAATATCACAAAAATTTCAAAACTTATGCAAACTGGTCAAATAAGCGAATCGTCACAAAAATGAATCAACAACTGTCTTATAAGCGAACCACAATGTTGTCTCTTGGAGCGAACCAGATGAGCGAACCAACAATTAACTGATGAGCGGACCAGTCAAATAGTCATAAAAGCGGACCAAAGAAATACACCGTTCGAGCAAACCAGTCTTGAAGATTTCGAGCGGATCTAATCCAATTCGAGCGGATCTGTTACACTTTGAGCGGATCTAACAAACAGAATGTCCACAAGAGCGAACCGAATATGTATTTTGGAGCGAACCGAGTTGCTGATGTCACTTTTTGCGCAAATCCGTATGAGCGAACCACCTAAAATCCTAACTTCTAGGTTGATTTTAGATCTGAAAACTTCAAGGGTTTATTAGTCCATGAATCCGAGTGCAATGTGTGATTTTGAGTAAAAAATTTTGAAAACGTGAAGAAAGTGTAGAAAACTAGATGAAATTGAGCTAAAATGGCAAGAACTCTTCCTCCTGAGCTCTGATACCACTTGTAGGATCGCGTTCGGCCCTGTTTGAGTCGATCAGAGAAGTTTCAATCCAAATCAAGAGGCGGAAACTAATGATTTGGTGCTATTCTAGCTAGATTCACTTTAAACTTGCTGTATTATTGATCAAATGCACGAATACAAGGTCAGACAACACTTCAGCAGCATGCTGGAACAAATACACCTTCAACTATGTGTTCTCACTAACTGGTTCGCTCATCACACACACCCCTATATATAGCTTAGATGGGTTCGCTTATATGAACATCCATATAAGCGAACCTGACCAAAGGCCGTATAAGCGAACCTCAACTAGACACAAAAGCGAACCTGGTCTATTACATGACACAAAAGCGAACCTATACAATTCACTATTTCTAGGTTTCCGTGCCATGTCTGATTTCTTCATCTCTAAGACTCGATGTAAGACGTAGTCGACAGACGTAAGTGCACCAACAAGGTCCAACGACAAGAATACATTAAAACCCAAGAGTACATACAAGGGTTTATTTATATACTTTTCGAAAGCTAAAATATGCACTAAAAAGCACCCGAAACGCACTTTAAGTGCAGAATTTTATTAAATTCAGCTATAATAAGCTTTTCATCGAATAAATATTATGCAGAATTCATGATTTATCATCCAGAATACTTCCCTAAGTGTCGTGAATTGAAAGTGTTACAAAAGGGGACATAAAGGACACCAAGTGATGCGATTTAGCACTTTAACGAACCGGTACTTAACCGAACAACCGGACATTACCCAGAACATCAAAATATTACAAGAAGCATTGTTTTTATTTTTCTGAGCTAGTATTGGTTCCTGAACACTTAAACACCCTATATAAAACATCCTACACACTAAACACTAGACTTTTACCTTTAACCATTCATTAATCACCTACCTTACCATCTAAATTACACTTAACCCCCCCCCCCACTCCTAATTCTTGGCTCACTAGTGACCTACCTCAAAGATTTGTGCAAATCATCATAAGATCTCTAGTACTCTTTCATTGGGATTGTATGGATCATGTTTGTACTTTGTGAAACATAAGGACCTTTGGGTATTAGAATTAATTTTATAAATAACCTTCATCTTCTAAACATATCACCACACATCACTTCTCCTTCCCCCTCTACAAGCTTCGGCCGAACCCCCATCTATACACCACCATCTTCATCATTCAAGCTTCATCCAATCTTCATACTCACAAAGGTGTTCAAGGGTGAATTAGGAGGCTTGGAGTTCACGGATGTTGAAGGACCACTCACACTTGCTTTTATCCACTCAATCTTCATCTTGATCTTCCCTAGCTTAAAAGCTAGTAGTAAGCTTCTTTGATCCTTATTTACTTCATGTTTATGGTGGATAATAGTTATATTATGATGAAATCTCAAGAACACTAAAACATCATGAACATAAGTCTTGAACATAAAGCTAACAAGATGAAGAAACAAGATGAAATAATGGTAGTATGATGTTGTTTGAATATGTTGATGATTTCTTGATGATTACTAGTAATATGATGGTTAGTCATCATATGAGACTTGTCAAGTTATGATTAAAAACATGGCTTAACAAGTTAAGGATGATTATGTGTGCATAAAATGAACATCCACTACTGAAAACATGAACTTGAAAGTAGGATGATTTTCTTGAAAAATAATAAACCAAATAAACTAGTAATCTTGTAAATCCAAGTCTTAGGGATGATTTTTCTAAACAAACCAAGCTAAAAAGACGGGCTTTGAAGGATCATAACTTTTCTTGCATATACAATATTTTTGGAATTAAAAGGAGTATAAGTATGCAAGTGAAACATGAAAATATTGTAAATAGATATTTTTGTAAAATATGCTCACAAGTTGTGAACATCTAAAAATCCCGAAAACGAGATTTTAACAAAAGTAAACACACTTTAAGGGTAACTAAACCTACTAAATAACATGGTAAGTTACTAAATGTTTTTACAAAAACTTCAAGTTCATGATATAATGTGATTTACATGATTTTGACTTATGATAAGTCTTGGTTGTGGTTGATTGTTGTGATGATTTTAAAAGAAAATAAACACATGTTTTGAAAACATGGGAAACCTCCATTTTTAGGGGAAACTCTGTCAAAATTTTTATAAATTTAAAAATTTTGACACTTAGAAAAATATAAGCTTTTGAGAAACTTATTCCCCAAAATTGTATTAAAGTCATTTACCAAGGTTTCCCAAACTTATGTGTTAAGAAATGATGATTTCTTCAAGAGTAAAAATTGATACTAAGCATGTATGTTTTTGAGAAAAAATATATATTTATCACCAAGTTTTATGCTAAGTGTATGTAGTATATATTATATGTGATAGTGTGTTAGGACTTGAAAAATACACTAAATGCTCCTAAGGAGTGAAATTACAAAAACACACATATAACATACTTAGACAAATACAAGAAAATATATTTATGAAAGTATATTACTTGATAGAATAAATAACTTGGACAAGTTATGAACATGAAGTGAAGATTTAGACAAAATACATAATTCGGGTGAAAAATACAAAATACTTATATTTATTTTTGAGAAAATAATACAAGTAAGACACATAGTTAAAAATATAAATTATTTTTAACACAAGAACAAATACGTAAAAGATAGTGACTTGCACTTGTGCGATACAAGTCTAGTGACAAACGTTAATAAAACACGTTTAGGTCACGAAGCTAGATAAGCAAATCCGGTGAAGTTTACGACGCAGGAACGCAAAGTTGCGAGTTCATGCTCCCCCTTTTCTTTTAATTGTTTTCAGTTTTATAACTTCGGGGGTGAAATACATGTTACAATGTTTATAAATGGTATGATGATACGAGAAATGATACAAGAAATGATACGAGAAATGATACATGATACGAGAAATCGTGTCACGAATAGGGTACCATAAGCACCATTAATCAACAATATACCTAGACCACAGAACAAAAGGTTAGATCTAACGGGTTTCGGGCAGCCACACTCTTGGTGAGAACGAGTACCAAGTAGTGCTTTTGTGTCTCAGAATCGATAACTAGAAAAATGCCTATGGTTTGGTTGCTTCCTATGTCGTGTCACATGTTAATGGCCTTGCAACCCATTAACAACATGATACATACAGAAATATTTGATTTATACAAGAATACTTGACTTATACATGATACATACCATGTTTTTCATACAAAGCATACAAACGTACAATACAAGAACTGCATGAATTCACAATACAACATTTATTATGTTGACGTTTTTCAAAACTCACATGTATTTCAGGTAACTAAAAGTGGATGTGCGCGCGGTCTTACTCATGCTTGTGGATGTCGTTTATGTTTGTCTTAAATAAGTTGTAAACTTTCAGACAATATGTTGTTTCGTGATGTAAACACTTAAACTATGTTTTCCGTTATGTAATGGTAATGGTGTTTGAAGTTATTTTTATGAGCATGTAGTATGTTTACCAATCGTATGCAATGAAAACATTTCATGATCACACCTCGTGCTTCCGCCTAAGAAAGGGGTGTGACAATCATGCTTTTCTTTCATAATTATGGGTGTTAATAGCCACTTAGTGGCCATACCGCGTTCTTTTCATCATCCTTGGTGTTAATGGCCACCTCGTGTCCACACCGCATACCATTCATCATTCTCGGTGTTTACGGTCACTTCGTGACCACACCACATACCATTCATCATTCTCGGTGTTTACGGTCACTTCGTGACCACACCGCATACCATTCATCATTCTCAGTGTTAACGGTCACTTCATGACCACACCGCATACCTTTCAACATTCTCGGTGTTAACGGTCACTTCGTGACCACACCGCATACCTTTCATCATCCTCGGTGTTAACAACCACTTTGTGACCACACCGCATACCATTCATCATAGGGCATCATCTTTACCATCATTATTGGCAATATCATTGTCATCATCATCGACGTCATTAATTGCTAATACATGCATGCTTTCTTAAAGTTCCTTCTTACATCTATTTACTACACTTTTTTTTCATCAATTTATAATCATACATCAACTAAGTTCGACGACCCCTATTTCTATCATATACCACTTCCTAGAAGTTTATTACGATCTTTAGATGCGTTTTACGGCATTCAGCAGTCCGGGATACATCACACAAGTCAACCAAGAAAAATCAGAAAAACGAACCCAGGGAGTGGCGTTGGCGACGGCCCTCCCTGCGTCGGCGACGCATAGCCAAAAGTGGCGTCGGCCACAAAACGCGCAGGCAGTGGGTTTGGGCGTCGGGCCTTCTGGTTCATTTAAAGGGGCGTGGGCGACGCGTTGCCAGCTGCCCAAAACGCTGCTGAGTTTCTTCTTTTTTTTTTGCCCATTCCGACCCGTTCCCGAGTACCGTAACACCCGAACTTGCCCCGGGGCTTCCAGAATTACCATTTCCAGGCATTACCCATACTAAAACTCCACATCCCTTCCCTTAACCATTTCCAGATAAAATGAAACTTAGAATTCATAAAACTAAATTCGTACCTTAACCGCGTCTTGGAGCGAACACACATCACTTCTTGAGCTTTCGGTTTGAGTCCGGGCACTCTATCTAGTGCTCGAATCACTCAAACCTCAGCTCTGATACCAACTTGTAACGCTCATATTTCACAGTCGAATATAAAAATAATAACATAGAAATGTTAACAAAAATCGGGCATGACCCGTTTGTAACATAAGCAATTCCCTGCTTTAAAAAAAATCACCATTCAAACTAAATTCTACACTTATAACTAAATTCTACAACACGTTTCCAAAAGACATAAAAGTTGTAACCATTACATCATAATAAAAACATCCATTAACCAAAAGACACTACCACCCTTTAAAGAACTTGACGAGCGGAAGCAATTAAATGGCGCAATGTGTGTTCATTCCTCCAGTTCAAGATTTTGCTCCAAAGGACTATTTACCTACAACATTCTTAACAAGTCAACTAAATATGTAAAACAATAATCTAACATATTCAATCTTTTATTTCAACAATTATCATTCTCTTGTTTTTAATCATACATACTTTTCCATCTAACGGGTCTTTATGATCAAACCAAGTTCACAGACTAAGACTTGATCCAAGACCCGTCTAACTTTCTAACTTTCTCCATTAAATCGACCCGTTCACACGGTTCGACTACATGACTTTCCAACATACATTCCATTAGTACGACCCGTTCATAACAAGTTTTTACATAAACCATTACGACAACATACTTTCCAAACATTTTGACCCACTAGAAGCGGGTCATTACACATCCATTACTATTGCATTTCCTATCCATTTTCCAATATTCAACATATCACAATTCTACCATGAACAATCATACAACGCTACACTAGGATTCATTTACCAAAACTAACATTCATAAATCTACATAAAGGGAGAACTAAGTTCATATGAACTTACCGTGATCTTGCGTTGCTTGTGACTTCAAATGACTCGTGCTTTCTTCTTTCTTCGTGCTTGATATCAGCCCTAAAGCCTCTTGATTTTGATGATTTCTTTGTTAGGTTTTGAGGAGAAGAGTTTTCTCCTGGTCTCCCCCTCTCTCGATCGCACTCAGCCAGAACCAAACACTGGCCATTTTTTTTTTATCAAACTCCATTCCACATTTACACATTTAGCCCATTGTCTTTTAAAGTGTGTTCAAATTGTTATTTCCCATACTAACTTGGTCACTTTTCTTTTGGTTAAATGTTTTATTTTCACATTTTCATTTCCAACCCTTCATTCTTTTTTAACATGCCACTTTCCTCATATCTGCATACTAACCTAGTTAACTTTCATGCATACATAAAATTTTAGATTTACGAAAATTTATAAAACTTTAAAAATGGTAAAAATCTATATTTACCATTTCTTTTCGTCAAAACATAGCGACTATAACATTATATTATGACATACGAAATTTGGGGTGTTACATTTCTAGTTGTTGTAGCAGACCAGATGGTCTTTGATGTTCAGCGTTAACTTGCAAACATGTTAAGCATTTTGCTACATGGGTGTCTATGGACTTTTTCATGCCCATCCACCAATAGTTCTTTTTCAGATCTTGATACATCTTGTCTCCACCGGGATGTACTGAATATTTTGAGTTATGTGATTCCTCAAGAATTAACTTTCTGAGTCCTCCGTAGATGGGAACCCAGATTCTATCATTCGGTCTTAGGATTCCATGATTTCCAGTAGCGTGAGCAAAAGGAAAAACCCAACCATTACCCGACCTGACCCGAGAACCGATCAAACATAAAATACAGAACCGATTCACTACCCTAAATATAGGGTCGGTCCCGGTCCATAAGTCAAAGTCGGGTTTCACCATGAAAAGAACCGACCCGACCCGACCCGAACCGATTTTATATGAAAAATTGGAACCGATCTAAATACCTAGGTACTTGGGTTCGGGTCGGGTTGGGTATATTTTCAGTTCGGTTCTCAGTTATTTTCGGTCCGGACCTAACTTGCTCACCCCTAATTTCCAGGTGTCAACTGTTCCACAGTTCAACCTAGTCCTTCAGTCAGAGTATTTGCCTCTAGCTGGGCTTGCTTCTGAGCCTCTAATAGCTTTTCAGTCAAACTAGTACGTAGTTCAATTCTCTTGGCATTAACCCTAATTGGTTTAGCCCTTTCTTTGCGGCTTAGAGCGTCCACGACGACATTTGCCTTACCTGGATGGTAACGAATCTCACATTCCCAATCATTTAGAGTTTCCATCCATCGGCGTTTTGTCTCATGTTAAGATCTTTCTGATTAAAAAGGTGTTGGAGACTTTTATGGTCTGTGTATATAATACACTTTTTGCCATATAAGTAATGTCTCCATTGTTTCAATGCGAACGCCATTGCACCCAGTTCTAGACCATGGGTAGTTTAGTTTCTTTTTGTACCTTGAGTTAACGCGATGCATAGGCAATCACTTTGCCGCTCTGCATAAGCACGCAACCCATTCCTGCATGTGACGCATCGCAGTACACGACAAAGTCTTCTATCCCTTCAGGCAGGGTTAGTACGGGAGCATTGCTCAATTTCTGCTTCAAGGATTCCTTCTGCTTAGGACCATAGTCAAATTTTACATTCTTGCAGGTCAACGCATTCAGAGGAGTGGTAATTCGATAGAAGTTGTCAATGAACCTCCTATAGTAGCCTGCCAATTCCAAGAAACTGCGGATTTCTGAAGGGGTTTTGGGTGCTTCCCAGTTCATGATAGCTTCGATAATAAAGGGATCCACTTGGATGCCACGCTCACTGATCATGTGTCCTAAGAATTAGACTTCATGGAGCCAAAACTCGCATTTGGAGAATTTAGCATAGAGTTTCTCCTGTTGCAACAGACCGAGTATACATCGAGGATGTTTCTGATGCGTGTGTAGTGTTATAGGTTTTTATGTATATTTTTAGCCATTTTTACACTTTAGTCAAGTTTTAAATTTATAAAACACGATATTTTACTAACACTAAACACATATACAGGCAAGTGCACCCATCGCGAGCGTATTATAGCGTTGGTAAGATACCGAGGTCGTCCAAGGACACAAGAGCTTTTAGTACCGGTTTATCCTCAACGTAAATCAAATCAAAATTTTAGAGAAAAGTTTAAACATGAAAACAAAAACTAAAAATGCTGAAAATAAAAATTAAAAAAAAAGCAGATAGACAAGATGAATCATTTGGATCTGACTCGCCTTTAGTGTAACCTTTGATTATTTCAGCACTTTTGCACTTTTTAAGAGATTATCTTAGTTATAGTAGTAGGCCCCTCTTTTGAAGGTGACGTTGCCCTCAACCCAGTAGTTTTAGTCAGCAAGGATACAATGCTAAAGGGTTGGATTATTGAAAGATAATTAATTAAGTTATTAATGCGTAATGTGGTAGGCCCCTCTTTTGAAGGTGACGTTACCCTCGACAAAGTAGTTTGAGTCAGCATGGATACAATCCTAAGTAGCCGGGTTAATGTTTTAATAGTAGTTTACATATGAGGGGATCAAGAAATTTGGACCCCCGCCATCCAATACCAGTGGGTATTGAAGGAGGTCCTACTAAGCTTAACCAGGTGTCACACCCCGACCACGTAAAACGACAAATCGTGGCGGAAACGCCGGGGAATGTTGTAACAGAATTATTGTTTCAAACCATTGATACGAAGAGTTTCATTTCATTAAATATTAAACATTGTTTTAAAGTTAAACAAGCAAATCAAACATAGACTAATATCATTATTAATTCACTAAGGCCTCGTCCGGTCCTAAGTGAGCATGCTTCCTATTCGCAATCAACACTAAGCAACTTCACCTGAAACATATGTAAAAACAAAGTCAGCAAAGAAATGCTGGCGAGTACATAGGTTTTGTGAGAGTGTCAGATTCATGGCTCGTTTATACGTTGGAATAAATTGTGCAACCTCGTTAATTATCATTAGAAAACCTTGTTTTATAAAATGTTTGTATCGTAAAATGAATAACCGAATCAAAATAGTTTGGTTATAATTTATAAACCTCGAAGCCATGAATCTTTACCCAAAACATTTGTTTTTCGTAAACCAAATCGTAAATCATTCTCGTAATAAATCTCGTATAGTTTATATCGTTTCGAAAACCTCGTTTGTGTGACATCGCTTCCAATTGTTTACCCAAGTGAACTAAATAACGCTCCGGTATGTAATATGATGAAAACATATATATATATATATAGGAAGTACCAGCGGCGTATCCACCATGCCTTCATCACATCACCCCCGTCCCGTTATCTAAACACTAACCGAGACCAATCGTTTACCCAAATCGTTTAATTCGTTAAACATCGCTTTAGTCATTTAAATCATTCTCGTTTTAGATCGTGAAACTACTTTTGGTCGTCTCGCTAATAACATTCAAACCTGTGTGACTCGTCTATTGTTCAACTCGTTTTCGCATTAACAAACCTCCAAAGGGCAAGTTAACAATCATCAGATTCGGTCGTTACTCGTTACACACCTAACCCACACATAACCATGGGTTCGGTCTGATAACGGGATTTGTCGGATCCTATGGTACCATAACCTAATACTGGTCGGTTCGGCCAAAATTAATGAATGCCGTTCGTTATGTAATTAGAACCAACAAATTCGTTCACATTATCGAAATCGTATTAGTTTAGTATAAACCATCTTACTCATTTTGAAACCATCGTTAAAACATCGAAATCATTTTGATACATATGAATCACCCCAAAACAATTAAAGACAGTAAAATAGGGGAACTATGTACTCACCTTCGGGTGCGTTTTTAAATGTTAACACAATCCCTCAATTGTTTATCCGCCCTAAATTAAATAAGAATGATTTTTAATAATCAAAAACCACACTTTGACATGCAAAATACTACTTAGGTCATTTCAGTTTTAATATATATGAAACTGGAGTGTTTTCGGACATTTAAATAAAATGGTTAACTTATTCCAAAAATTCCCAAATTTTGAGAGAACGTCTTACACGAACCAAATATTATTGTTTTTCGGAGTCTAGTTCATTACCAATATTTTATAAAAATACATTTTCCTGACTGCAATTCAGATTTGTTACTTTCTGATCACAGTCTACGGAATAATTCACTAAAAATTAATCGTAAGTCCGTTTAACGTAATTCCAGTAGGAGGATCATGGCGACAACGGTGACCATCTACAGTATAAATTTCATGATCTAACCCTACACAGAATTTAAGTTATGACTGAAAACAGGACGCATATTTCAGCAGCAAAAATTCAGCTTAAGCTGCTGTTACGAAATGGTTCTTTAAAAATAGGAAACGGAGTCCAAAAATTATGATTCCGGTGCCATTAGAACCGTATTTCATAACATATAAATCCAGACTTCAGAAAATACATTTTTCATTAAGTTATGATGCGGTTACAGCCAGTTAAAGGCGGCTGGAAAAGCAGACCAGCAAGCTGTTTTCAGTCTTTTAACATTATAAAGTGTGTTCGATTGATTCCGTTAACATGTTTAGCCATCACAATAATACTTACAGAAGATTATTACTTATATATATCAGATTTATCAAGCATCATCATATTTCATCATCATTTTAACACTACTTAAACCATACTTCATCTTTAGTTAGTTATACTTCAAGACTTGTTTAAGTTTCTTTAGAGTTCCTATCTTTTTGATCTTTAACATCATTAACCACTTAAATAACAAGTAAAATACAAGGATCTAAGTGCTTACCACTAGCACAAGGCTAGGAGAGTTCGAGTGTAGAAAAGTGGTGGATAAAAGAAAACGAGAGTGGTCCTTCGACTTCCGAACGCACCAAGCTTCGTTGTTGACCTCCTTGCACCTTTGTGTATGTATGGTTTGCTTGCAAGAAGCTTGAAGGTGGTGGTATGAGGGCTGATTGTGGCTTCCGAAATGAAGAAGAGAGGGAGAGGAGAGTGAAGCTTTGGTGAAGTGTTTATGAGAAGTGAAGTGGTGATCTTATGGGTACATTTATAATCCATAATCTCTAATTACCCGATGTATAACATGTATGGAAGATATTAGACAACAATTAATAAAATAATCAACATTGTAAGGGTGTGTCCCCCACATGGGGACCGAACGGTTATAAGGGGGGGTTGGTTTGATTTGAACTTCATAGTTAGAGTTTAGTTGGTTTAGTTAGAAGGTTAAACTAACTACTTGTGTGTTATGTATTATAGCAGGTGTTAGGGTATTCGGGGACCCTAACTGGCTCAGAAAGCAGAATCAATATGTTTGACAATATTTTTGTGTTCCGGGTAAAGTCTGGTTGTCCGGTTAAACACCGTTCCGTTAAAGTGTTTAATTTTGTACCGGGTATTTTATTTAGCGTTCAAATCCCGATTTATGGCGTTCTAATTTATTTTTCAACACGAACCTGATTAAAATAAGATTTTAATCATAACAGAATATTTGTGGGATTTAAATATTATCCGGGCGGTCACCAACGTTCGTTTCGCAGTTTTGTCGTAGTTAGTTCTTTAGTTCAAATAAACATGTTTTCGCCATACCGAATCCTTCGAAACTTATTTCTAAGTTATGTGAGGGATGTTTAGGGTATGTTTGGCTTACGTCACAGTTCCGGAGTGTATGTCGCGTTAAACTGATTGCGTTTAAGCACCAGCTTGCGTATAACCTTCCAGAAAGTGATTTAAAGCTTGAAGTCAATATCGAATCAAATTGTAAAATCATCAAACCCAAGAATACATATAATAACACCAAAGCATATTGTTTTATTGATAACCAACATTGTTTTACATTATACGGTGCTTACAGAACACAGTTGTCACAGTCTCCCCTACTTTAGGAAATTTCGTCCCGAAATTTTATTTAGAGGAAACTTGTGAAAGCTTGAAATATGAAGTCGAAAAGATAAAACAACACCGGTTAGGGTTCCGAACTTCTAGTAACTTTAAATAACATTATGCTTGCAAGGTAAGAGGGACACTTATATACAAGTATATGAAGCGTCATTGGTGCGTCCACCGTACCTTCATTACATTGTTCACATTTCGTTATTGTTGTCACTATTGGTTCTTACACGTGATAAATCTTACTGTGGTTTCCGTGCACTAAATTTTTATAACTATGTACGCGTCCATAATTACGTAATTCCTTGCATAGTCCACACAGTGCATTTAATAATGTGTAGGGGAAAAACCAAATGAATGAACCTGTGATGAGTGTGACTGAGCCACCATAGGGTCCTTTCAGCTATATCATCACATGCCACTCTTAACCAGATTCTGAATCAATCTTTAACTAGACCACTCAAGGGTCTATTTTCGAATCATGGAATGGTACTATATAATCCAAGGGTCTTAACTACCACGTAGAAACCCATTAAGGATTTAAGATGGTACCTTTTGAATATACTATTATGAATCCCTCATATGAGGATATGGAAGATTCTATGAGGATTTGGATAACGAAAATCGGATCTCATAATAAAAGAGAACACCTAAACACATAATCGCATTAATCGTTTAACTTGACCTTTAATTTGTTATCTTTGGACACGGGTATTTAAAGCATTCCAGGAATCCAATCCGTGGATTTCATTGGCACTTTAAATATTATCAAGAATCTAACTATGAAGATAGGAAGATCATAATAGGAATTTGGTTTGTCCTTATGGAGTTGTAATATACATATTAAGGTATACAAGGAATCCAATCAGGGCTCCGATTTGAAATTCCATGGGCTTGCGTCCCAAATCTGCATAACTCTTTTGACGGCTTCTAGCGGTCACAAGATTATCGCGGATTTTCTTGATCTTGTCTGTTGTTTCCAGAATGAGCACAGGTCCAGTAAGCTGAGCTTCACCGTTCTCATTCCAACAGACAGGTGAATGACGTTTTCGACCGTAGAGAGCTTCGAATGGTGCCATCTTAATGCTAGTATGATAACTATTATTGTATGAGAACTCAATCAATGGCAAGTGAGAATCCCAATTACCACCAAAATCTATCACGCATGCTCTAAGCATATCCTCCAAAGTTTGAATCGTCCTCTCAGATTGACCATCTGTTTGGGGATGATAAGCAGTGCTTAGATTCAGTTGGGTTCCCAAAGCAGATTGCATGGTCTTCCAAAAATGAGATGAAAATCGAGCATCACGATCCGAAATGATATCCAAGGGAACACCATGTCGTGATACAATCTCGTCTACATAGATCTTGGCAAGCTTTTCAGTAGAGAAATCCTCACAGATTGGTAAGAAGTGAGCAGATTTTCTCAAACGATCAACTAGGACCCAAATAGCATCGTGACCTTTAGACGTATGCGGTAACTTGGTGATGAAATCCATTGCAATGTTCTCCCATTTCCAAACCGGTATCTCTGGTTGTACAAGCAAACCAGAAGGTCGTTGATGTTCCGCCTTGACTTTGAGACAAGTTAGGCATTTCAATACATACAAGGCAACATCCTTCTTCATACCAGGCCACCAATACTGGGTACGAAGATCCTTGTACATTTTGTCAGCACCAGGATGGATAGAATATCGAGACTTATGAGATTCGTCCATTACTAAGGTGCGAAGATCGTCCTGATTCGGAATCCACAAACGATTCTCAAAATAGAGTAAACCATCATCTTTCCTTTCGAGTTTAAGCTCAAGTTGAAGCGGTAGCTCATACTTCAATAAGTCTTTGATCACACAAGATCGTTGAGTTTGAAGAACACGAGATTGAAAATCAGATAGAGTTTGAACAGAATGAAGCTTGACTCGTTTCTTTCGACTAAGCACATCGGCTACGACATTCGCCTTGCCAGGGTGGTAGCGGATATCGCAATCATAATCATTTAAGAGTTCAACCCAACGTCGTTGCCTCATGTTCAGTTCCTTCTGATTGAGAATATGCTGGAGACTTTTGTGGTCTGTGAAAACCACATACTTCGTTCCATAGAGGTAGTGTCTCCAGATTTTAAGCGCAAAAACCACATCTCCTAACTCAAGATCATGAGTCGTATAGTTCTTCTCGTGAATTTTCAATTGTCTAGACGCATACGCTATGACTTTACCACGTTGCATAAGAACGCAACCAAGTCCTAGATTCGACGCGTCACAATAGATAACAAAATCATCGTTTCCCTCAGGCAGAGATAAAACAGGAGCATCACAGAGCTTTCGTTTCAGCGTTTGGAACGCTTCTTCTTGTTTAGGTCCCCACTCAAAAGGCTTATTTTTCTGAGTCAAAGCAGTGAGTGGAACCGCGATCTTCGAGAAATTAGAAATAAACCGTCGATAATAACCAGCAAGACCAAGAAAAGAACGAACTTCTATAGGTGTCGTTGGTGTATTCCAATCCTTAATTGCAGCAATCTTGGATGGATCTACATGAATACCCTGCTCATTGATAATATGACCCAAGAACTGAACTTCTTTAAGCCAGAATTCACACTTGGAGAATGTAGCAAAAAGTTGTTCCTTCTTTAGGAGTTCCAACGTCAAACGAAGGTGTTGTTCGTGATCGGCTCGAGACCTTGAATAAATGAGAATATCGTCGATGAACACAATGATGAACTTATCTAAATAAGGTTTACAAACCCTATTCATTAAGTCCATGAAGATAGCTGGGGCATTCGTCAAACCAAAAGGCATGACAGTGAACTCGTAATGCCCATATCTTGTACGGAAAGCAGTTTTGGGAATATCTTCTTCGAATATACGAAGTTGATGATACCCAGAACGCAGGTCGATCTTGGAAAAGCATGAAGCACCTTGCAGCTGGTCGAAGAGATCATCAATTCTAGGTAGGGGATATCGATTCTTAATGGTAAGCTTATTAAGCTCACTATAATCGATACGCATTCGAAAAGATCCATCTTTCTTTTTCACAAAGATGACAGGAGCTCCCCAAGGTGAAAAGCTCGGATGGATGAATCCTTTATCAGACAACTCTTGAAGCTGTTTTGATAACTCTTGCATTTCCGACGGTGCAAGACGATAAGGTGCTTTCGCAATCGGGTTGGCATTGGGTACAAGGTCAATATGAAACTAGACTTGACGAACTAGAGGCAAACCAGGCAGTTCATCAGGAAACACCTCTGGATAATCCCGAACAATCGGAATATCCTGAATACTCTTGCTCTTGCCCTTCTCCTCGGTGACATGTGCCAGGAAAGTGACATATCCTTTTCGCAAATAACTTTGAGCCTTCGTACACGACATAAGCTTCAAACCACCTGATGGCTTCTCTCCACGAACTTCCAGAATATCGCCAGACGGAAGAGGAATACGAACAATCTTATCGAAACAAACCACCTCAGCATGATGTTTGCTTAGCCAATCCATCCCCATGATAATATCGAAACTCCCAAGTTGCATCGGCGTGAGGTCGATGGGAAAAAGATGGTTATCAAGGTTTAACTGACAATCACGAATAACAGAATCGAGAAGAAGAGGTTTACCAGTAGCAACTTCGACAGATAAGGGTATCCTTAGTTATCTAACCAAGGAATTAAAGTGATTACTCAGATTGCCAATTTCGTTTCTTAGAATGAAACGAGCACTTAGCATCTTCGAGGAAATCATGAGCGATCATATAAATAAGAGAACTACAAATATGGTTCTTTTGGTGTAGGTATCATAGGGTATGCCATACACACATGCAACTATTTTTGTACATCGGAATTGCAAATAAAGATTTATTTATAAACAAAAATCGATTGTTTCCGAGTTCAAAGGAAAACACTAGAAACATAACATAAGATTCGGATTATTCAAAGCAGCAGCTTCTTCTAATCGGCCAAATGCTCATCCATGGATCGGATTTGCATTGACAAACTTTGGGCATTTGTTCCTGAAATGACCCATTTTGCCATAGTTGTAGCAAGTACTAGGCGGAAAACGAGCTCGTGCTGGATTTGCTTGAACAACAGTAGGATTTGCAACAATTTTATTTTGGATCGCATAACGACATGTTTTGACCAAATGTCCCCATCGTCCACAGTGGGTACATTTGAAACATGGTGTTTGATCTGGATGATGACCATTGCATTGATTGCACAAGGGAGCAGTTCCTAAGTACGGCTTCTTGGCTGGTTGTGCTGCCACATGGCTAGGTTTTGCTTGATTTGGTGTAACGGCTACGGGAGACATTCTAGAGGAAGTGAAAGACATAGGAGAAAATCGAGCATCACGATCCGAAATGATATCCAAGGGAACACCATGTCGTGATACAATCGCGTCTACATAGATCTTGGCAAGCTTTTCAGTAGAGAAATCCTCACAGATTGGTAAGAAGTGAGCAGATTTTGTCAAACGATCAACTACGACCCAAATAGCATCGTGACCTTTAGACGTATGCGGTAACTTGGTGATGAAATCCATTGCAATGTTCTCCCATTTCCAAACCGGTATCTCTGGTTGTACAAGCAAACCAGAAGGTCGTTGATGTTCCGCCTTGACTTTGAGACAAGTTAGGCATTTCAATACATACAAGGCAACATCCTTCTTCATACCAGGCCACCAATACTGGGTACGAAGATCCTTGTACATTTTGTCAGCACCAAGATGGATAGAATATCGAGACTTGTGAGATTCGTCCATTACTAAGGTGCGAAGATCGTCCTGATTCGGAATCCACAAACGATTCTCAAAATAGAGTAAACCATCATCTTTCCTTTCGAGTTTAAGCTCAAGTTGAAGCGGTAGCTCATACTTCAATAAGTCTTTGATCACACAAGATCGTTGAGTTTGAAGAATACGAGATTGAAAATCAGATAGAGTTTGAACAGAATGAAGCTTGACTCGTTTCTTTCGACTAAGCGCATCGGCTACGACATTCGCCTTGCCAGGGTGGTAGCGGATATCGCAATCATAATCATTTAAGAGTTCAACCCAACGTCGTTGCCTCATGTTCAGTTCCTTCTGATTGAGAATATGATGGAGACTTTTGTGATCTGTGAAAACCACACACTTCGTTCCATAGAGGTAGTGTCTCCAGATTTTAAGCGCAAAAACCACAGCTCCTAACTCAAGATCATGAGTCGTATAGTTCTTCTCGTGAATTTTCAATTGTCTAGACGCATACGCTATGACTTTACCACGTTGCATAAGAACGCAACCAAGTCCTAGATTCGACGCGTCACAATAGACAACAAAATCATCGTTTCCCTTAGGCAGAGATAAAACAGGAGCATCACAGAGCTTTCGTTTCAGCGTTTTGACCGCTTCTTCTTGTTTAGGTCCCCACTCAAAAGCCTTATTTTTCTGAGTCAAAGCAGTGAGTGGAACCGCGATCTTCGAGAAATTAGAAATAAACCGTCGATAATAACCAGCAAGACCAAGAAAAGAACGAACTTCTATAGGTGTCGTTGGTGTATTCCAATCCTTAATTGCAGCAATCTTGGATGGATCTACATGAATACCCTGCTCATTGATAATATGACCCAAGAACTGAACTTCTTTAAGCCAGAATTCACACTTGGAG
Source organism: Helianthus annuus (assembly GCF_002127325.2). NCBI lineage: Eukaryota > Viridiplantae > Streptophyta > Magnoliopsida > Asterales > Asteraceae > Helianthus > Helianthus annuus. The sequence continues at coordinate 108,620,540 of NC_035448.2, forward strand.
AATGTAGCAAAAAGTTGTTCCTTCTTTAGGAGTTCCAACATCAAACGAAGGTGTTGTTCGTGATCGGCTCGAGACCTTGAATAAATGAGAATATCGTCGATGAACACAATGATGAATTTATCTAAATAAGGTTTACAAACCCTATTCATTAAGTCCATGAAGATAGCTGGGGCATTCGTCAAACCAAAAGGCATGACAGTGAACTCGTAATGCCCATATCTTGTACGGAAAGCAGTTTTGGGAATATCTTCTTCGAATATACGAAGTTGATGATACCCAAAACGCAGGTCGATCTTGGAAAAGCATGAAGCACCTTGCAGTTGGTCGAAGAGATCATCAATTCTAGGTAGGGGATATCGATTCTTGATGGTAAGCTTATTAAGCTCACTATAATCGATACACATTCGAAAAGATCCATCTTTCTTTTTCACAAAGATGACAGGAGCTCCCCAAGGTGAAAAGCTCGGACGGATGAATCCTTTATCAGACAACTCTTGAAGCTGTTTTGATAACTCTTGCATTTCCGACGGTGCAAGACGATAAGGTGCTTTCGCAATCGGGTTGGCATTGGGTACAAGGTCAATATGAAACTCGACTTGACGAACTGGAGGCAAACCAGGCAGTTCATCGGGAAACACCTCTGGATAATCCCGAACAATCGGAATATCCTGAATACTCTTGCTCTTGCCCTTCTCCTTGGTGACATGTGCCAGGAAAGCGACATATCCTTTTCGCAAATAACTTTGAGCCTTCGTACACGACATAAGCTTCAAACCACCTGATGGCTTCTCTCCACGAACTTCCAGAATATCGCCAGACGGAAGAGGAATACGAACAATCTTATCGAAACAAACCACCTCAGCATGATGTTTGGTTAGCCAATCCATCCCCATGATAATATCGAAACTCCCAAGTTGCATCGGCGTGAGGTCGATGGGAAAAAGATGGTTATCAAGGTTTAACTGACAATCACGAATAACAGAATCGAGAACAAGAGGTTTACCAGTAGCAACTTCGACAGATAAGGGTTTCCTTAGTTATCTAACCAAGGAATTAAAGTGATTACTCAGATTGCCAATTTCGTTTCTTAGAATGAAACGAGCACTTAGCATCTTCGAGGAAATCATGAGCGATCATATGAACAAGAGAACTACAAATACGGTTCTTTTGGTGTAGGTATCATAGGGTATGCCATACACACATGCAACTATTTTTGTACATCGGAATTGCAAATAAAGATTTATTTATAAACAAAAATCGATTGTTTCCGAGTTCAAAGGAATACACTAGAAACATAACATAAGATTCGGATTATTCAAAGCAGCAGCTTCTTCTAATCGGCCAAATGCTCATCCATGGGTCGGATTTGCATTGACAAACTTTGGGCATTTGTTCCTGAAATAACCCATTTTGCCATAGTTGTAGCAAGTACTAGGCGGAAAACGAGCTCGTGCTTGATTTGCTTGAACAACAGTAGGATTTGCAACAGTTTTATTTTGGATCGCATAACGACATGTTTTGACCAAATGTCCCCATCGTCCACAGTGGGTACATTTGAAACATGGTGTTTGATCTGGATGATAACCATTGCATTGATTGCACAAGGGAGCAGTTCCCAAGTACGGCTTCTTGGCTGGTTGTGCTGCCACATGGCTAGGTTTTGCTTGATTTGGTGTAACGGCTACGGGAGACATTCTAGAGGAAGTGAAAGACATAGGAGAAAACTTGGCTGGTTGTGCTGCCCTTACGCTTCTTTGACTTTTTCGGAGGCTCGGCTTCTGCTTTCTTTGATGCTTCTTGGGTGGCTTCGTTATTGAGACGAGACATGGCGACAACTAATTCAACAGTCTTCAGGATAACTTCGCCTATTTGCTGGGCAAATTTGGCAGTTTCTCGGACATTTGAATGTCGTTGCGACGATGAGACATTCTAGAGGAAGTGAAAGACATAGGAGAAAACAAGTGAAACGTTATCGGATAATTAAAACAGAATAACAACGCATAAAAGGTACGATCATATGTTTGTTACTTAAGGCAAACAAACATGATGACGTTTAATCAAAGTAAACGGGTCACATTAATGTATCACCGAAGACATGCTCGCCTATAAGTGAACACTCACCCCAAGAGTTCCCAGGTAAGAGTGACTGGCCCGATACTGCGGATTTGTACGAACACTCTAGCCTTAGACAGAAAATTTAGGGTACAGGCATTCACTCTTCCAGTTTGCACATGTTCACATTATTTAGAACACAAATTTCGAATCCGTTTTGAAAACCAATCATCTGTTCTAGGATGATTTATTGTAAGGTTTTGAACCCTTTAAGTTTTCAAATCTCGTCAAAGAACAAATCGCGGCGGAAATTGTCGGGGAGTGTTGTAACAGAATCATTGTTTCAAAACACACGGAAATTTGAAGTTTCGATTTATTAAACATTAAATATTTACATCGTCTGGAAATCTAAATAAACAAGTTTATTAAGTTACTAAGGCCTCGTCCAGTCCTATGTGAGTATGCATCCTAGCAATCAACATCATTCAACAACACCTGAAACATATGTGAAAACAAAGTCAGCAAAGAAATGCTGGCGAGTACATAGGTTTTGTGAGAGTGTCAGATTCATGGCTCGTTTATACGTTGGAATAAATTGTGCAACCTCGTTAATTGTCATTAGAAAACCTTGTTTTATAAAATGTTTGTATCGTAAAATGAATAACCGAATCAAAATAGTTTGGTTATAATTTATAAACCTCGAAGCCATGAATCTTAACCCAAAACATTTGTTTTCGTAAACCAAATCTTAAATCATTCTCGTAATAAAATTCGTATAGTTTATATCGTTTCGAAAACCTCATTTGTGTGACATCGCTTCCAATTGTTTACCCAAGTGAACTAAATAACGCTCCGATATGTAATATGATGAAAACATATATATGTAGGAAGTACCAGCGGCGTATCCACCATGCCTTCATCACATCACCCCCGTCCCGTTATCTAAACACTAACCGAGACCAATCGTTTACCCAAATCGTTTAATTCGTTAAACATCGCTTTAGTCGTTTAAATCATTCTCGTTTTAGATCGTGGAACTACTTTTGGTCATCTCGCTAATAACATTCAAACCTGTGTGACTCGTCTATTGTTCAACTCGTTTTCGCATTAACAAACCTCCAAAGGGTAAGTTAACAATCATCAGATTCGGTCGTTACCCACCTAACCCACACATAACCATGGGTTCGGTCTGATAACGGGATTTGTCGGATCCTATGGTACCATAACCTAGTACTGGTCGGTTCGGCCAAAATTAATGAATGCCGTTCGTTATGTCATTACAACCAACAAATTCGTTCACATTATCGAAATCGTTATTAGTTTAGTATAAACCATCTTACTCGTTTTGAAACCATCGTTAAAACATCGAAATCATTTTGATACATATGAATCACCCCAAAACAATTGAAAACAGTAAAATAGGGGAACTATGTACTCACCTTCGGGTGCGTTTTTAAATGTTAACACAATCCCTCAATTGTTTATCCACCCTAAATTAAATAAGATTGATTTTTAATAATCAAAAACCACACTTTGACATGCAAAATACTACTTAGGTCATTTCTGATTGAGTAAACTGCCATTTTGGTCCCTGTGGTTTGGGTACTTTTGCCATTTTAGTCCAAATCTCAAACTTTTTACATCTGGGTCCCTGTGGTTTGCATTTTGTTGCCATTTTGGTACAAATTTCAAATCAGGTCAGATTTCTAAAAAAACCCTGATTTTTTTCCTTTTTCTCAGGGGCATTTTGGTCATTATACCCCCCATTTAGAGTTCATCTTCCCCAAAAAAACCCAGTTCATCTCCCCAGTAGATATCAAGAATCTACTAAAAATGAACGAATCTAATTTCAACATAAAGCTTTTGGAGAATGTTAAATTCGATCTGAATATATAACAAAACTACAATATCTAAAATTTAATATATACAGAATCATAAAACTCGTATTCGATTTCACAGACCAATATTCAAACCCATCATCTTCTTCAACATGTCCCTAAACCTTTTGGTCATTTTGGTCATCAACTGGCTTCATCATCGCCACTACCACCACCACCACCGGCCACCCAACTACGTCAAACAGCCGCCGTCACCACCTCACCAAACCCAAAGCAAAATCCGAACAAAACCCGAACCATTAAACCTCTTCCTGGTAACCCGAGCCAAAATCAAAGCCTGACCATATCATCACCTCCATTACCGTCGCCGCCGCTGGGTTCCGTTGTCGGCGGTTCCGTCGAGTAACATCACCACTGACACCATCATTAACATCAGCAACCTTCATCGTCTTCATCAGAAACATACAAGAAAACGAGGAACTGAGAGGAGTGCTTACCGGGTCCTGCTACTGCCGCTGTGTGCCGTCACCGGCACCGGAACCCTCGTCTGAATCAGAGATCGAGATGGAGATATCGAGAGATTGGGGGTGGATGTGGATAAACTGTATTTTTGTGTGAAGAGTTGATCTGGGTTTGATGATCTGGGTTTGATGAAGGTAGTTCAGGTTGGATGAGGGCGGTGGTGGTTCAGGTGCTTCTGGTTCTTCTTTGCTCACTGTCATATAACCCTAAGTGAAGGGTAATAAACTGTAGATAAAGAGAGAAAAGAGAGAGATATGGGTTTTTTGGTGATGATCTGCAAATAGAGAGAGAGAAAAAAGAGAGAGAGAGAGAGAGAGAGACAGGGTTTTTTTTGGTGATCTGCAGATAGAGAGGAGATAAGAGAGACATACAGGGTTTTTTTGAAAATGACCAAAATGCCCCTTCAGAAAAGGACAAAATAGCAGGGTTTTTTTTTGAGAAATCTGATCTGATTTGAGTTTTGGACCAAAATGGCAACAAAATGCAAACCACAGGGACCCAGATGTAAAAAGTTTGAGATTTGGACTAAAATGGCAAAAGTGCCCAAACCACAGGGACCAAAATGGCAGTTTACTCTTTTAGTTTTAATATATATGAAACTCGACTGTTTTCGGACATTTAAATAAAATGGTTAACTTATTCCAAAAATTCCCAAATTTTGACAGAACGTCTTACCCGAACCAAATATTATTGTGTAAAAATATCGGAGTCTAGTTCATTACCAATATTTTATAAAAATACATTTTCCTGACTGCAATTCAGATTTGTTACTTTCTGATCGCAGTCTATGGAATAATTCACTAATAATTAATCGTAAGCCCGTTTAATGTAATTCCAGTTGGAGGATCACGGTGACAACGGTGACCATCTACAGTATAAATTTCATGATCTAACCCTACACAGAATTTAAGTTATGACTGAAAACAGGATGCATATTTCAGCAGCAAAAATTCAGCTTAAGCTGCTGTTACGAAATGGTTCTTTAAAAATAGGAAACGGAGTCCAAAAATTATGATTCCAGTGCCATTAGAACCGTATTTCATAATATATAAATCCAGACTTCAGAAAATACATTTTTCATTAAGTTATGATGCGGTTACAGCCAGTTAAAGGCGGCTGGAAAAGCAGATCAGCAAGCTGTTTTCAGTCTTTTAACATTATAAAGTGTGTTCGATTGATTCCGTTAACATGTTTAGCGATCACAATAATACTTACAGCAGATTATTACTTATATATATCAGATTTATCAAGCATCATCATATTTCATCATCATTTTAACACTACTTAAACCATACTTCATCTTTAGTTAGTTATACTTCAAGACTTGTTTAAGTTTCTTTAGAGTTCCTATCTTTTTGATCTTTAACATCATTAACCACTTAAATAACAAGTAAAATACAAGGATCTAAGTGCTTACCACTAGCACAAGGCTAGGAGAGTTCGAGTGTAGAAAAGTGGTGGATAAAAGAAAACGAGAGTGGTCCTTCGACTTCCGAACGCACCAAGCTTCGTTGTTGACCTCCTTGCACCTTTGTGTATGTATGGTTTGCTTGCAAGAAGCTTGAAGGTGGTGGTATGAGGGCTGATGGTGGCTGCCGAAATGAAGAAGAGAGGGAGAGGAGAGTGAAGCTTTGGTGAAGTGTTTATGAGAAGTGAAGTGGTGATCTTATGGGTACCTTTAAAATCCATAATCTCTAATTACCCAATGTATAACATGTATGGAAGATATTAGACAACTATTAATAAAATAATCAACATTGTAAGGGTGTGTCCCCCACATGGGGACCGATCGGTTATAGGGGGGTTTGGTTTGATTTGAACTTCATAGTTAGAGTTTAGTTGGTTTAGTTAGAAGGTTAAACTAACTACTTGTGTGTTATGTATTATAGCGGGTGTTAGGGTATTTGTCACACCCCTATTTTCCACGTGTCACCGGTGGGCCCGGTGGGGGTACCGTGACGTAGTTGATATCGTCATAGTCAAACAATACAATATTAAATGCACAGCGGAAGAAAAAGATAATTATATTACAATCCAATATAAAGTAATATCCAAGTATTACAAACGGAATGTAAAGGATCCACAGGCGGATCAAAATAAAGAGGAAACTTATTCAACAAACTTTAACATCTAAGCTTGCGAGACTTCTATTTGATGCTAGGAGAGACCAGCCTATTACGCGTAGTACCTGCACTTAGTCTTTTTGGGAAAATACGTCAGTTTACACTGGTAAATACAATTTAACTGACTTACTTTGAAAATGTTTTAAAAATTGATTTGAATGCCCGCGGCACAAAACTTTTTATAACTTGGGATACTTATTTGCTTAATAATCTTGTAAAAGAATTACATGTTTGTTATGCGTTCAGTTGCCCGGGTCGTACCGGGTTAAAGATTAATAGACACACCACTTAATATAATTCCGCCGCGAGACTTCTCTCGTCCGACGATTATACTTCATTGAAATGCACTACGGGTGTACGCCTACACCCGTGTGCTAAGGTCGTGGCCATTCTTTGAATGATGCCAAGGATATCCGGGACATGGTCATTAAACCCCCAAAGGCGTTAAACAAACAAAACATCATTTTTAAACGGGTTAATTTGACAACACTTAGCCATCAACTGGTTAAGGTCAGTTCCCCGACCAAGCGGTATTTTATATACCGTACCCCAAGCCCGTATAGGGAAAATAAGTTAAACGTATTTACCTGAGCAAATTTATACAATTTATCCCAGTCGTATACCACCAGCAAGTACAGATAGCTTTTACTGGGCTCCTAAATCTGGAACGAAGGTTTTTAATAACCTATTAGAATCCTAACGGGTCTTTAAATAAGCCTATGCTTAGACCGGTTAGTTTTCAAACGGAAGACACGGTTCAAACGCATGATAAAGCGAAGACCGGTTTAGAATGTGGTTTTGACCCGACAAGCTTGTATGCTTGTTTAATATGGGTAACTTAAAACCCGACAAGCTTGTATGCTTGTTTAATATGGGTAACTTAAACACATTCTGAATTTTGAGACAAAAACGATATGGTTTGACCCGTTTCGGTTAATATATGCAAACTAGTTACATACGTCGATCCAAACGCGAGAAGTGCGTAATGGGTAACCAAAAGAGTCATATACAGGTTTCCTAAGTCAATATGCCTTAAATATGATGTGATATCAGTAAGATACCTTCCGTTATGCCCAAAATGAATTTAAAACCAATTTATGCCCCGAAGGGGTATTTTGGTCTTTTTAAAGGTTATAAAAGAGATCAAATATAAATCCGAGGTTCAGGTCTGATTTGATTAGTAAAGATACTTAGTTTACTAAGTTACATCAGTAGGGTATTACCTATATGTGAAATTTATCATTTATAACCATACTATGCACTGTAGGGGCATTTTGGTAATTTCACATAGGCTTAAAAGGTCAAAACTGGAAACCTAAGTTTAAATCTTTTCCTTACTGTTAAAATGTAAAAATTTTCTGAATATATCAGTAGGCATCAACCCTTATATGTTTAAAATAGTTTTGATACATACTATGCGTTAAAAACGCTTAAAAAGGCGATTTAGAGCCATTTCCGGGTTTTCAAAGAAAAGCTGATATTTTTATTATTCCAGAAGCCTCAAAATACTTTATTATCATATTAGATCAGTAGAAAAAGGTTTGGGGTCAAAAGGATTTGTAAAACTCATTTTATAGCCCAAAAGGGCAAAACCGGCAATTACCGAATCAAGCTTAAAACCTTATGTTATGCTCAGCCTAAAAATAATTAAAAATCTTTAAAATCCCAAAATATTATTTTATATCAGTGGGTAAAAGGTTTGGTATCAAAAATTGGGTTTAGATAGGTTATACGCTAATTATGCCGTTTAATTAATAAAAAGCTTTTTAATTACGCTATTGAGCATAACTCCTAATCTAGGCCTCCAACTGATGTCAAATTTTAGGGACATGTTTATATATCAGTAATAAAGGTTTCTATTCTTTCATATTTTCAAAAATATCATTTCATAGTCAAAAGGGCATAACGGTCAATAGTTAGGCATATAACGGAAACTTGCAATGAACAGGATAACTAAGGATCCAGGTTGTATAACCTCGGAGGGTTATACTAACCTATAACCTGGTCCTAAAAGAATCCTAAGGCATATCTAAACTAAGCTAAATCGGGTCAGAACTGAAAGTCAAAGCAAAAGTCAACTTTTGCGACTTTCGGTTCCGAACCAAGCCTATACTTAGAATTGTCGGGTTGAACATGCTTAGGCATGTTCAACTAATATTTACCAAGTTATTAATGTGGCAAAACTGATTTTATGACTTTTAATTTAATAGTTATGCATTTTATTTATTTAAGACTAACCCGTTTCACTTTCATTTGACCCGACAATTAAACTAAGTAAATGATGCGTGTCAGTGTGTATATGTTTTTAATAAATAATTAAGCCCTTTTTACACTTTTAACCAAGTTTTAAATTTATAAAACACGATATTCACTAACACTAAACACACATATGGGCAAGTGCACCCATCGTGGACGTAGTATAGTGTTGGTAAGATACCGAGGTCGTCCAAGGACACAAGAGCTTTTAATACCGGTTTATCCTCAACGTCTAACCAAATCAAAAAGTTAGAAAAATGTTTTAAACTAAGAAAAATAAAAACTAACTAAATGCTGAAAAATAAAATAAAATAAAAACAGATAGACAAGATGAATCACTTGGATCCGACACGTGTATTAGTATAACCTTTGATTATTTTTGCACTTTTGCACTTGTTTAAGAGATTATCTTAGTTATTGTAGTAGGCCCCTCTTTTGAAGGCGACGTTACCCTCAACCCAGTAGTTTGAGTCAGCAAGGATACAATCCTAAAGGGTCGGATTATTGAAAGATAATGAATTAAGTTATTAATGCAAATTATGGTAGGCCCCGCTTTTGGCGGTGACGTTACCCTCGGCTAAGTAGTCTGAGTCAGCAGGGATACAGTCCTAAATAGCCGGGTTATAGTATTAATAGTAGTTAGCTTATGAGGGGGTCAAAGAGTTTGGATCCCCGCCATCCAATACCTATGGGCATTGAAGGAGATCCTACTAAATTTGACCCAGGTCCCAAGCAGGACCTCTAAACGCTGAACAAGGGCAAGACCCTTACCAAACCGTTCCCTTAACCCCCGACCAGGTAGCCAACATACCTCCATATAGACCGTGGAGATATGAATGGTGAAAATCTTTTATTTTATATAGACAGTAAAATAATGCCAAGACACCACGGACAAACGATAAGGAAAGATCACCTTCAACATAAGTAACAAGTTATTAAAGTCATTAATACAAAACCAAATAAAAAGTGCAAAAGATTAAAAATAAAAAGTATTATACTAAACACTTGTCTTCACCAAGTGATGTAAGAGACTTAGGCAAACATGGCCTTGATTGTCAAGAACTCTTACGATCAATCTTGGATCCCGAGACGACTCACACACTCTACGATGGACAATGGATGATGGTGGTGGATGATGGTGTTATGGTGGTGGTGGGTGGTGGATGAGGTGTGAGAGAGGTGGTGTGCCAAGGGATGAGAGAGAATGAAACCAAGCTCCTCTATTTATAGGCTGGACAGAACGCTGGACACGGCCCCGTGTCCGCTGGACACGGCCCCGTGCCCGTCTGACACTCTCTCTCTTCATTAATTGTAATTGCGAATTACAATTAATGCGCCTGCTGTACTTTCAACACGCCCCCGTGCTCGCTGGACACGGCCCCGTGCCCAGCAATGGAAGCTTCTACTGGTTTGTCTTATCTGCTGCTTCCTGGGCACGCCCCCGTGTTCGCTGGACACGGGGCGTGTTCAGACTCTGTTTTCTTCTCTTTGTCTTGGGAGGTGCCGTTGAGGGTCCGGGCAGTCCACTTTTGTTCCTTTTCTCGTAATTATGGTAGAATTAGTGGTCTTTTTGCTTCTTTTGTGATTTTGAGCTCATTTCATCCTGAAAATACAAAAGGAAGACAAAAACACTCTTTTTCCAACATTAGTACTTAAAAAGGGTTAGTTTTATGCCTTAATTGATGTGTTTTATATGTTGCATTTTACACACATCAAATACCCCCACACTTGAACTTTTGCTTGTCCTCAAGCAAAACTCTTTTAATGTGGCTTACACTCCCAAATGGAATAGGTAGAAGAGAAGTTTTTTTTTTTTTTTTTTTTTTTTTTTTTAGCTTGTCCTAGAGTGTCGGGAATCCAAGGTTTGTATAGGTTTTATTTTTATTTTATTTACAATCCTATTCGTCATGATTTATTTTGAACTTTTCATAAGATAAACTACTTATTTGGGCATAACATGCCTTTTTTAAAATTCCATTTATATACAAGTTCACATACCTCACGGGAGATCACTCAATCACTCGGCCGAAGGTGTATATTTAAGTGAATCGCTCGAGAGCGGCACGGACTTACGTTTTCCATAGGCTTGCCAAGCGATCAATCCTCCTCCTTTTTAACTTTTTACCTTTGTAAATATCAAGAGGACTTTTGGGGTGAAGGCTTGGGTTTAAAGGTGGGTAGTTGGTTAGTGGTTAGTAAAAAGGGCGAAAATCGTAACAAGTGTCGGTTTTCATAAAATACCTTATTTTTAGTGACATTTATTTTTGAAGTATTTCTCCAAACAAGCTTTTGTAGCTTTTGTTTGTTTTTGACTTCATTATTCATATTTTTTTTTCGTCACGTAAAGGGTATGTTTATGAAAAACCGAGCTTGTTACTAAAATAAGGGTGAAAAAATGAAAAAGGTTTTTGGTGGGTAAAAAAAAAATTGTTTTGGGGGTAATGAAATGAAAGGTTTAGGCTCAAAGGGGTTTTTCTAGGGGGATTTTGGGTAGGTAAAAAAAATGAAAAATAATGGTTTTGAAAGAAAAATAGTTAGTCCTAATGCCTCCATCTTTTACTTACTTGGGTTTAAGTTGGTAAGGACCGGGAATGTATCGTCGTGGCAAGTTCTAGATTTGTAAAGACCGAGCGGCTATTCACACAAGAAACGAAAAATGAGCATTTAATCTAAATATGTATATTTTTATGCTCAATAAAGGCTCAAAACTCACTTTTGTGGGAATGGGTTTTTAATGTGACCAAGCATATATAATCGAATTTTTAACTAGACTTCTTATACCGTTTCATAATTTTCTTATGTTAGTTCTTTTTATCACGACGCTATCGGTTGTAAAAAAAAAATATAACCCTTTTATAACTTGTTATTCCCAACTTAAACTAAGACAAGTAAATAAAAAAAAAAATTGAAAAAGTTTTTGAAAAAATTTGGGGTGTTTAGCGGTTCCAATAGAGTTTTGTGTAAGGCTTGTTTTAGGATTTTGCAAAATTTCAAGGTTTTAGCATTCCCCCCCACACTTAAATTACACATTGTCCTCAATGTGTCCAAAAATAAAGTTTTTGGTTGATTAGAATATGTAAAAGTGTGTTTAAAAACAAAGTTTTGTGTTACTGGCGCCCTGGACACGGCCCCGTGTTGACCGGGCACGACCCCGTGGTCAAGTGCCAGTAACAAAAATTATAGAATTGAAACAGAAGCCTGGATACGGGGGCGTGTCCGCTGAACACGGCCCGTGTCCAGTTACCTGAACTGGGTGATTTCCTGCAGGGGGCTCAGCACGGGGCCGTGTTGGTTGGGCACGGCCCGTGTGGAGCCTTCTGTTATGGAGATTTTGTCGGTTTGTTCTGTTCTTCTGCATGGTTCCATTTTTTCTCGTTCCCTTTTTCATCCATTACCACCATGAGTGTGATTTATTCTGTAAAAACTAAAAGATTAGACTAAACTAAGGATAGGTCCGCGGAATGCCTCCGTGGTGCGCCACGTTTATAAGGGTCCTTGGCTAGACCCGATTCCCGGTCACACGTCTTTTGATTGGAGTGCCTTGCCTCCCAAGTTACACCGTCGGAGAGCGGCATCCAAGCTTGAATCAATAACCTTCATGTAGTGGACCGGGTCGTCATCCTCTATTCTCTTCCCAACTCCAAACTTTACCTCATCGTCCCCATATCTCAAAGTTAGTGTCCCGTCATTCATGTCCACTACTGCTTGTGCGGTGGCAAGGAAAGGCCTCCCTAGAATAAGGGGGACCTCGGTGTCTTCCTCCATGTCGAGTATGACAAAGTCAACAGGATAAACGAATCTGCTTACCCTTACCAAGACATTCTCGATGACACCTTGCGGGAACTTGACCGATCGATCAGCGAGTTGTATGCTTATTTTTGTAGGGCTTGTGGTTCCCAAGCCAAGCCTTTTGAACATTGAAGAGGGCATGAGGTTAATGCTAGCCCCTAAGTCGGCCAAGGCATTGCGGACGGGAGATTCCCCTATTGAGCATGGAATCGTGAAACTTCCGGGATCGATCTTCTTTTGGGGTAGTTTATTGAGTACGAGGGCAGAGCATTCTTCGCCTAAGTTAACTAATTGCAAATTTTCAATTTTCTTTTTATGTGTAAGGAAGTCCCTCATAAATTTAGAGTATTTGGGCATTTGGGTTAGGACTTCGATAAAAGGAATATTGACATGCAATTGTTTTAGCAAACTTTCGAATTTTGCGAATTGCTCATTGGTTTTCTGACGAATTAACCTACCGGGGTACGGAACTCGAGGGGCCTTGGTAGGCTCTGTTGATGGGGGAGTGTCCTTCTCCTGCAGATGTGTTGGCGTTGATTCTTCCGTTGCTGGAGGTACTTCTGCAGGCCCTACGGTGCGGTTTCGTAGTGTGATGAGGTGAACTTGCGCCTTTGGGTTGGTTTCGGTATTGCTAGGTAATGCGCCTTGTGGTCTTTCGGAAAAATTTTGAGCTAGTTGATTTATTTGTTTTTCTATGTTTTGAATGCTAGCTTGTTGATTCCTAAAATTTGATTCTAATTGTAGGAATCTTTCCGAATTTTTCTTATCAGTGTCGGAGACAAGGCGAGATATGGTATCTTCGAGCCTCTCTCTTCCACTTTGTTGAGTGAAATTTTGCGACTCATTTCTTGATTGCTGAAAGTTCGTTCGTTGCGGTTGTTGGTTACTACTATTGCCGGGCTCCCTCCAACCAAGGTTTGGGTGGTTTCGCCATCCTTGGTTGTAGGTCCCTGTTGGAGGACCCGACGGCCTAGGTCTATTATCAATGTAGTTTACCATTTCTTGTTGTTCATCCGTTTCTTTCATGCAACTCCAATTTTCATGTGACCCACCACACCCTTCACAAGCCATGACCGAGACTGTTTTGGTCATTTCTAATTTTTTTATTTTTGAAGAAAGGGCCTCGATTTGGGCTTGTAAAGAGGTGCTTTCGTCTACCTTATGGGCGCCCGGGGCGATAGATTTATTTCCCCGGGGAGTGTGCCACTGAAAATTGGTTTGAGCAATTTCCTCAATCTGATTATATATTTCGTGTGGGCGACGATTACCTAAAAGTCCCCCGGAGCTAGAATCAAGTGTCTGCCTAGTATGTGGCAACAACCCATTGTAGAAAGTGGATACTTGTTGCCATATTGCGAGGCCGTGATGGGGACACTTGCGTAATAGCTCCTTGAACCTTTCCCAAGTTTCATATAAGGATTCCCCGTCCTCTTGTGAGTATGTGTTAATTTCAGCCATTAATTTAGCAGTTTTAGAAGGAGGGAAATACTTATATAGAAATTTTTGGGCTAGTTCATCCCAGGTGTTTACCGATCCAGCTGGGAGGGTGTTGAGCCAAGCTTTCGCTCGGTCTTTTAGTGAGAATGGAAACATACGAAGGCGGATGGCGTCGTTTGATGCTCCATTGATCCGAAAGGTATCACATATTTCTAAGAAATTAGTTATATGTAGATGGGGATCCTCGTCCGCGAGCCCGTGAAAGGTCGCGGAGTTTTGGAGCATTTGTATCAAGTGCGGTCGAAGTTCGAAGTTATTGGCTTCGACATTCGGGGCATTGATAGCGGCGCCGAGATTACCTACGGTGGGCCGTAAGTAATCCATGAGGGTACGTTGGTCCGCCATTGGGGGTGGATCACCCGAAACCTTCTCTTGGTTTTTGGCTTTTAACCTTTTTCTGAGAAAGCGTTCGGGTTCTTCTAATGGTTCCTTTATGTCTTTATTGGAACTGGAGCTCATACACTACGTGAAGTTGGTGTCGGGTTCCAAGTCCTGCAATAAAAACAGAAAAGAATGTTGGTCAGAAGGTTCACCACGGCCCCGTGTCTAGCGAACACGGCCCCGTGGTCGGAGTTACAGTGGTTGTTTTTCAGATCCCAGTTACTGGAAGTTGGACACGGCCCCGTGTTGCACCGACACGGCCCCGTGGTCAGCCTTCTGTAACTTGAAAAACAAAAACTGCCAGTAACGTTGCTGAGCACGGCCCGTGTCCGACCAGGCACGGCCCCGTGCTGAGCTCTGCAGAAGCTGAAAAATCTAAAAAAAATCCTAAAAATTAAAGAAAAATAAAAAGATGATTAGGCCGTTGATTCCTAACTTTCTTAAAATCCTTGTGTCCCCGGCAACGGCGCCAAAAACTTGCTGCGTGTCAGTGTGTATATGTTTTTAATAAATAATTAAGCCCTTTTTACACTTTTAACCAAGTTTTAAATTTATAAAACACGATATTCACTAACACTAAACACACATATGGGCAAGTGCACCCATCGTGGACGTAGTATAGTGTTGGTAAGATACCGAGGTCGTCCAAGGACACAAGAGCTTTTAATACCGGTTTATCCTCAACGTCTAACCAAATCAAAAAGTTAGAAAAATGTTTTAAACTAAGAAAAATAAAAACTAACTAAATGCTGAAAAATAAAATAAAATAAAAACAGATAGACAAGATGAATCACTTGGATCCGACACGTGTATTAGTATAACCTTTGATTATTTTTGCACTTTTGCACTTGTTTAAGAGATTATCTTAGTTATTGTAGTAGGCCCCTCTTTTGAAGGCGACGTTACCCTCAACCCAGTAGTTTGAGTCAGCAAGGATACAATCCTAAAGGGTCGGATTATTGAAAGATAATGAATTAAGTTATTAATGCAAATTATGGTAGGCCCCGCTTTTGGCGGTGACGTTACCCTCGGCTAAGTAGTCTGAGTCAGCAGGGATACAGTCCTAAATAGCCGGGTTATAGTATTAATAGTAGTTAGCTTATGAGGGGGTCAAAGAGTTTGGATCCCCGCCATCCAATACCTATGGGCATTGAAGGAGATCCTACTAAATTTGACCCAGGTCCCAAGCAGGACCTCTAAACGCTGAACAAGGGCAAGACCCTTACCAAACCGTTCCCTTAACCCCCGACCAGGTAGCCAACATACCTCCATATAGACCGTGGAGATATGAATGGTGAAAATCTTTTATTTTATATAGACAGTAAAATAATGCCAAGACACCACGGACAAACGATAAGGAAAGATCACCTTCAACATAAGTAACTAGTTATTAAAGTCATTAATACAAAACCAAATAAAAAGTGCAAAAGATTAAAAATAAAAAGTATTATACTAAACACTTGTCTTCACCAAGTGATGTAAGAGACTTAGGCAAACATGGCCTTGATTGTCAAGAACTCTTACGATCAATCTTGGATCCCGAGACGACTCACACACTCTACGATGGACAATGGATGATGGTGGTGGATGATGGTGTTATGGTGGTGGTGGGTGGTGGATGAGGTGTGAGAGAGATGGTGTGCCAAGGGATGAGAGAGAATGAAACCAAGCTCCTCTATTTATAGGCTGGACAGAACGCTGGACACGGCCCCGTGTCCGCTGGACACGGCCCCGTGCCCGTCTGACACTCTCTCTCTTCATTAATTGTAATTGCGAATTACAATTAATGCGCCTGCTGTACTTTCAACACGCCCCCGTGCTCGCTGGACACGGCCCCGTGCCCAGCAATGGAAGCTTCTACTGGTTTGTCTTATCTGCTGCTTCCTGGGCACGCCCCCGTGTTCGCTGGACACGGGGCGTGTTCAGACTCTGTTTTCTTCTCTTTGTCTTGGGAGGTGCCGTTGAGGGTCCGGGCAGTCCACTTTTGTTCCTTTTCTCGTAATTATGGTAGAATTAGTGGTCTTTTTGCTTCTTTTGTGATTTTGAGCTCATTTCATCCTGAAAATACAAAAGGAAGACAAAAACACTCTTTTTCCAACATTAGTACTTAAAAAGGGTTAGTTTTATGCCTTAATTGATGTGTTTTATATGTTGCATTTTACACACATCAGTAAACGTGGTAATTAGGAGGCGACCTTTTGAGGGTTAATCGCCTACCTAATTACGGTCACGTATCCATGTTCGTTGCGAACTATGGCTTAACTATTTAAAAGTCAAAGCGTTTATTGAACGCTTGACTTTTCGGCTATAACCGCTAAAAATTTAAACTAAGCACGAAAAGGGACTTACAAAGGGTCCAAGCAAGGAGGGTTGATCCTAAATTCTCAGGTATGAAGAGCAAAGTCCCCAACTTAGAGAATTCAAGATCAAGGTGCAAAAGAAATGAAGTGGGGAATGGGTATTTATAGGAAAACTAGAACCGTTAGGATCGTTCATCGTAAAACGAGCTTCGATCTCATCCGTACACATGTGCCCATGGTTTTGTGAAACCATGGGAGCCCATAGTTTCATTAAAACCATGTGCAAATGAGGGGAACAGCTGGAACAAGCTGGAATTTAGATTTTTCATTTTGGTCCCTTCCTAAGATAACTATGGCGAATGACAATTTTGGTCCCTGAACTTCAGAATCTTGCATTTTGGCTCATTTTTGACACGTTTAAGCCACGCTAACCTCATTTCAAGGATCTAAAATGAAGCTAAAGTATAGGGAACTCAAAACATGCTCAAAAATATTTTGGATGTCGGTTCGTTTGGTCGTACGGTTGCGTTGTTCGGTTAATTACGACGGAAGTCGTAACGAATGCAAAAACGATCCAAATTACGCGACGAATGGAATTTTATCATGCCAATCACTAAAATAAAATATTTTAATGATTACATAAATTTTTGGATGTCCGGATGTATTCAGAACGTAAGATATGCACGAAAATGCAAACTTGTGCACTTTTGACACTTTTAGTCCCTGCATGACTTAAAAGTTTATTTTTGCGCACCAAACACCTCTAAGCCTATATCTAAGCTATATAAAGGATAATTAGGGTATGTTTAACTCATGGACATATTCCAGAAGGTCCGTTATCAAACGATTCGACCTATTTTTTTCGTTTGACGCAAATAGTCCTTTAATTGCGCAAAGTAGCGCGAAATGCTGTTTAATGATATCCAAGCTTTCCATGGCCCATATTGATCATTCCCAAGCATGTACATAATGTTACTACGCTCTCGTTCGCTTAGATGGTCACCGAAAGGCGTAGATTCAAAAGTTGACGCTTTAGGCCCCTCTAATGCGCAAACTTGCGCATTTCATTAATTAATAGCATTGAAGCCTTATTTAATTCATATTAAGCATTCTTGGGAGTATTATTAAACACCAAAATGCTTCGGGTTCCCTAAAAGGTCATTCAGAGGTATAATTAAACATATTGACACTTTTAGTCCCTTATACTTACAAAGTTGCGCGTAACGTCACTTAAAGGCACAAAAGCCTTGGACGGCCAACGATTGGCATTCCTGAGAGCATAATCAAATATCATGAAGCTCTCGGTTTGTTAAAAGGTCACTCAGAGGTAAGAATTAGCATGTTGACGTTTTTAACCCTTTATTGCGCAAACTTTCAATTAAATACACAAACGACTACACTTGATCAACTAGTGGCTTATTTGTGAATATAAAACCATAAAAGGTTATTTAAAAACTTATTTAAGTTTTGTTAATACTTCCAGTTTGTTTATAATTAAAGTTTTTCGATTTTTCGAAAATTTAGTCCCTAAATTTCAAGGTTTGACTTTATTAGGGTTTATTACACGTGTCAATACATCATTGAACGTGATTTTACGAGGTGTTACATCCTCACCCCCTTAAAAGAAATCTCGACCTCGAGATTTGCTAAAATGATGGAAGTACTTTTTGTCGCATAATGGACTTAACTTCTATAGCATATCTGGGGCTTTTCCAAGCACCCCAGTTGACCTTTATAATAGGTATATGTATTCCTTTTGGAGCTTCTTAACCTGCCGATCCTCGGTTGATACAGGTTTCTTATTATATCATAAATCTGCATATCATTATGTGATAATGCATTTTAACTTATCGATGAAACATATCCTTAAATTATCAGTGTGGGTCGCATTGCGAGCTCCACTAAGCTCCTTATATAGGTTTTAGCTTATAGGCTATTGACCTTTGCTGCATTCGATTTCCCGAATGTTCCTATATATATATATATATATATATATATATATATATATATATATATATATATATATATATATATATATATATATATATATATATATATATATATATATCCAGGGCTTAACTTACCATGAGAAATTAAAATTTAGCACACCCTTCTTAGGGTGATACCTTTGATTGAACCTTATTCCTTATTAAGGACTTAAGAAGGTTGCGACTTTTATCAATCCTCAATTCTTCTGCCGATTACTGGAAAATTTTAAGATGATTATGAATTCGAATGATCTTATTTGTTGTTTTCAATGCAACTTTCAGATCCTGATAATTGGACTTACCATAATGTTCTAACAATAGACGTTTAACGTTCCATCTATACAAGGTCTCCAAAGGAGCAGCCTTGATATTTAAATAACGACTATTATAGAAAAAGCTTATCTTAAGGTGAGATGGTTATTCCAACCACTGCTTAAAACCAATCTTAAGGAATAGTTAATCCTTACTGTTAGTCGAACAAGTCGACGATCCTGGGCAGTTGACGTCGATTCTTAATCGTTGCCTAAATAGGGTTGCGGTAATCATTGCATAAACAAAATGAACCGTCTTTCATAATTAATAATACCAAACTCTTAGAATATTGAGTTAGGCTATATGAACCTCTATCTTAAAACTTGCTTAATCAGGGTTCCGATTCTTCCAATGATGATACTAGTTATCATGGAGATTTAACAATAATGCAGCCCTAAACGGGATGTTAATCTTATCTCTACTTGCCTCTAAGGAGGTAAACAGGGTAATCTTAGGAGAAGATAATCAAAATACAAAGAAGTTACATATATTTTCCAAATCTCATACTCCAGTTCATTTATCTGTGCCTGAATCAGATAAGTGGCACATTCACATTACGAGTCTATGGATTCCCTCAATCAGAGACATTTACTTGGACAATTCCATTGTGGATATCTTCTTTGAATACCATTAGTTGACTTTAGTATCATATGATTATTGGGATATCTTTGTGGTTCCATGCATTAAACCTCCATGTTGATCAGGCATGGAAGCAATCTATGGAACTTGCTAAGATACACCAACCCTCATATGGCGCTTTTTGTCATACCATCTGGATTTCTTAATGATAGAGATCAGGAGATATCGACTACATATGTTGACGTAACTCATCTGGAGAGATAGTACATTAGAATTATGACTGTAGGTCGCTGACAGGAACAGAAGAAATGGTTCCTATGATTTCGCCTGTAAGTTTTACCTTACTCTTAACATCAGGGGTCCTTACGGGAAAGATTTTTTAAAATTTGCTAAGCTTAGGGTGTTATGAGAAACTTATCAGTACCCGAAACCAACGAAATTCTTAGTAATAAAATCACAATAGGGGATTTATCTAGTATCATTATTAATGTGAACTGCCTCTAATCATACATCAGGAGGGTTAAACACCTCCATTCTTAATCCTTTTAAACTCAGTTGTAGAATCCTTAACAATTTTAGGGCAGACTCAACTTTGATATGTTTTTTCTTAATGAATAGCTGAGGTAGATCCATAATGGATTTATAACAAGCAGGCTTTGAAACTTTAATGTGCCCTCTCATTGCCGATGCTAACCACTAATAGTTATTGCATTAAGCTTAGATTTCTGGGTAAACTGAATAGAGCACTATCTCAGCCAAAGAAACAGGATTTGAAACATACTGTTTATGGTCTAAAAATTTTATGGCGCGGGTCAGAAAAATTCTTATTCCACCTTTTCCATTTCATGATGTGAATAATAGGTTACCCTAATAAGGTCCTTACTAATTAAGGATATTGCCATTGAATGACGGTGGTGCATACCTCACCGTGTACTTTCCAGCATAACCGCTGATACGCCTAATGGTTTCTACTTCCTCCAACAATTTCCTGTAATTGATGGCCCCCCTTTTTACTATTGAAGTCTCTTGACTTCCAAGAGACGAAGTACTTGTTAAGTACATCCTAAAAGGAATGGCTCCTTGCCATATATGATTTTGTTGGGTTTATTCTTCGCATTTGAAGTATGAACATAGCTCTTCTCATGAGCAGCGATATGTGACCAGCATTTGGCTTCTTGAACCTTTTCATGACTTTTCTTATAGCCTTTCTAACAGCTGTGTTAATTACAGTTTTGGAGATTAACTCCATTAACATTGAGGTTCACAATTGATGCACCATTAACATTTGTTACATTTCTAACATCGCCACTGTTGTTGTCTCTTCTGAGTTTTCCATACTCAAAGCTTTGGTGTTAATTTCCAAATTCAACAAGTGCTTAGGCAATCCATACCCAGTGTCTCCTCGAATTGTCAAGGGCTCACCATAAGGAGTCTTAATAACTACTTGCTTCTTATCACACACAATATGGGCTTGGTTTTAAGACAACCAATCCATTCCTATTACTAAATTGAGTCCCTCTATTTCAAAGGAAACAAGGACAGTGGAAAAGAATGGTTCTTGATGGATATAAAACTTCCATCTAATGTTAATGAAGCAGTCTCTGAGGTACCATCGACCAATTCTTCTTCATACGTAATGCTTAGAGTTTTAACAGGCAGATTTAATAAATTACTAATTCTATTGTCTATAAAAGACTTATCTGCACCTGAATCAAGTAATACTCTAGCATGAACGTCATTAATCAGGAAGGTACCTGTTGTGACATCGCCATCCTTAACAGCCTTTTGAGCATTCATTTGAGAGCCTCCAACTTTGGTCTTCTTAGCCTCCCCAGGCTTGTTGGTTTAATTTGGGCAATTAGTTTTCGATGTGCCCTATTTCCTTATAACCATAGCAGGTTGCGTCCTTTCTATCTTGGCACTCCAAAGATTTGTGCCTTTCTTTATTACAGATTTCACAAGGCTTAGCTTGCGAATTCCAAATGCCCTTCTCTTTAGTCGCCTTCTTTGGGCAGCGGGTCTTTATGTGCCTCTTCTCGCCACAACCATAGCATGTGGCGTCCTTCAAGTCCTTGCATTCATGAGTCTTGTGATCTGTCTTCCTATAGATGCCCCATCTCATGATCTGCTTTTGGATGCATTTTCCGAAGTGCTGTTTCCCGCAGGTTTTACATTTGGGTTTTGCCTTATTTGGCTTGGGCTAATTATAATTTGGACTAGTCTTACCCTTTTTGTAACCCTTATTTGGGATATTCTTGCACTTCCGCTTATGATCCTTAGATACTCGGTCCACTGCTTTGTTTATGGCTATATCTAACACAACTTGTAGCTCAGCGCCCGCTAAGATCAGTCTTACAGTATTACTCTGATCAACTGGATGATTGTGGGCTTCATATGAATCCGCCATGATGAAGCTTTGAAGGCTAAAAACCGGGTAATAATAATTTACTTAATTATATAGCAAATCGTCGAATTTTTTATGATAAAATAGCCACGGTGTAATCAAACCTTAAAGGCCATTAGATAGTATAAGATTTATTTGATTATGTTTTGCCTAGGTTTTTAAATAAACCATCTTTGGCGTTTACACAAAATCTAATCCTTCTTATTAGACAGGGGATATAAGTCACAACTGTCAATGTCGTACAGACACTTTATACAGCACAAGGGCTTGTTTTAAAGGATTCTTTAGATGGCACAAAGCCTTGTCACAAGGACAATCTAAAACATAATCAATGATTCCTTTGGATCGGAAAATTTCATAACTCATTACCTTTTGACAGGAAGTTATGAATAACTATCTTTATCATGGATACATGCCCATAGGCATATGTCACACCCCGATTTCCACGTGTATCACCGGTGGGCCCGGTGGGGGATTACCGTGACGTAGTTGGCAACAATATAGTCAAACCACACAATTATATAAATGCACAGCGGAAGCTTAAAGATAAATAAATACTTCAACCTCTGGTTGTAATATCAAATGTATTACAGAAGTCGAATATATCCACAGCGGATCAAAATAATAATAAAATATTGTTCATTCAGATACGGCATCGAGTTTGCGAGACTATTCGTGATGCTTAGGAAGCTAATACCAGCCAATTTCGTATAGTACCTGCACTTAATCTTTTGGGGAAAATACGTCAGTTTACACTGGTAAATACATTCAACTGACACATTTGAAAATGTTTATTAAAATTGATTTGAATGCACAAGGCACAAACTCTTTTATAACTTGGGAAAATTTTTAAAATCTTGTGAACGTTTTACATGTTCTTTTATGCGTTCAGTAGCCCGGGTCGTGCCGGGTTAAAGATTTATAGACATACCACATTGCGTAAAACCGTAGTATAAAAACCAACGGCTACGTCTTTTAATTTAATGTCGACAATGTATACCGGGTGTACGCCTACACCGGGATGTCGATGGTCGTGGCCATTTCGTAAAATGATGCCAAGGATATCCGGGACAACGGTCATTAAACCCCCCAAAGGCTTTTAAGAAACAAAACTGTTTAAATGAGCCGATCATATTATTTAATTAACCACTTAAGCGATGGAAAAATATAATGCTCAATCAAGCGGTATTAACATACCGTAACCCAAGCCCGTATAGGGGAAATAAGTTAATGTATTTACCTTTGCAACTATTATTCCTTAGTTTGATTAAATCACCGATAGCTTTTACTGGGCTCCTAATCTGGAACGAAGGTTTTAATTAACCTCTTAGAATCCTAACGGGTCTTTATATTGGTCGTAGCCTAGACCGGTTGGTTCCGGAATATAAATATGGTTTAATCGCGTGAAAAGGCGAAAACCGAGAATGGAATGTGATTCTGCCCCAAACAAGTTCAGAGACTTGTTTTATATGGGTTCAAGGTTCACACTCTGGATTTTGGGGTTCAAATAATATAATTTGACCCGTATCGACTAATTTATGAAAACTAGTTTCATAAGCCGAACCGTGCGCGCGATAGGCGAAACGGTTAACCATGAGAGTCTTACGCTTATTTCCTAAGTCAATATGCCTTAAAGAGGTTGTGGTATCAGTAGGATACCTTCCGTGATGCCCGTAACGAGTTTAAGTTAATACTACGCCCCGTAGGGGTTTTCCGGTCATTTTAAAGACTTTTAAAGAGCTTTTCGAGTTCTACAGGAAATCTGAGTTTCCCAAACATTTTATAAAGTCTAAAATACTTTATTTACTATTTAAAATCAGTAGCAACTGGAATCGGGTCAAAAGACCTTGTAGAACTCAAGTTTTGGCCGAAAAGGGCATATTCGGTATTTACCGAACCGTAGCCATAACCGCAGGTTATGAGCAAGGTAAAAATTATTAAAAATCTCTAAAATTCCCAAAATATTATTTTATAACAGTGGGTAAAAGTTTTGGTGACGAAATCTTGGTTTAGATAGGTGTTATGCTAATTGCGCATTTTATTACAAAAGTTTATTTTAATCGCGCTATTTAGCATAACTCTCATTCTAGACCTCGGATTGACGTGAAACTTTAAGGACATGCTTATAATTTAATAAGCAAGGTTCTGGTCCGTTCACGTGTCCGAAATACTCGTTTTATTTTCAAAGTGGCGTTACGGACAACTTTTAGGCGATTAACGGAAATGCGCAAAAGACTCGGATAACTCGTGAACCGATCACAGAGGTTTGTACCATCATGTAACCTGGTCCTAAGAGAGTCCTAAGGCATATCTATACCTCACTAAAACGGGTGAGAACTGAAGTCAAAGCAAAAGTCAAACTTTTGCGACATTCGGCTCCGAACCGGGTCAATATAGCAAATGGTCGATTCAAACGAGCGCAAACAAGTTTACATACTTATTATCATGTTTTATGATTATCAAAACAGGTTTCATAGCATATACATTACAGATTATGTACAAAATGGCAAAACGACTTTCTGTTGACTTTTTAAGTGCGCGTTTGACTCGATATTTGACATAGTTAGAGTGGTGATCAGAGGGAACTCTTTTAGGGGTTTATTACCCACATAAATACCAACTCAAAACTACTTTTGATCCGACAATTCACTGGACCATTTGTGAATTATCGTTATGACAACCGTTAGTTACGACGGTTGAGTTTATAAGCTAAATCTATGGAAATATAAGACCAAAATGGATTTGAACGACTTACAGAAGTTGTATCTTGCTTAGAGAGAAGAGAGGAATGCTTGAGAGCTTTGGAATGATCAGTAGTTGAGTGTTTGAGTTGTGTGAATGTTATGAGCTCAATGTGGCTATTTATAGTGCAACAAAGCCCTCAAGATCATTACACAACAACCTACACTGATCATGGATGATGGGCAGGTGTCCCATAGAGCTATGGGTCGAGTATAGGGTGCCCATGCCTCATTTATTGGCGTTTTGATCATTCACAAGCTCAAAAGGCAAGAAACTACAAACATTCTGCATCTGGGCGTCTAATGCGGCCCGCATGGAGAATCCATGCTGCTTTTACGCGGGTCGCCCGATGTGTAAAGATCAGACGCGTATCTCAGGTGGCTCGCGGCCCGCCTCAACTTAACCCGAAACTTCACGCGGGTCGCGAGAGGTTAGATTTCCAGAAATTTTAAATCTTTTGTAATGATTATCAGAATCTAGTAATTAATAACGAAATCTTTCGTAATGATTTACCTGACCTTTCGGGTTTGAAGGGGTAACTTTGCGGTTTGGCCCTCGGTTAATTACGACTAAGGACCTCGTGTTATTTACCCGCGTTGTTAAGTCCCCGGTTAGTTTATTAATTATTCAGAAAGCCTTAACTTTCATTATTGATGCTTTTAACCCTTCTTATACGAATTCGTTTATAACTTTCTCGTTTTAAAACGGAACTTCGCGGAGTTTATACAATATGTTCTAGTGAGCGTATAATACTGTTACAAAGCCTCGGGAGCGTTAAAGGGTCACTCAGAGGTATATTAAACATGTTGACACAGTTAACCCCTGTAGCTTGTGATCTCTCACTTTCTTCCGCGTTTCGCTTCCGTACAATCCATGATTTATTCGTTTGAAGGTACAAGCACCATTTAGGGTTACTATACAGTATATTTACCCTTGTTTGACGTTTATAACCCTTGAATTTATATACTTTCAAGGTTTGTCAATATTAGTCCTTTATTTAATATCAATGCCACGTGTAAACAAATGACACGTGTTAACACGTTATTGGACACAAAAATTCGAGGTGTTACATCCTCACCCCCTTAAAATAAATCTCGACCCGAGATTTACTCAAATAAATAGGGGTATTTTTCTTTCATTGTGTCTTCGACTTCCCACGTATATTCGGGACCTCTACGAGCATCCCATTTGACCTTTACAATCGGTACGTGCTTTCTTCGAAGTTTCTTCACCTGTCGATCTTCAATCGACAAAGGTTTTTCTACAAACTTTAAGCTCTCATCTATATACACATCTGTGTGTGGAATCACCAATGATTCATCGGCGAAGCACTTTTTGAGATTGCAGATGTGGAACACATTGTGAATTCCATTGAGCTCTTCAGGCAAATTCAATTTATAGGCGACCGATCCGACACGTTCAATGACCTCAAAAGGTCCTATGTACCTCGGACTCAGCTTGCCCTTCTTGCCGAAACGCATTACCCCTTTCCAGGGCGATACCTTAAGCAACACCTTTTCACCCACTTCGAAGTGAAAATCCTTACGCTTTGGATCAGCGTAGCTCTTCTGCCTATCGCGGGCAGCCTTGAGACGTTCCCGTATCTGGACAATCTTGTCCGTTGTCTGGAAAACTATCTCTGGTCCCGATAATTGGACCTCTCCTACTTCCGCCCAACAAACAGGCGATCTACATTTCCTACCGTATAATGCCTCGAAAGGCGCAGCCTTTATACTGGTATGGTAGCTATTATTGTAGGAGAATTCTATTAGGGGTAGATTCTTATCCCAGTTACCACCTAAATCGATCGCACATGCACGAAGCATGTCTTCTAACGTCTGTATAGTACGCTCACTTTGACCGTCTGTCTGTGGATGGTAAGCCGTACTGAAGTTCAAACGCGTGCCCAAAGATTGCTGGAAACTCTTCCAGAAGTGAGACGTGTATCTAGTATCCCGGTCGGAGATAATAGACACAGGTATGCCGTGTAAGGCTACAATCTTATCAACATAAAGTTGGGCTAACATATCGGAGCTATACGTCTCCTTGATGGGTAGAAAATGAGCTGATATAGTCAGCCTATCGACTATGACCCATATTGTATCGTTTCCTTTCCTGGTTTTGGGTAACTTGGTTATGAAGTCCATAGTTACGCATTCCCACTTCCACTCGGGAAGCTCAGGCTGTTGTAGCAAGCCAGACGGCTTTTGGTGCTCGGCTTTGACTTGAGCACAAGTCAAGCACTTTGCTACATGGGCGGCCACAGACTTTTTCAAGCCTATCCACCAATAGTTCGCCTTTAAATCTTGATACATCTTGTCTGCACCAGGATGGACAGAATATTTGGAACTATGGGCTTCCTGGAGGATAACATCTCGTAGTCCTCCATAAATCGGAACCCATATACGTCCGTTCAGTCTAAGGATTCCATCCTTGCTAAGAGTCAACTGCTCCTCAGTTACTCCTAACTTTTCATTAGGATAATTAGCTTCCAACACAGCCTCTCGCTGTGCAGCTAAAATCCTTTCAATTAAATTGTTCTTGACCTCAATGCTCTTGGCATTGATTCGAATAGGTTTTACCCTTTCTTTCCTGCTCAAGGCATCAGCGACCACATTCGCTTTGCCGGGATGGTACCTGATCTCGCAATCATAGTCATTCAAGGTTTCCATCCAACGGCGCTGCCTCATGTTCAACTCCTTCTGGTTGAACAGGTGCTAGAGGCTTTTGTGATCAGAATAAATCACAAATTTAATACCATAAAGGTAATGCCTCCACAATTTTAGTGCAAATACAACGGCACCCAACTCCAAGTAGTGGGTGGTGTTATTCTTTTCGTGCACCTTTAGTTGCCTTGAAGCATAGGCAATCACCTTGCCCTTCTGCATAAGCACACACCCCATGCCCGTGTGTGATGCATCGCAGTAAACTACGAATTCATCTGTACCTTCCGGTAATGTCAGCACAGGTGCGTTGCTTAGCTTTTGCTTCAGTATTTCGAACGATTCTTGCTGCTTTGGGCCCCAATTGAACTTTTCTTTCTTCTTGGTTAAGGAAGTCAGGGGCGCAGCAATCCTTGAAAAATTTTCAATAAATCTCCTGTAGTATCCTGCTAATCCCAGGAAACTACGAATTTCGGTAGGCGTCTTTGGCTCTTGCCAGTTCATGACTGCCTCTACCTTAGCGGGATCCACCTGGATACCACGCTTACTTACAACGTGACCCAAGAATTGAACCTCTCGTAGCCAGAATTCACATTTCGAGAATTTGGCGTAGAGTTTCTCACGCTGTAGTAATTCGAGAATGCAACGGAGGTGCTTCTCGTGGTCAGCTTGGCTTTTGGAATATATAAGAATATCGTCGATGAAGACGATGACAAATTTGTCCAAATACGGCTTGCAGACGCGATTCATGAGGTCCATGAACGTAGCCGGTGCATTTGTGAGCCCAAAAGGCATCACCAGGAACTCGTAATGACCATAGCGAGTCCTAAATGCTGTCTTATGTACATCTTCATCTCTGACCCTTAGTTGATGATAGCCCGACCTTAAGTCGATCTTTGAGAAGTAGCTCGCTCCTTGCAGCTGATCGAATAGATCATCGATCCTTGGCAAAGGATATCTATTCTTTATGGTAACTTTGTTCAGCTCACGGTAATCGATGCACAGCCGCATCGATCCGTCCTTCTTCTTTACAAATAGGACAGGTGCTCCCCAGGGAGATGAACTAGGTCTGATAAAACCTTTTGCCAACAATTCATCCAACTGGGTTCTCAGTTCCTTCATTTCAGTAGGAGCTAGCCTGTAAGGTGCTCTAGCTATAGGAGCTGCTCCTGGTATGATATCTATTCTGAATTCCACTTGTCTATCTGGTGGTAAACCAGGTAGCTCTTCGGGAAAAACCTCGGGATATTCAGAAATGACAAGAAGATCCTCGATCTTCGGCTTAGGTTCTTCAATTATCACCTGAGCCATGTAAATTACACAGCCTCTGTTCAAACATCTAGAAGCTTTGAGCATAGATACGTCCTCGGGTAATCCGTACTGCGTATCTCCTCAAATGGTAAGTGATTCACCACTCGGAGTCTTTAGCACTATATGCCTTTTGCCGCAAATGATTTGGGCCTGATTACGGGATAACCAGTCCATGCCTAGGACTATGTCGAAACCCGCTAGATTGAAGGGAAGTAGAGATAGAGGAAAAGAATGGTTCTTAATGGACACTTCACATCCCTCTAGCACAGTGGAGACGGTTTCTATCGTGCCGTCTGCTAACTCTACCTCGTATTTCATATCTAGGGTCTTGATCGGCATGTTCAATAGTTTACAAAACTTTTGGTCTACAAAGGACTTATCAGCGCCAGAATCGAAAAGTACTCTTGCAAATATATTATTTACGAGAAAAGTACCTGTAAGCACATTGTCGTTTAGCACAGCCTCCTTTGCATCCATGCGGAAGACTCTAGCATTTGTCTTCTTAGTCTCCTCCGCCTTCTTGGCGTTCTTAGGGCAGTTACTCTTGATATGCCCCTTTTCATTGCAACCGTAGCAGGTTGCGTCCTTGATTTTCTTACAATCCACCGTCTTATGATCCTTGGACTTGGATAGTCCACAGGAAGGAGTCTTTGGTTGTGACTGTGAATTCGATGCAAACCTGCACTTCCCAGAGTGGGGTTTCTTGCAGATTTTGCAGTTGGGCCTTTCACCAGCTTGCCCATCTTTCTTCGTCTCAGCCCCTCTCTTACCGTCACCATTTCCACGGTGCTTCTTTCCAGATCTTCGTGAGGTATCATCCTCACGTTTTCTCTTCTCAGCCTCCTTGCTCCTTAGCGTCCTCAGACGAACAGCATCTAAAGTGAGAGACAAGGAGAGGTCAGTAACTGACCTGAAGGTTGTCGGCCGAGAGGCCTTTACACTCGCTTTTATCGCAGGCTCCAAGCCCCCAATGAAACGGGCGATTCTTCTAGATTCTGGTGTCACAAGGTACGGAACCAGGCGAGACATCGTATTGAAGCTCGTCAAATAAGCCTGGCAGTCCAGGTTCGTCATCACCAGTGACACAAAGTCAGCTTCAATCTTCTCAACCTCATGCTGAGGGCAGTAGTTTTCCTTAATGAGAGCAATAAATTCCTCCCATGTCATCTTGTATAAAGCAGACTTACCTGATGCCTGCACCAACGCTCTCCACCATGCCAGGGCCTCGCCCTTAAATGACTGGGACACAAACTTCACCACATCCTTCTCTGCGCACCCACTGATGTCCACAATAGTGTCCATCTCATCTAGCCAGGTGATACAATCAACAGCACCTTTCTCCCCCGTAAATTCCCGGGGCTTACAAGATACAAAATACTTGTAGGTGCAACCCTTGGCACCAGATGCATCAGTGTACTCTCGTTCACGACGAATACTATTTTCAGCTGACGAGTGATTGTCTTCATCCTTCTTGGGTTGAGAGGGTGGTTTGGAGTGTGTCTTTGGTTTGGAGGGTGGTTTTGATACGGTTCTGCCTTGGGACTCAGTATATTGACGATCCAGAGCTGCCTGAACAGCATTGTCAATCAGAGCCTTTAGCTGTGCGCCTGTCAGATGCATTGGCGCATTGTCGTAGTCATCTTCATTTGTATGGCTGTTCTCTCCATTTGGATCCGCCATTGTAACTTAAATCTGTTACAGAAGATAACAAAATTTTATTCAGGAGATTATTATATAATTGTCTTTTATGACAATTTGTCAACCATGGTAACAGAGACCATATTTGGTTAACTTATTACTTCATTAGATATTAGGATTTGAATATATCCTATTTCAGCTATATCAATAATATTGGCGGCATAAAGCCTAATCACGATGATGTTTTATAATATTAGCCGAGATTTCAGAGAATCAAAGGCATAGAGGTTTGAACCGTAGTTCTCTTACCCCTTTCTGGCAGGGAGTCATAGACCACCACTGTCCTTTGTCTTTATAAGACAATTATTACGGCCCATAGGCACCACACCACTAATGGATGTTTTAATAAGGTTAGCCCGTAGGCACTACATCACTTAATAGATGTTTTAATAAGATTGGCCCGTAGGCACTACATCACTAATGGATGTTTTAATAAGATTTGATCACCTTCATTGGTGATTTAACCCTCGATTTATAAATCATTTAGTTGGGTTTTTGAAATCCTTAAAGGATTATTGTATAAGAATGACGCGCGTGATCTTAACGAATCACATCTGCCATGATTGTTAACATGCTTGCAGCGGTTAACAGGGAATCTGAATCTTTTAATTAAGTCCTACCATCTTGGCCGGATCTTAAAAGACACCAGGCTAGGTTTCACTCGTAAGATTCTTTATTTAGGCAGATCAATTTAAAAGGAATGGTTTTTGATCTATTTCATTTATATTAAAACAAAACTCATAACATACATTCCATAATCTCAAATACAATCACATATTGCCCTAAATGGGTCTTTCAAATAGTACATACCTCTATGGAGGTTTAAAATAAGTGACAAGTCCACGCAGGGACTAACATAAAATAAGTGTCCATGCAAGGACTAAAAGATAAGTCCACGTAGGGACTGAAATACGATAAGTGTCAACGCAGGGACTTCTTTCAAAGTAGAAATTACATTAGTACAACTATTAAGGGCTAGTGGTCACGTTTCTTCTTTTTGCCCTTTAGTAGGTTCGCCAAGCCTTTGAGAAATCCTCGGTGGCTCTTTTTCTCTTCTTCGAACTCTCTCTCCACACGATCTAGTCGATGGAGTATCTCTTCCTGTTCAGGAGGAGAGAATCGTGGTTGTGGCGCTCGTTGCGGAACTGGAGGTCTGGGAGGTATTGGATACCCATGAGCTGAGTAGTCCGGAGCTCCCATGTTTCCATGAGCTCCGTCAGGATAGCGTGCATTATATCTAGCCGACACCACATATGGGTCGCGCTCATAATTGTAGTTGTATTGTGCTTGTGACGGTTCGAACGGGTTGTAAGCCGTTGGACCCGTGTAAGCAGGTATGGGTTGGTCATACCCAAATGGTGGCGAATTTGGTGCAGCTGGTGCGGAGTTCGCCTCCTGTATAGGACTTGAAGGTCCTTCTTCTTGTAGTGGCGGATAGTGGCTACTACTAGAGTGTCGAGGGGTGCTGAAGTGGATACCCCCTCCTCCTCGTGTGGACATACGAGCATTTGTCCTCCTACGCCTTGGCGGATCAGGCATTACTGGTTGCGCCGGTGGCGGAGGTGGTGGCGTAACTGCCACAAAGCGTGAATCCTCAGAGGTATCCTGTGGATGTCGCGGTTGTTGTGATGTCTGTTGAGGTGGTGTGTAGTACCACTCATGTCGGTCGAACAACGCTTGGAAACTATCTGGTCCCTGATAGGGTGTGCCATGGAAGGACGACCCATCGGAGACTTCTATCGGATGCGTGGGCGTACCACGAGCAGGTTCTGTCGGATCAGTATCTTCGTCCATATGATCCTCGGAGAAGTGATCTTGTGGCCCCAATGGAACAAAGCCTGAAGGTTCCTGTATGTAGTCAGCTGGATTAAACTGACCTATGAAGTATGGAGTAGGGTCGTCATAATTCCGGTGCGATACCGAACGTTGTAGGGGTATGAAGGAAGGCTGTGGGTTGTTGGGATCATTTTCTGAGTTTGGCCCGAAGGAGTGCCGGTACGATGGCGTCGAGCTGTGCGAGGTGGAATGCCTCGCAGGTTCGTAAAGATCTCTTCGTCGTTGTGGTTCTTCACTCCTTGTCATTGAAGGAGGTCTTGTACCTGACGGTCCAGCTTCGTGATCGTGATGTGTCACGATATCTCCTCTGCCTCTTCTTCCCCTTCCTCTTCCTCGGAATATTACAGGTGGCATGTCTCCTGCTTTATAAAACTTTAAATACCAATAATAAAAGAAAAAGACAATATTGGAATAACAATTCGAATTTGTCCTAAGTTCTTGTCTAAACTCAAGTATGTGCAATTGTGTCATTGAGATTAAACACATTAGGATAGTGTTTAATTCACTCAATGTTGGCTCTGATACCAACCTGTCACACCCCGGTTTCCACGTGTATCACCGGTGGGCCCGGTGGGGGATTACCGTGACGTAGTTGGCAACAATATAGTCAAACCACACAATTATATAAATGCACAGCGGAAGCTTAAAGATAAATAAATACTTCAACCTCTGGTTGTAATATCAAATGTATTACAGAAGTCGAATATATCCACAGCGGATCAAAATAATAATAAAATATTGTTCATTCAGATACGGCATCGAGTTTGCGAGACTATTCGTGATGCTTAGGAAGCTAATACCAGCCAATTTCGTATAGTACCTGCACTTAATCTTTTGGGGAAAATACATCAGTTTACACTGGTAAATACATTCAACTGACACATTTGAAAATGTTTATTAAAATTGATTTGAATGCACAAGGCACAAACTCTTTTATAACTTGGGAAAATTATTAAAATCTTGTGAACGTTTTACATGTTCTTTTATGCGTTCAGTAGCCCGGGTCGTGCCGGGTTAAAGATTTATAGAGACACCACATTGCGTAAAACTGTAGTATAAAAACCAACGGCTACGTCTTTTAATTTAATGTCGACAATGTATACCGGGTGTACGCCTACACCGGGATGTCGATGGTCGTGGCCATTTCGTAAAATGATGCCAAGGATATCCGGGACAACGGTCATTAAACCCCCCAAAGGCTTTTAAGAAACAAAACTGTTTAAATGAGCCGATCATATTATTTAATTAACCACTTAAGCGATGGAAAAATATAATGCTCAATCAAGCGGTATTAACATACCGTAACCCAAGCCCGTATAGGGGAAATAAGTTAAAGTATTTACCTTTGCAACTATTATTCCTTAGTTTGATTAAATCACCGATAGCTTTTACTGGGCTCCTAATCTGGAACGAAGGTTTTAATTAACCTCTTAGAATCCTAACGGGTCTTTATATTGGTCGTAGCCTAGACCGGTTGGTTCCGGAATATAAATATGGTTTAATCGCGCGAAAAGGCGAAAACCGAGAATGGAATGTGATTCTTCCCCAAACAAGTTCAGAGACTTGTTTTATATGGGTTCAAGGTTCACACTCTGGATTTTGGGGTTCAAATAATATAATTTGACCCGTATCGACTAATTTATGAAAACTAGTTTCATAAGCCGAACCGTGCGCGCGATAGGCGAAACGGTTAACCATGAGAGTCTTACGCTTATTTCCTAAGTCAATATGCCTTAAAGAGGTTATGGTATCAGTAGGATACATTTCGTGATGCCCGTAACGAGTTTAAGTTAATACTACGCCCCGTAGGGGTTTTCCGGTTATTTTAAAGACTTTTAAAGAGCTTTTCGAGTTCTACAGGAAATCTGAGTTTCCCAAACATTTTATAAAGTCTAAAATACTTTATTTACTATTTAAAATCAGTAGCAACTGGAATCGGGTCAAAAGACCTTGTAGAACTCAAGTTTTGGCCGAAAAGGGCATATTCGGTATTTACCGAACCGTAGCCATAACCGCAGGTTATGAGCAAGGTAAAAATTATTAAAAATCTCTAAAATTCCCAAAATATTATTTTATAACAGTGGGTAAAAGTTTTGGTGACGAAATCTTGGTTTAGATAGGTGTTATGCTAATTGCGCCTTTTATTACAAAAGTTTATTTTAATCGCGCTATTTAGCATAACTCTCATTCTAGACCTCGGATTGACGTGAAACTTTAAGGACATGCTTATAATTTAATAAGCAAGGTTCTGGTCCGTTCACATGTCCGAAATACTCGTTTTATTTTCAAAGTGGCGTTACGGACAACTTTTAGGCGATTAACGGAAATGCGCAAAAGACTCGGATAACTCGTGAACCGATCACAGATGTTTGTACCATCATGTAACCTGGTCCTAAGAGAGTCCTAAGGCATATCTATACCTCACTATAACGGGTCAGAACTGAAGTCAAAGCAAAAGTCAAACTTTTGCGACATTCGGCTCCGAACCGGGTCAATATAGCAAATGGTCGATTCAAACGAGCGCAAACAAGTTTACATACTTATTATCATGTTTTATGATTATCAAAACAGGTTTCATAGCATATACATTACAGATTATGTACAAAATGGCAAAACGACTTTCTGTTGACTTTTTAAGTGCGCGTTTGACTCGATATTTGACATAGTTAGAGTGGTGATCAGAGGGAACTCTTTTAGGGGTTTATTACCCACATAAATACCAACTCAAAACTACTTTTGATCCGACAATTCACTGGACCATTTGTGAATTATCGTTATGACAACCGTTAGTTACGACGGTTGAGTTTATAAGCTAAATCTATGGAAATATAAGACCAAAATGGATTTGAACGACTTACAGAAGTTGTATCTTGCTTAGAGAGCAGAGAGGAATGCTTGAGAGCTTTGGAATGATCAGTAGTTGAGTGTTTGAGTTGTGTGAATGTTATGAGATCAATGTGGCTATTTATAGTGCAATAAAGCCCTCAAGATCATTACACAACAACCTACACTGATCATGGATGATGGGCAGGTGTCCCATAGAGCTATGGGTCGAGTATAGGGTGCCCATGCCTCATTTATTGGCGTTTTGATCGTTCACAAGCTCAAAAGGCAAGAAACTACAAACATTCTGCATCTGGGCGTCTAATGTGGCCCGCATGGAGAATCCATGCTGCTTTTACGCGGGTCGCCTGATGTGTAAAGATCAGACGCGTATCTCAGGTGGCTCGCGGCCCGCCTCAACTTAACCCGAAACTTCACGCGGGTCGCGAGAGGTTAGATTTCCAGAAATTTTAAATCTTTTGTAATGATTATCAGAATCTGGTAATTAATAACGAAATCTTTCGTAATGATTTACCTGACCTTTCGGGTTTGAAGGGGTAACTTTGCGGTTTGGCCCTCGGTTAATTACGACTAAGGACCTCGTGTTATTTACCCGCGTTGTTAAGTCCCCGGTTAGTTTATTAATTATTCAGAAAGCCTTAACTTTCATTATTGACGCTTTTAACCCTTCTTATACGAATTCGTTTATAACTTTCTCGTTTTAAAACGGAACTTCGCGGAGTTTATACAATATGTTCTAGTGAGCGTATAATACTGTTACAAAGCCTCAGGAGCGTTAAAGGGTCACTCAGAGGTATTATTAAACATGTTGACACAGTTAACCCCTGTAGCTTGTGATCTCTCACTTTCTTCCGCGTTTCGCTTCCGTACAATCCATGATTTATTCGTTTGAAGGTACAAGCACCATTTAGGGTTACTATACAGTATATTTACCCTTGTTTGACGTTTATAACCCTCGAATTTATATACTTTCAAGGTTTGTCAATATTAGTCCTTTATTTAATATCAATGCCACGTGTAAACAAATGACACGTGTTAACACGTTATTGGACACAAAAATTCGAGGTGTTACAGCATACATCTTAAAAGGATGTTTTGACATATACATCATGTTCGACGATTATTAGCCATGATTCATTCTGATCATTTAGGCTAAATAAGGGGTTTGGAAATTCCCAGTATAAGGATGACAAATGTGATTTTATCGCATCACTGTTGTCAGGAGTGTTAACATGTTTATCAAGGAATTGAATCTCTTTTAAACAGGTTTTACCATCATAGCTAGGTCTTTACTGACATTCAAGCTAGGTTATACCTTTTAAGATTCTTTTTAATATATTCATTGGCAGAAAAGGAATGATATTTATTTTATTCAGGATTTTCATTATAATTATCCTAAATTTATTTAAAATATAACTATGGCACAAAAGGCCAAGTCACAAGGGCAACTTTATATTATAACCCATGATTTTGTAAAACCGGGTATTTAGGCTTTGAACATCGTTTATTGCCTTTTCTTGACAGGGAGTTGTAGGCTACGACTGTCTTTTGTCTTATATGACAATGAATATGGCCCGTAAGCATTACATCCTTAATGGATGCTTTATTTACCAAATAAGAAGGATTTCGGGAGAATCCAGTATAAAGATGAATTATGTGATTGAATCACATCTACCAGGAATGTTAACATGTTTACAGGTGTTTACAAGGATTTGAATCCTTAGAATAGGCTTATAGGAAATTACTAAAATTTATAACCCATGGTTTTTCACCGAACGGCTGTTTACCTCATCTGACCTTGCCATGTAGCTTTAATTGCCACGTAAAGAAACAATGGACAAGGTTTATTTTAGAAGGTTTTACAGTATTATGATTTATTAACCATGGTTTTAATAGCCATTTTTTGGTTAATTTGTTAATTATTTATATATATTCAGGACCTTTATTACAGTTTTAATATTGGCACAAAAGCCCTAGTCACGTAGACAAGTTTAATTTATAACCAGGATTCTCACAGAATCGAGGTATTAGGGTCTGAATCCAAGTTCATTACCCTTTCTAGACAGTGAGTTGCAGACTTCCACTGTCTCTTAGTCCCAGAGGACGTTAATTATTACCCGTAGGCACTTCATCCTTAAGGGATGGCTATATAATTACATGGAATTTAAATTATCCCAATTTTAAAGATGGCCTATGTGATTTTTACTGCATCACAATTTGCCCAGCATGTTAACATACTTTCAGATGTTAACAAGATTTGGAATCTTTTGCGAAGGTTTTACCATCTTGGCCATGTCTGCAATGACATTTAGGCTAGGTTTTACCATCTTGGCCATGTCTGCAATGACATTTAGGCTAGGTTTTACCTTTAAGATTCTTTTTAATATTTAACGCAGAACAATCCTAAATTGAGATGTTAATAAGGATCTGAATCTAATTGAGGAACTACCATCTTGGCCCTGTCTTAGAACGACACCTGAGCTAGGTCTTGTCCTTTTTAGATTTTGCCATTTTACTATAATGGTAGATCTTATAATAGGAATGTTATTTTAAATCTAACCATTCCACTAAAATTTAAACAAATACATGGTTGCCCTAAACGGGACTTCTACAAAAATGACTTGCCCAAGCAGGGGCTAATCAGAAAAATAACAAAGGAAACAAATCAAGGACAAAATAAAACGAATTGGGATTAGTCCTAAGTTCTTGTCTAGACTCTAGAATCAAGAAAAGTGCAATTGTGTAACTGAGATTAAACACAAAAGGCTAGTGTTTAATTCACTCAGTGTTGGCTCTGATACCAACCTGTCACACCCCTATTTTCCACGTGTCACCGGTGGGCCCGATGGGGGTACCGTGACGTAGTTGATATCGTCATAGTCAAACAATACAATATTTAAATGCACAACGGAAGAAAAAGATAATTATATTACAATCCGATATAAAGTAATATCCAAGTATTACAAACGGAATGTAAAGGATCCACAGGCGGATCAAAATAAAGAGGAAACTTATTCAACAGACTTTAACATCTAAGCTTGCGAGACTTCTATTTGATGCTAGAAGAGACCAGCCTATTACGCGTAGTACCTGCACTTAGTCTTTTTGGGAAAATACGTCAGTTTACACTGGTAAATATAATTTAACTGACTCATTTTGAAAATGTTTTAAAAATTGATTTGA
The DNA here is from genome assembly GCF_002127325.2 of Helianthus annuus. Classification (NCBI taxonomy): domain Eukaryota; kingdom Viridiplantae; phylum Streptophyta; class Magnoliopsida; order Asterales; family Asteraceae; genus Helianthus; species Helianthus annuus. The sequence continues at coordinate 108,658,858 of NC_035448.2, forward strand.
ATGCCCGCGGCACAAAACTTTTTATAACTTGGGATAATTATTTGCTTAATAATCTTGTAAAAGAATTACATGTTTGTTATGCGTTCAGTTGCCCGGGTCGTACCGGGTTAAAGATTAATAGACACACCACTTAATATAATTCCGCCGCGGGACTTCTCTCGTCCGACGATTATACTTCATTGAAATGCACTATGGGTGTACGCCTACACCCGTGTGCTAAGGTCGTGGCCATTCTTTGAATTATGCCAAGGATATCCGGGACATGGTCATTAAACCCCCAAAGGCGTTAAACAAACAAAACAGCATTTTTAAACGGGTTAATTTGACAACACTTAGCCATCAACTGGTTAAGGTCAATTCCCTGACCAAGCGGTATTTTATATACCGTACCCCAAGCCCGTATAGGGAAAATAAGTTAAACGTATTTACCTGAGCAAATTTATACAATTTATCCCAGCCGTATACCACCAAGCAAGTACAGATAGCTTTTACTGGGCTCCTAAATCTGGAACGAAGGTTTTTAATAACCTATTAGAATCCTAACGGGTCTTTAAATAAGCCTATGCTTAGACCGGTTAGTTTTCAAAAGGAAGACACGGTTCAAACGTATGATAAAGCGAAGACCGGTTTAGAATGTGGTTTTGACCCGACAAGCTTGTATGCTTGTTTAATATGGGTAACTTAAACACATTCTGAATTTTGAGACAAAAACGTTATGGTTTGACCCGTTTCGGTTAATATATGCAAACTAGTTACATACGTCGATCCGAACGCGAGAAGTGCGTAACGGGTAACCAAAAGAGTCATATACAGGTTTCCTAAGTCAATATGCCTTAAATATGATGTGATATCAGTAAGATACCTTCCGTTATGCCCAAAATGAATTTAAAACCAATTTATGCCCCGAAGGGGTATTTTGGTCTTTTTAAAGGTTATAAAAGAGATCAAATATAAATCCGAGGTTCAGGTCTGATTTGATTAGTAAAGATACTTAGTTTACTAAGTTACATCAGTAGGGTATTACCTATATGTGAAATTTATCATTTATAACCATACTATGCACCGTAGGGGCATTTTGGTAATTTCACATAGGCTTAAAAGGTCAAAACTGGAAACCTAAGTTTAAATCTTTTCCTTACTGTTAAAATGTAAAAATTTTCTGAATATATCAGTAGGCATCAACCCTTATATGTTTAAAACAGTTTTGATACATACTATGCGTTAAAAACGCTTAAAAAGGCGATTTAGAGCCATTTCCGGGTTTTCAAAGAAAAGCTGATATTTTTATTATTCCAGAAGCCTCAAAATACTTTATTATCATATTAGATCAGTAGAAAAAGGTTTGGGGTCAAAAGGATTTGTAAAACTCATTTTATAGCCCAAAAGGGCAAAACCGACAATTACCGAATCAAGCTTAAAACCTTATGTTATGCTCAGCCTAAAAATAATTAAAAATCTTTAAAATCCCAAAATATTATTTTATAACAGTGGGTAAAAGGTTTGGTATCAAAAATTGGGTTTAGATAGGTTATACGCTAATTATGCCGTTTAATTAATAAAAAGCTTTTTAATTACGCTATTGAGCATAACTCCTAATCTAGTCCTCCAACTGATGTCAAATTTTAGGGACATGTTTATATATCAGTAATAAAGGTTTCTATTCTTTCATATTTTCAAAAATATCATTTTATAGTCAAAAGGGCATAACGGTCAATAGTTAGGCATATAACGGAAACTTGCAATGAATAGGATAACTAAGGATCCAGGTTGTATAACCTCGGAGGGTTATACTAACCTATAACCTATAACCGCTAAAAATTTAAACTAAGCACGAAAAGGGACTTACAAAGGGTCCAAGCAAGGAGGGTTGATCCTAAATTCTCAGGTATGAAGAGCAAAGTCCCCAACTTAGAGAATTCAAGATCAAGGTGCAAAAGAAATGAAGTGGGGAATGGGTATTTATAGGAAAACTAGAACCGTTAGGATCGTTCATCGTAAAACGAGCTTCGATCTCATCCGTACACATGTGCCCATGGTTTTGTGAAACCATGGGAGCCCATAGTTTCATTAAAACCATGTGCAAATGAGGGGAACAGCTGGAACAAGCTGGAATTTAGATTTTTCATTTTGGTCCCTTCCTAAGATAACTATGGCAGAATGACAATTTTGGTCCCTGAACTTCAGAATCTTGCATTTTGGCTCATTTTTGACACGTTTAAGCCACGCTAACCTCATTTAAAGGCTCTAAAATGAAGTTAAAGTATAGGGAACTCAAAACATGCTCAAAAATATTTTGGATGTCGGTTCGTTTGGTCGTACGGTTGCGTTGTTCGGTTAATTACGACGGAAGTCGTAACGAATGCAAAAACGATCCAAATTACGCGACGAATGGAATTTTATCATGCCAATCACTAAAATAAAATATTTTAATGATTACATAAAGTTTTGGATGTCCGGATGTATTCAGAACGTAAGATATGAGCGAAAATGCAAACTTGTGCACTTTTGACACTTTTAGTCCCTGCATGACTTAAAAGTTTATTTTTGCGCACCAAACACCTCTAAGCCTATATCTAAGCTATATAAAGGATAATTAGGTTATGTTTAACTCATGGACATATTCCAGAAGGTCCGTTATCAAACGATTCGACCTATTTTTGCCGTTTGACGCAAATAGTCCTTTAATTGCGCAAAGTAGCGCGAAATGCTGTTTAATGATATACAAGCTTTCCATGGCCCATATTGATCATTCCTAAGCATGTACATAATGTTACTATGCTCTCGTTCGCTTAGATGGTCACCGAAAGGCGTAGATTCAAAAGTTGACGCTTTAGGCCCCTCTAATGCGCAAACTTGCGCATTTCATTAATTAATAGCATTGAAGCCTTATTTAATTCATATTAAGCATTATTGGGAGTATTATTAAACACCACAATGCTTCGGGTTCCCTAAAAGGTCATTCAGAGGTATAATTAAACATATTGACACTTTTAGTCCCTTATACTTACAAAGTTGCGCGTAACGTCACTTAAAGGCACAAAAGCCTTGGACGGCCAACGATTGGCATTCCCGAGAGCATAATCAAATATCATGAAGCTCTCGGTTTGTTAAAAGGTCACTCAGAGGTAAGAATTAACATGTTGACGCTTTTAACCCTTTATTGCGCAAACTTTCAATTAAATACACAAACGACTACACTTGATCAACAAGTGGCTTATTTGTGAATATAAAACCATAAAAGGTTATTTAAAAACTTATTTAAGTTTTGTTAATACTTCCAGTTTGTTTATAATTAAAGTTTTTCGATTTTTCGAAAATTTAGTCCCTAAATTTCAAGGTTTGACTTTATTAGGGTTTATTACACGTGTCAATACATCATTGGACGTGATTTTACGAGGTGTTACAGTATTCGGGGACCCTAACTGGCTTAGAAAAGCAGAATCAATATGTTTGACAATATTTTTGTGTTCCGGGTAAAGTCTGGTTGTCCGGTTAAACACCGTTCCGTTAAAGTGTTTAATTTTGTACCGGGTATTTATTTAGCGTTCAAATCCCGATTTATGGCGTTCTAATTTATTTTTTAACACAAACCTGATTAAAATAAGATTTTAATCATAACAGAATATTTGTGGGATTTAAATATTATCCGGACGGTCACCAACGTTCGTTTCGCAGTTTTGTCGTAATTAGTTCTTTAGTTCAAATAAACATGTTTTCGCCATACCGAATCCTTCGAAACTTATTTCTAAGTTATGTGAGAGATGTTTAGGGTATGTTTGGCTTACGTCATAGTTCCGGATGTATGTCGCGTTAAACTGATTGCGTTTAAGCACCAGCTTACGTATAACCTTCCAGAAAGTGATTTAAAGCTTGAAGTCGAAATCGAATCAAATTGTAAAATCATCAAACACAAGAACACATATACTAACACCAAAGCATATTGTTTTATTGATAACCAACATTGTTTTACATTATACGGTGCTTACAGAACACAGTTGTCAAACCAGGTCCTTGCAGGATCTATACACTGAACAAGGCAAGACGCTTACCAAACCATTCCCTTAACCCCCGACCAGGTAGCCAACATATCTCCATATAGACCGTGGAGATATGAATGGTGTAAATCTTTTATTTTATATAGACAGTAAAATAACGCCAAGACACCACGGACAAATGATAAGGAAGTTTCACCTTCAACATAAGAAACTAGTTATTAAAGTCATTAATACATAACCAAATAAAAAGTGCGAAAAGATTAAAAATAAAAAGTATTACACTAAATGCTTGTCTTCACCAAGTGATGTAAGAGACTTAGGCAAACATGACCTTTAATTGTCAAGAACTCTTACTATCAATCTTGGATCCCGATACTACTACACACACTCTATGGTGGATTATGGATGATGGTGGTGTATGTGTGTTGTGATGGTGGTGGTGGTGGGTGGGTGAAGTGTGAGAGAGGTGGTTTGCCAAGGGATGCCTTTGAAGTGAACCAAACACCTCTATTTATAGCCTGCAAAGAAGCCTGGACACGGCCCCGTGTCCATTGGACACGGCCCCGTGTCCATCCATCTTCTCTTTCTTCATTAAATGCAGTTTGTTTGCATTAGTTGACCACGCCCCCGTGTCTACTGGGCACGGCCCCGTGTGCAGAAGCGTATCAGTACTATCAAGATTTGCTTGGATTCTGTGAATCTTAGCGTTGACCACGGCCCCGTGTCCGCTGGGCACGCCCCCGTGTTGGGAAATAGAAGCTTCTACAACTTTGTCTTTTCTGCAGACACTTGGGCACGCCCCCGTGTTCATTGAGCACGGGGCGTGTTCAGCCTTCTGATCTATTGTTTTGCTTGGGAAGATGCTGTCGAGGGGTCGGGCATGCCACGTTTATTCCTTTTCTTGTATTATTATTAGATTTGGCTGCATTTTTGCTTCTTTTGTTCATTTAAGCTCTTTTAACCCTAAAAATACAAAAGGAAGACAAAAGCACACATTTTCCAACATTAGTACTAAAAAAGGGTTAGTTTTATGCCTTAATTGATATAATTTATATGTTGCATTTTACATACATCAATTTCTCATGATCATCTTTGCTGCGTGAGTAGATACGTATGTCGTCTATGAAGACAATAACAAACTTATCCAAGTACGAGTTGCAGACTCTATTCATGAGATCCATGAATGCTGCAGGTGCGTTCGTGAGCCCAAAAGGCATCACGAGAAACTCGTAGTGGCCGTATCTAGTTCGAAACGCAGTCTTCGGAACATCTTCACTTCGGACCTTCAATTGGTGATAACCAGATCTTAAATCAAT